>NC_090277.1:49035000-49345000 GCF_040414725.1 Anabrus simplex
GCGAAACGAACCTATTAGCGACGCCGACATGATGATGATGCTAGCGCTACCATGTGGGAAGATTGTGAAGCTTGTTTGTAAACATAAACAAACACTTCCAAAATGCCAGGATTCGGATGGACTACGGAAGCTGTTAATGTTTGTATGAGCTTAAAACGCCAATGTATCACAACAGAAATGCAAGAAAGGAGGCAGAAAAGTCAAGTCAACCACCGTATTTGTGTCATAAGTTCAGCCAAACACAGCCAGGCTGATGAAGATAAATAGGCTTTTTACTCAATTCTTGGCAGCACATACATATCTTAGTTCTGAAGTTAGTTTATAAATGGCCATCCTGAAGCTTCCACGACCGAGCGAGATAGCTGCAGTCGCTTAAGTGCGGCCAGTATCCAGTATTCGGGAAATAGGTGGTTCGAACCCCACTGTCGGTAGCCCTGAAGATGGTTTTCCGTGGTTTCCCATTTTCACACCAGGCAAATGCTGGGGCTAGCCCTTTCCTGTCCCATCGTCGCCATAAGACCTATCTGTGTCGGTGCGACGTAAAGCCAATGGCAAAAAAAAAAAAAAAAAAAAAAAAAAAACAGCTTCCACAGATTTTGTAAAATAATTTTATCATGAACAACACAACTTGTTTTCGTCATATTTTTATAAAATTAGTTTTACAACAAATTTTACGAAACATTTAACCATGAGCGATGGGCATTAGGGAGGTAGAGAGTTTCAAATACCTGGGAAGTATCATACAGGCAGGTGGAAAAAAAATATAAGGACATAATTGAGCGTGGAAGACAAGCAGGAGCCTTCCTAAAAAGTGTCAGAAGCCTGTTTTGGAGCAAGAATGTCCCTCAGAAGCAAAAGAGTGATATATAGGACATACTATGTACTTATTCTGACGTATGCAGCAGAAACTTGGGTAATGAGGCAGAGAGCCTTGACTAGGATACAGGCAAGCAAAATTAATTTTCTGAAAAGCAGGATAGGAGTGACAAGAATGGATAAGATGAGAAATAAGAAGGTTAGAGATATAGTAAAAGAAGAGCCACTACAGAACCGGATAGAGGGATCTAGACTTGGATGGTCTGGACACATGAAGAGAATGACAGAGGCAAGTATACCCAGAAAGATGCAGGAAATGGAGATAACAGGAAAATGACCAAGAGGAAGACCAAGAGACTGGTGAATAAAATGAGTGGAAGAGTGTGTACAGAGAAGAGGAGAGAACTGGGGAAGAGTAGAGAGGGAGAAGTGATGGGAAGACAAGAGGAGATGGAGAGGTTTCTGTTCCAAGCAGACCTGGCCAACAGCTGGGAACTGCATATGATGATGATGATGATGATGATGATGATGATGATGATGATGATGATGATGATGATGATGATGATGATGATGATGATGATGGCATTCCTAGAAAATGTTGGAATACTATCTTATCTCAAATTTTAGGAATCTAATTGTTGCCCCTAACAATTTCACTTCTCCACATTATTTCACGTGTTATTAAATAGAAACCGAATCAGCGCCTTTGAGATGTGGTGCTGGAGAAGGCTGTTTTGAATACCATGGACACCCAGGCAAGCAAATACTTCTGTCATCCAAGAAGTTTGAATTCAAGACAGTATATGCCAAGTTGTGTACCAGAGAATCTTGCAATTCTTTGGCCACATTATGAGGAGAAAGGATGACAATGTGGAAAAACTAATTGTCCAAGGTAATCTTCATGGCAAGAGGTCAAGAGGACGAGTCGCTCAAAGATGAGTTGATCAAATCAGAGAGCAGATCACTAACTGGTCATCGAGAACTACTCTCTGGAAGATACAAAATTGCACAGAATGACATCGTCTTACGGAGAACGTATGAAGCCATGTGTGCAAAAACGGTCTAACCCACAAAATAGAATTTCTTGAGATATGTGCTGCTATCTCTTGATTGGGGCAGGAACTAATGGTTTAACATCAGGGAACCTTGTGGTGGGTAAAAAAACTACCTCAAAATTCTCGCTTTTTTGCCAGAGTTGAACAGTGGAGTGCAAGAGTGGTCTTTAGCCCTACAAGAGATGTAACCAGTTGTGTTCAGCCAACCTTTGTGTAAATATGTCATCTGTAACTGTGATGATAAATGATTATTCTTGTAGATGAACAATTGGATTATTGGTAGAGGTTAGTTATTTTATTGCTTGAAAATGCAGCATTCCGTTGCACTCAATCATATAAAGAGGAATAGAAAGAAAGAAAGAAAGAAAGAAAGAAAGAAAGAAAGAAAGAAAGAAAAACTAAATAAGTGCATTGAGGGAGAATAAGAAACAAGCTTGAAGAAAACAAATTGGTTAAATGCAATGTATATCTACTCTCTCCCCATCCCTTTGTCTTGTTGAGCGGGCTCTATCCTGTCCTCACCTTGTCACGTATTGGCATTCAAATGAACACTGAAGGCAGCGGTTGAGAACTGTTGATGTTGAGGGGAGTCTGAAACAAGAAGATACTTTAAGATAGACACTTCAAGTTTTAAAAAACTTTTTAAGCATTGTTATCAATTACTAGCAGTTTCCCACTGGCTCCGCCCACAAAGTATGATGTTGTTCGTTGCTATCCTCACTGATGTATTTGCAATGTTTCGAGTTAATGAAAGAAAGCACATGATCTGCTGCGGTAATAGAATGTAATAGAATGTAATAGAATAGAATGTAATAGAATGTAATAGAATAGAATGTAATAGAATGTAATAGAATGTAATAGAATGTAATTGAATTAAATGTTTCTTGGAACAACACTATGCGCCGGACTGTTAAAAAGTCCTTCATAGATCTTCGTTATGGAGACAAATGTACTCATAACTTTTCTCAAAATCTACCAATTTAAGTAGTTATTACCTCAAAAGAAAGCGCTTGATCCACTAAGTGTTTTAGACCAAAATGAACTCCGTACCTCAATTAGAACCAAAGATACAATTGCTTCAAAGAGAAAAAGAATTGAAGAAAGTCAAATAATTTGAGGAAGGCAGAAGTTAAGTGATTTATAATATCGATGACAAATCTGTGCATGAATACCTTTCAGTTTAAAAAAATGAAGGAAATTGACCGGATAGAATGGCCGGACTGACTGACTTTAGTTTTCATAAAAAAAAATTAATATATAGATTATTTCATATCATGTTTTTGTATGTACAAATGCATTGTAAAAGTTCCACCAATTCAATACATCATATATTGTAATAAAATTTTTATCTTATGACAAGTACTAGTACAGTACATGTTTCGTCCAATTATTGGATGTATTCAGCTACTGGCATCAGAATTAAACCATTAACACTAAATATTTAAAGAACAGTGGAATAGAATCTGTGGGAAACTAGTGTATGACTTATTAAAATCTAAAGTGAAACATCAAATTAAAATCTGAGTAGACAGTGTATCTATCAAGTTGTGAAAGTGCACATTCTGGACAAGCTGATCACTAAAGTCTTAAAATTGTATAACTGTGACTTACCATTTGCATTATAACAAGGCTGCAGACCAGCCTGAGAAGTTCCAACAGGGCCAGCGGAGAACTTCACACAGTTTACGTGTTATACACAGAAAATATTCTCAAATTTTAGTAAATTTACTTGATCCTAATAAGTTGGTTCACCAGCCCCCCCCCTCCCCCTTTCGACCCAATGCGCATCTCCCCAGTCTGCTCCACGGAAATCACAGTACAACTAAAACAAAATAATAATCATAATAATAAAGATAATTCCGAATCAATTCGCGGCGAATAATTCTGTTTTAAATTTGCACTAAACTAAGTTTAAAAAATCGTCGTTCGTCCGGTTCTTCTTCTCTTCCTGTAATTCTTTGTAATTTCTCTTTTCCTCTTCTTCTTAAGGAGGACTGAACAAGTAGAGAAAATATACAGGAGGGTTAGCTAGACCTCAAAAGGCTCAATGGTTCCATGCTGAAGTTCACCGCAACATTAAATAAGGTTAACCCATGCCAAAGGAGGATGTATATCCTAATTTAAAATGTTTTTATCCACATTTTTGTTTGCGACACATAATTTGGATTTCACCACATCAAGACCTTGTGTTTCAACACATAGAACAATTTTAAGACTTTAGTGATCAGCTCGTCCAGAATTTGTGATTTCATGACTTGATAGATACACTGTCTACTCATATTTTAATTTGATGTTTCACTTTAGATTTTAATAAGTCATACACTAGTTTCCCACAGATTCTATTCCATTGTTCTTTTAATATTTAGTCTTAATATTTTAATACTGATGGCAGTAGCTGAAAATGTCCAATAATTGGATAAAACATGCACTAGTACTTGTTGTGAGATAATCATTTTATATTAATATATGATGTATTGAATTGGTGGAACTTTTACATTGCATTTGCACATGTTTAGTGACATCAATACGGAACCAAAATGAAATTTTGAAAATGTAAAATGTTTTTATATACCTGTTTGTATTTGTGGAGTTTTTAGGGTGTCTTATTTCAATTGTTTAAAGTAGCTGAAAATTGTCCAATACGGGTTTAAACATGTTCTGAAAAGATTTTTATATGACTAAATCCAACACTTAATTTTAGTATACCGGGCGAGTTGGCCGTGCGCATAGAGGCGCGCGGCTGTGAGCTTGCATCCGGGAGATAGTAGGTTCGAATCCCACTATCGGCAGCCCTGAAAATGGTTTTCCGCGGTTTCCCATTTTCACACCAGGCAAATGCTGGGGCTGTACCTTAATTAAGGCCACGGCCGCTTCCTTCCAACTCCTAGGCCTTTCCTATCCCATCGTCGCCATAAGACCTATCTGTGTCGGTGCGACGTAAAGCCACTAGCAAAAAAATAAATAAATAAATAAATAAATTTTAGTATTTAGTCTGTGTTGTATTGCAAAGGTGGATCTGCAAATACAAATTCTTTTAAGAATTAATATCTGAGAAAAAATGTTCACTGTCAGAATATTGGCCAGCAGAGCATGAAAGGTGGTGGTATATACAAGGACTTTTTTTTTTTAACATCTGATGGGTTATAAGAAAAAGATACATTGACATAAAAAAATGTTATCACTAAAAGGTTAGTAGTTTCATACTTATTTTTCCACATAATCGCCAAAACTATTTAGGCATTTGACGTATCGTGACAGCAGCTTTCCGATGCCCTCTGCAAAGATGTCTGCCGCCAGTGAGGTAATGTGCGTTTGGACAACCTCCTGCTCCACAAAGTCCAACAACAAATTCTCAAAAAACAGTAGCCATTCTTTTCCTGTTGCTTAGTGTCAGTTCAAACTTTTTTGGCTTGTTTGGAGAAGAAGGATGCATCCACTGCTTAGACTGTTCTTTGGTTTCTGGAGTGTCATACAGGACCCAGGTTTCATTGTCCGTAACGGTAGACTTTAAAAACTCTTCCCCCTCAATATGGTAACACGTGAGAAATATTACGGCTGATGCCATTCGCTGAGTTTTGTGATCGTCGGTCAACATTGTTGGGACCCAACGTGAACAAAGTTTCTGGTATCCTAAGTGTTGAGGTACAGTTGTGTACAGAGAAGACCTTGAAACGTCTGGGATTGCTGTAGAAAGTTCACTGATCGTAAACCTCCATTTGTGGTGTACAAACAAAGAATTTCAGGAGGCTGTTGGACTTTTGTCAAAACAGATATTAGAATAAGATGAAATTCATCAATTGTAGGCGACTCTTTCATCAGATGGGAGTGTTAAGCCTTGAGCAGACCCCGTGGTGCTATTGAGCAGAAGTAGGCTAGGTGCAGATACCAGATTTCATTCTCTCCCTGCCTCATTATCATCATCATCATCATTATTTCACACCCAGATGCACAGGTCACCCGTTGGCATCAAACAAAAAGACTTTCACCAGGAAAGCCGAACATGTACTTGGACATCCTCGGGAGTAAAAGTTATACACTAAGTAGAAATTACTGGTAGAATTGCATTTGAAGTCGTTTTCATGTTGTGAGACTGATGTTGACAGGAAAATCTAAGGCCTACTGTGAAAGTCAGACAGTTGGCTAAAGGCTGAGAGCAAGCAATGGATGGCTAGTTTAGGTATAATGATCTAGCACCATGATGGTAGACAAAATACAGGAAGAGGGTGGCAAAGCAGGAGTATATGGTGGAGGCATATTTATTCTCACCGAGCTCGATAGCTGCAGTCGCCTAAGTGCGGCCAGTATCCAGTATTCGGGAGATAGTAGGTTCGAATCCCACTGTCGGCAGCCCTGAAAATGGTTTTCCGTGGTTTCCCATTTTCACACCAGGCAAATGCTGGGGCTGTACCTTAATTAAGGCCACGGCCGCTTCCTTCCCACTCCTAGCCCTTCCCTGTCCCATCGTCGCCGTAAGACCTATCTGTGTCGGTGCGACGTAAAACAACTAGCAAAAAAATATTTATTCTCAGACCGCAGGAGTGGAGGGACAGTGATGATGACGAGGAGTTTAAAGTTATTTGCCATGGTTTTGGGATTAACGTATAATACTCTTGACGTAAAGCTGTACACTAAAAGGCAAATATCGCCGCCCTATTCTCTCTCTCTCTTTTTTTTTTTTTTTTTTTTTTTTAATGGCTCATCACTGCTGCCATCTTGACTAGTTATATATTGAAATCACGAGACATAAAGCAAACTAACCTCGATGTAAGTTTCAATAATGGAGGTTCCCTTACCCATGTAAATGATTTAATAATTTTATTTCGTGTGGCTATTTCTAGCCGAGTGCAGCCCTTGTAAGGCAGACCCTCCAGTGAAGGTGAGCGGCATCTGCCATGTGTAGGTAACTGCGTGTTATTGTGGTGGAGGATAGTGTTATGTGTGGTGTGTGAGTTACGAGGATGTTGGGGACAGCACAAACACCCAGCCCCTGGGCCATTGAAATTAACAAATGAAGGTTAAAATCCCTGACCCGGCAGGGAATCGAACCCGGGACTCTCTGAACTGAAGACCAGTACGCTGACCATTCAGCCAACGAGTCGGGCAGCTAAATGATCAGTCAAGAAATTCATAATTCAGTTTTCAAGCTTAATGAGGAATTAAGGAAATACACTCTCTCCTTCACCCTCACTCAATTTAATGTTATATATTTCTGCCTTTATTTTGATGTATGCATTACTGTAATATATTACATGTGCATATGCGTAAGTCAGTAAGAATACACAAAGGTCTTATGGCGACTTTTCGGATAGGAAGGGTCTGGGAGTTGGAAGGAAGCAGCCGTGGCCTTAATTAAGGTACAGCCCCAGCATTTGCTTGGTGTGAAAATGAGAAACCACGAAAAACCATCTTCGGGCCTGCCGACAGTGGGATTCGAACCCACTATCTCCCAGATGGAAGTTCACAGTCGTGCGCCATTGGCGTTTAATAGATTGTGTAGTAGTACACAGCACATGGCTTGTCTGCCAAGACACATAACGACTGGCAAGGTATATTACTTCACGACTGAAACCATACGACCCAAGCCCGGCTTTTCAACTTATAACTGTACCACATGAAAAGTCCCCCCCCCCCCCCTCTGTTAACAGCCTAATTTTACCACACAATGTTTATTATCCATTAAACCGTCCGGCTTCATGGCTATATGGTTAGCGTGCTGGCCTTTGGTCCAGAGGGTCCCGGGTTTGATTTCCGGCCGGGCTGGGGATTTTAACCTTCATTGGTTAATTCCAATGGCTCAGGGGCTGGGTGTGTGTGCTGTCTTCATCTTTAGAATTTATCACAGGTAGGGCCCCATCCTCATAAAGAAACGCAGGTCGCCTATACGCCGTCAACTTGAAAGACCTGCACCACACGCCATTATAATTATCCATTAAACCACTAATGGAACACGTTTTACTATTTGCAGCATAGAACCAAGACTGAACTGCTAGTCATGATTTTTTTTTCTCTCTTAACCGATGTGTGAACAAACATAAGATTCTATACTTGTTCAGTGATGGGATTTGCTGTAGACATGATAACACCTTTTTTTGTTATGCTAATTTTACTACTTAGCTTTCGTTCTTCACTGGGCTGACAGTGTCTCAAGAGAGACGAAACATGTACCTATAACTTTGCGTTAGGAATAAAATGTTTTGTAAAGGTGGAACTTTTAATGTTAATATCTTTAAACTCTTCTAATAGATTGAAATTTGATTTTTATTACAAGATTATTTTACATTTGATTTCAGGTTAGCAATCTGAACTTGTACCGCTTGGGACGACGGAAAGTGTTTGGGGAGAGCATGATCGCAACTAAATTCGAACCTCACGATAACTGGTTACCTCCCTGTTACTACGTACCTCGTGAGCTAGAACAAGCTCTGATAGAGGCTGGAGTACCAGCTAGCCACTGGAACCAAGCCGACCTGCCTGCTTTGCGGGACCTGTCGCGCGACGAGATCTGTGAGCTGGTCCGGGAACGCAGTGAAAAGCTCCGCGCCTCGGAGAACGAGGAAGCCGTGGTAAACCCTGTCACCCTACCTGAGAACCTGCCCTGTTTCATCCCCTACAACCTGATCACGCAGCACAGCATTCCCGACAAGAGCGTTGCGGACTGTGTGGAAGCCCTCATTGGAGCGTACCTCATCGCTTGTGGCCCCAGAGGAGCTCTGCTCTTTATGGCCTGGCTTGGCATATGTGTACTTCCTAAACAAGAAGTGGTGTCTACAGAAGAACTGCTGGAGAGACCTGTGGGCAGCCTCGCACCAGTGCATACTGAAGATGAAAATGGTGTCACTATCTGGAAACAGGTAAGAACCCCCTTTAAAAAGCTTGAATTAGAAAATTATGTGAAAGGATTAAGTCATAATTAATCATGTGATAGATTGCTCGTGGACAGAAGCTAATTTTGAATTAAGACATGTCATTACAAGATTAGCAGTTCACGGTTTTCATCACCTACTCTACAAATCAAAACACTTCCATGGCCCAAGTATACGCTGTGAGTGCACACTATGTGGAAAAACGTGTGAACAGTACCACATTGAATTCTGTACGAGAAGAACAATGTCTATAAGTGATTATGCAAATATGTAACCCATCAATGTAATCTATATTCTCTGTTATGGCTATTTGGCTGCATTAAATATATTATTAATTAACCTTAAATGAAAGTTAATATTCAGTCAACCAACCAGTTCTATTTCTTACATATTAATTATGCCACATATACTGATGTAGCTCAGTCATAATATTTAAAACACTATAGAGTATGATAAGAAACTATTCTTTTTAAAAGTCTTTAAAGCAAATTAAAATTAAACTTGAAAGTTAAAAGTAGGAAACTGGATCAAAAGATATCAATGTGCTCCACTAACTAAAATCAAAAATAGTTTTCTGGATGATGTTGGTAAGCTGTTAACACATTGAGGTCGAAGGCCATATGCCAGGCAGGCTGTGTCATTTATTGCGGAGAGCAAAGCCCGCACGGCATGCATTCTCTAGTTTTCATCGTTGTTACTACGAAGCAAACTTACTGGCACTGCAGTATAAGATTTGGTTCATATAGTTCTTGAAAAAATATAGATGGTATTCAACTACAGCGCTACACATCATATTCTTAATTTCAAGTCATGTCAGAGATGTGTCGACTCAACAACAGCGTACACTTAATGTGGCCATGCGCGAACATAGACTGAACGACAGTGATTTATACTAACTGAGCAGACCTAGCAGGTCACACACAATATTTATGTACTAATAATTACGTAGATTTATCTCGTGTAGAAACAATTCTGAACGGCTTAGAAACCAAATAAACTCAATATTAGCCATATTTTATTAGTTAAGGCTATACACATTGTACTTTTTTTAAAGTGAAAAATCTACTAATTTCAATTCACTATTTCCATAGTAAGGGATCTATCAATTGCAATACAGTTTTTACAGATATGAAGTAGAAAGTACGAAATAAAATATAGTGAAACAAAAAATTACCTAAGTTCGAAACTAGTATTTAATTTTGAAATCCGAAATTAGTGAAAAATCACCAGTCCAGAAAATTAAACTGTATGAAAGTGAGCAAGACCTCAGTGTGTTAAAAGTCGCAGTCAAAGAAATTTTTGGCCTCCCTCATGTTTTTCTGGATGGATTGATCTGTGATCCAAAGCATTTCTGAGGCTTAGGTCTTATGCGAGGCAAGTGGGTAGCTCCTATACAGAACTTCAATATCTGCAGCCGTCGTCTTCATGTTATAGAGACAAATCACGCTGTCAGAGACTTATAGGCAGAAAGAAAGTTAGTATTGGAGAAGTTAGATATTGGTGAAACTAATAATCAATTGACTGGTTGGCAAATTTGGAAACTACCGGTACTACTGGAACAAATCTTCCACACTGGCACATTACACACTTTAAGAGGGAAAGGCATTGAAGTTTATGCATATTGCCCTAAAGCAAATTTCTGGATAAGTAACCAGAAAGAACTGTCATACTCTGAATGGGCAAGTGCTCTCAAAATCTTGGTGGTTTGAGCAGTTCTTGGTAGTACTTATGGGACAATCTGCTGCTGTGGCAAGAATGAATCTCTTGGTCATATGTTACTAGGGGGATCAAATATAAACAGAATTTTTTATATATATTCAAATTCATTTATTGAAAAACACAAGGTAATTACAATTTATTTTTCCATATAGTTTCCTGCTTTAGAAATGCATTTGTCCCAGCATATGGGCAGCTTTTTGATGCCCTCATCGTAATAAGAACAGGGTCATATCACCAGCCAGTTGCACACAAAGTTTTCCACACTCTCGTCCTCTTCAAATCGTTGCCCTCCTAGAGCTTCTTTAAGCGGTCCGAACAAATGGGAATCTCAGGGCGATAAGTCTGTACTGTAAGGAGGATGATCAAGTGTAGTCCAAGTGCCTTTCCTGTAGCTCCAAACTTCTCAACTTCAGATTTTCGGTCAAAAGGCGAGGGACCCATTTGGAACACACTTTACGGAACTGTAGGTCGTTTGCGATAATTGCTTGACAGCTCCCATAACTGATTCCGACTTGTTCTACAATTTCTGATACTATTGCCCATCGATCGTCGTGAATAATGTCTTTAACTGCACAAATGTTTTCGTCTGTAATGCTGGTCCGAGGACGGCGATCGTGTTGCTTATTTTCCACACGTTCTTTTCCTTCCTTGATTTTTTTTTTTTTTTTTTTTGACATGCAAACATATGTGTCCTTGACATTGTTTGATCACCGAACTATGCAGTCCGTCTCTGGCAAATTTCCGCTGCTGTAACTCCTTCACAAGCAAGAAATTTTGTAATTATGCATTGCGCAGTGAAGGGGTGCAATGGTTGCTCTGATATCATGAGCGCTACTGATGAAACGGCGGGAAATATCTGACAGGATGCTCTCCCCACTCCTAACAGTTCCGCCTAAGTATAGCAGAGGCGCGGGGCCATTCCTACCAACTGTTGATACTCACAAACAAAAATCCTGTTTATATTTGATCGATCTTTGTAGGATACTGCCACAAAGGAGAATTGCTAAGGAATACCCATCTTCACAGAATGAGAGCAACTATAGTATCTGCACGGAGAGACTTGATGAAGCAGTATACTGTATCTCTTCTATGGGATCCAACAGAAGAGCAGATATCATTGCCATCCACCAGCAGACTTGCTCAGAGCTGTTATTTTTGATCCAGCCATCCAGTTTGAAAGAGACTTATCCCAGGCCAAGGAAGATGACCAGGAAAAGAGCATTTATGAACCATGTATCCCATATCTTATACTCTGCATGGCTTTACTTCTAAATTGATGTTTCGGAAAACAAATGGGCATCGCCTTACCTAGGTTGCCAGCACATTACTGCCGCGAGAACAGTTGATGCAATACGACCGTGGTAAACAGCCCTCATAAAATGTAATACCGTACTCAGAAAAACTAATTGAACCGGGATTGGAAACAGATTTACAAAAACTACACTTACTAACAACATCCGACACTAAACAGAGAATAGATTATTAAGAATAAAAGAGAATGAGGAAATAACACCTCACTCACCGCTAATGGCTGGCACAGGAACGAGGTTATGGCCTACAAAGGGAACACTCCACTGATCTCACAGTCACTTTCTTGACATTTGTCTTTCCCGAACTACACTGAGACATTCTAAACATGCACGAACTAAGTACACTAACCAGTACACGGACATAAAAAAACTACAGCTATTTTTATACACTGAACTATTAAATCTGTTTTATACTAACTTACGCTATGCTAAATTGTAAACTACGCTATACTGTAGTGTACTAGAGAGATAAAGACTAATATGAAGAAGAAAAAAAATTACTGAATAAAAATGCAAAAGATTGTGAACCGTACCGAATACCATTCACGCTGTGCGAGACAGGTTAACCACATGGTGAATGTAAATATTAGAGTTGGCAACTAGGTTTCGAGATCGCACTCTGTCAATATAAGTCGATATGAATGGGAGCTTGGGATTGGTTGGATGTCTATGTTTCAGCGCATAACCACCAGACAGAGCCAAAATAAGCCAGAATGTCGATTTAGAAGGAAAGAAGTGCAGAGTGTAGTGAGAAACGTGATGTATTCACAAAGGCACACACAAAATGCTTTCAGTAGTGTACCCTATTTTATTCACAAATTACATTTACATCTTCTACATACATGCACTAATAAGCTGCCATCAGAAACAAAACACAACTACGAAGAATCAGAAGAAGACTGCAACAGATGCATGTCAACTACCAACCCAGAAAAACCAATTCACATACTTGACTTCAAATAATCGGCTAACACGACTTCAACAAAAGTCTCCTCAAAACAACTCAACTCTATCCTCAAGACTGCCTCTTTATATACGTTGCCTGGCCAGGCTCCTTGAATAATATGACATAACATGTTTTCTTGTAAATTTGAGAGTCTCCAATAGCCTGCTTACAATGTAAGGAACTTTCTACATACTTGTGGTCGGGCATAGCATTGTTCTGGAGTTATTACAGTGCGTTGCACAATGTTACAGTGGATTATACATCATATATACAGGTAATAATAAATGATATACTATTAATTACGTGTTCTTACATTAAATAAACTCATCTATACTAATATATAAAGAGGTAAAGTTTGTTTGTATGTAGTGGCTAATCTCAGGAACTACTGAACTGATTCTAAAAATTATTTTACTAAATATTCATTATCCCTTTGATGCAAAGAACAAAACTCCGTAAGCCCTATGGGCCCGAAAACCATGTTTTAAGGCCCTAAAACTAACCGTTATGGAGATGTTGGCATCACACTAGGAATCGAATAAGGAAATGAACTGCCGTAACCATGGCAATGTCGGCTCCAGCATTTCTTACAGCAGCGAGATTATCTACAGTATATCACAATATATCATCCTCCAAGCCGCCCGCCTCATCACAACCTGCAAAAAAACAGTACTCTCAATCTCCATCAAACAATCTCTGTCACCGAGTAAATTACTGTTTCAGTGCCCCCTCAGCCATTGGCAGCCGTATCTCAACATCTGGCAAGTGATGCCAGCGTGAGGTAAGGGCCCACTCCACTCTGGTCCAGTCTCCTGCTGAACGGTGCTCTGGAGCTCCATCCTTTCCGGCAAGACCTGAGGTGCGGTAACTCAACCCCCTACACATCATGGAGCAGCATTATCGGCAGTGGCGCCTGATCCTGCCGTCAAACTTGAACTGTATATCCCAGACATCTACAACTACAAGAAGACTTCAAGACTTGTTTTCAATGTAATTTCTTAACAATGAACCTTTTCAAGAAAATGTCCATCACAACTTAGTTTTTTTTCTAGCAAGTGAATTTCAACTTTAACTGTAAGGAGAGACTTTCGGGGGGGAAGGTTTGTACAACCTCAACCCCGTGCATTTAAATGAAGCACCCTGTAGAACGCTATCTATCACATAAAAATTGAAACAACTAGTGCAAGAAGTTGGGACGTTGATCAACAGATGTCACTATTAAAGTGATAGAGTAATGTGTTATTTTAAGGTTTCCTAAACTGACTGGGTGTCTTGTTTTTCATGGTATATCACAGTTTACAACAAACTATTTCAAGAAGTTTGGACTAAAGAACTGATGTCAGGCACTCTGGTGCAAAGTGGAATGACTAGATATTGACTTTTCATATTTTTGATACTTCAAGGTTTGTAACACTTCTTACTCATCCCGCCATCTTTGGAGTCTGGCCAATCATAAATTTTGTGTATTTATTTTTCAGCCAATCTAACGCTTCTTGTACCTATTTTATCTGCCAATAAAGTAAGAGGCTGTGTCTGGTTTTAGTCCAGAGCCTTCTCGAACCTTCCTCTCGGGTATAAAAGCTGACACCTTTTTGAGCTAACTTGTCTTATTGATCGTCGCGTTACTGAGTGTGTGTATTAAGTGAGGAGGTGGGGGCCTCATTCTTCAGCATGCAGTACATCAGCTAAGGTAATGGCCACCATATTTCTATCTCAGTAGTTATCTCCGCAAGCTGATTCGAGGGGAAGGTTCCAGTCTTTAACTATGTAACAGTCCATTTCCTAAAATGTAAACTTCTCTTTCTTCTCATGTAAAAGGTCAAGTAAGTCAAAGGTACTTAAACTGAAAATCCGGGATAGAGAGTGCGTTACTTTCTCGTGTTCCCCTTCAATTAATCTTGAGGTGACTATGATTTTGTAACCATTTTCGCTGGTAAATTCTAACTTAACTGGTCCATCTAGTCACCTCAGTAGTTTAGGATTAGCCTCTGCATCGTCGGGCCACAAGCCCAGGTAGGGTTTTAACCTTTGATTTCAAGAAGCGCAAATGTTCGCCTCCATACATTTTGATTTTTGGGCCAGTAATAGGGAACATGCATAATTTTCAAAAATATTTTTTTCGAAAAGTACACCAATGAAATAGTACGTAAACGTATTACATTGTGGTAAGTTGTCTTGTTTTCTACCATTAAAAAAATATTTAGTAGTGC
This sequence comes from Anabrus simplex, assembly GCF_040414725.1. Lineage (NCBI taxonomy): Eukaryota > Metazoa > Arthropoda > Insecta > Orthoptera > Tettigoniidae > Anabrus > Anabrus simplex. The sequence continues at coordinate 49,049,920 of NC_090277.1, forward strand.
CTTTCCGCAAGGCGAGTGAAACGGCCTCTGACGTAAGCGGCGCGCCTAGACGTCACAATTCAGTACCGCCTGCAGCTCTACCAGCCGTTGTGCATCAGCCGTTGCTAAAAGCCGATTGTTTATTATTTATGATCGCGAATAACTTCGAAATGACAGAAGAAAGGTTCAGAACAGCACAGTCAGACAATCTACCATGTGTAGATGTCATTCTTGAAAAATAGTGACTTTTGTGGCCGCAGAAATTCGCGGATAAAAAGCAAGTTTGTAAGTGGCGTCTTTTATATACGTGCAACGTACTGTAAGCCATAGTATTAGGATAACAACAAACCTGGATAGATATCACATCACTTTCAACATTTCCTTCTAGACTGATTCCCATATTAAAGAATAACATTACATTTTCGGGCTTTCAGCATTAGTAAAGTAAGAAATCGAATTTCAGCACTAACATAAACATATAGGTAGCATTGTAGTACTAGTCCGCCTCTGTGGTGTAGTGGTTAATGTGATTAGCTGCCACTCCCGGAGGCCCGGTTTCGATTCCCGGCTCTGCCGTGAAAGTTGAAAACAAATAGTACGAGGGCTGGAATGGGGTCTACTCAGTCTCGGGAGATCAACTGAGTAGAGGGGTTTCGAATCCCACCTCAGCCATCCTCGAAGTGGTTTTTTGTATTTTCCCACTTCTCCTCCAGGCACCTAGGGCCACGGCTGTTTCCTTCCCTCTTCCTTGTATATCCCTTCCGATCCTCCCATCCTCCAACAAGGCCCCTGTTGAGCATAGCAGGTGAGGCCGCCTGGGCGAGGTAATGGCCCTCCTCACCAGTTGCATCACCATACCCAAAGTCTCACGTTTCAGGACACTGCCCTTGAAGCGGTAGAGGTGAAATCCCTCGCTGAGTCCGAGAGAAAACCAACCCTGAAGGATAAACTGATTAGAAAGAAAGAAGGAAAGAAAGAAAGAAAGAAAGAAAGATCATAGTACTATAGGGCTATAATCTATCATTCCCAAAAAATATATATATTTATGATTTGGGCAACTGGCCTACCCACTTCCGGGGCCCATCAAAGAGAAACATTAAATATCTTTGTGGAGGGAAAAAGTTAAACATGATAAAGATAAATATGACTTCATCTAGTTTTCACAAGTCGGGCTGAGTGGTTCAGACGGTTGAGGTGCTGGCCTTCTGACCTCAACTTGGCAGGTTCGATCCTGGTTCAGTCCGGTGGTAGTTGAAGGTGCTCAAATACGTCAGCCTTGTGTCGGTAGATTTACTGGCACGTAAAAGAACTCCTGCAGGACTAAATTCCTGCACATTGGCGTCTCTGAAAACCGTAGAAGTAGTTAGCGGGGCGTAAAGCCAATAACATTAATTACATTTGGCTTTTAACAAGCTGAGCATATCAGACAAGAAAAGTGTCCTGGTGACATTTTAGTCGTTCAATACAGGAAAGTCTTTGGGTGCTGTGACTTTTACTTTTTTTTGCTATTTGCTTTACGTCACACCGTCACATATAGGTCTTATGGTGACGGTGGGACAGGAAAGGCCTAGGAATGGGAACGAAGCGGCCGTGGCCTTAGGTACAGCCTCAGCATTTGCCTGGTGTGAAAATGGGAAACCACGGAAAACCATCTTCAGGGCTGCCGGCAGTGGGGTTCGAAACCCACTATCTCCCGGATGCGAGCTCACAGCTGCGCGCTCCTAACCGCACGGTCAACTCGCCCGGTATTTTTACCCTACGGTTTATTGACTTGGCTTGTATAACCTACAACTTAGGGTAAGTTGGATAATATTTTAAACACCAACATCACTATTTTCACCTGTGTGCAATTATGTTATTTATTTCATTAATATTATGATAATTATTATAATTGAGCATTGTCAACTTGTAAGACCCCAACAGACAAGCATTGTTTTTGTGTAGAGTTATACATTTGTTAAATTCACGTTGTTTCCTTTCGTGATGTACACTCCTATTTTTTGTTATATTATAGAGTATTTAGATATAGCCTAAATTTCTTTACAAATTAACTCTTCAATAAAGACATAAATAACTGTCGCATGCCAAGATAAACTGGTAGAATTAGAGCTGTCAAAATGGTTCATAACCCCTTTGATTTATTATCTTGACATGGATCACCCAAAACATAGGTTAGGTTTGGAGAATACTTTAATAATGAGCATTAATTAATGCACTGTTTATTACTTTCATATTCCAAGATGTAATTGAAGCATTTAAATAAAGCATCATACGTTAAAATTTAAAGTTTTACAACTAGAACAGCTGACATGGAAAAGTGATTGAAAATTCTAACAAATTCATCTTATGTTAAAATCTTCAAAAAAATAAACTAGACTTTTCCAATATATCACCAGCATTTCTCCGGCTCGCCAAAATCCATTTCTCCCTAGTTTTAGCGTCTTTAGAACATTTATAAACAATTTGTTTGGGATGGTATGCGATGTGCTGAACTCTACACCATTTATAAGTTTTCTGCCTCACTGTCTGCGCAGGATTCATTTTAAGTCTAAAATATACCACTCAGATTATTATCCAATGTATAGACCTTGAATTTAACTATGCCAGACACTAACATAAAGTAGAAATACGCGAAGTGTATCCTGCTTCTCACAGCACACTATATGTTATTTCGTCTGCTAATTCAGTCAACCTGTACGATGACGTCAGACCAATGAGATCGCGTACTTGCGTCACATGACATTTTCGTACATTGATTTAGATTTTATCATGTCTGAAGTTATTATTTGTACATTCTGATCACATTTTTGAATTCTGCATGAAATTTTGAATCAGATTAGCATATTTTTAATTAAAACCCCGGATCATGCATGTTCCCTATTGAACCTGTCATTATCCACGAAGACCCGGTAGAATGGGTACTTGATACCCCTGTGTAAACTTAAAAGACAGTTGATATGATTTTGTAAAATAAAGGTTGTGCCTAGAGAGGCCTGAAAGTGTAAGTTTTATTGAGCAAGACGCCCTAACCACAAGTGTAAACGTTAAAGGCTGTAAGAGTTTGGGAGCGCAGTCTCTTTGGTAGAATTTGTAGAGCATATTAGGCTCTTGCTTGTAATGTGAACTGGGTACCTTTGGAAGGCCGTAACTTGTAATATTTTGGAGCAAAAGTGCTCTTGATAATGGTGTAATTTTCCTGTAAACGTAAATTGGGAGATCTTTCTCCTTGAATGTGTTAGAAATGAGCCTCAGTGCTCGTGTTAAATTGTCAATTTAAAGAGCGACAAGCTCAGGTTTCCTAATGTATATGTTTTTATTTGATGTTACCTACCTTGTACGTGATCTAACTAACTAGTTCTGTAACTGAAATCCTGTTTTCGCAAAGCAAATTGAATTTTAAAATTTTAATTTCTGAAAAGAAATCAAAAGAAATAAATATAACCTTTATTTACAAAGTTTTAGTTGAGTCTTCTAACTGTCAAAGATAGACCCATTCAAGCCCGCACCTTCTTTCACCTCTGCGTTCCACAGAATATCCCAGAAAAATAATAATAATAATAATAATAATAATAATAATAATAATAATAATAATAATACCAGTTGCGGAGTAGACAGGAGACTAAGCAGATATCCAACATAGTACCCGACATGATGAAACTTCGACTGAAATTCTAGGGTCACATCAAGAGAATCCCGGACAGCCAACTGACTAAACAGATCTTGGAATACACCAAAAGCATAAAGAACATGATGTGGATCACCAAAGTTAGAAGACTTGGAGGATGCTGGCATCACAGACTCAGACGTACATGACAGACGGATATTCAGACAAAAAGTACATAAGTGGAAATTGAGTCGGGAGGTCAAAAAATTGGAAGACTGGAACAACTTGGTCTGAAGAAAGGAAGAAAACACACAGTGAGAAGATGAAAGAAGTGTGGCCCCTTAGGAAATCTCACATCAAGTAGATGCTTTACGTGGTCCATTAGTGGCCTATACAAATAAATGAATGAATGAATAATAATAATAATAATAATAATTCCCGAATTATGAGGGTTTTACTGTACCTTTCCTCTTAAATACGTGATCAGCTTGTATGACTGTTAGTGTGTATGAGTGCAAGTATGATTTAGAGCTAGGTGATGTAGATAGGTAATATTAATCATTAAAAATAACAATTATAATAAGTTATAATATTACTCCATTAATTTAGGTAGTTTTTAGAGATTGTTAACAATGCTATTTTTCTAATTCATGTGACTATGTCCTGTATGTTGTGGTTAAGTGTAAGGGAGGGATGTGAGCACTAACTTTGCTGCATACAAAGGTATAAAATAAATAAATAAATAAATTACATAATATATTTTTAAAATTTTTCCTAGGTCCAGTACGGCAGCCTGCAATCTCCTCGCTCCCCACTCTTAAGGAATGTCCCCAACCCAGAGGCAGAACTGGATCGTCTCTTGGATGGTTACGATGTGTTTGAACAACGTATTGGATATAAGTTTCGTGACCGTAGTTATCTGTTGCAAGCTCTCACACATGCATCGTACTCACCAAATAGGCTGACAGATTGTTACCAGAGGCTGGAGTTTCTCGGTGATGCTGTTCTTGGTGAGTTGGACAGTTAAATTTTTTGTGTCATAAAAATGATATATTCTTTATTATCAATAGAGGCAGACTGGTTGAGTGGATAAGGAAGTTGGTAAGTTTAGAAATACATTGAACCAGATTGAATACCTCGCATGGTTGAGCACTGGCTTTCCAAACTCAAGATAGCAGGTTTGAACCTCACTCAGTCCAGTGATATTTCAAGGTGCTCAAATATGTTGGCCTCATGTTGGTAGATTTGTGTGATAAGCAAGGTAGCCATTATCGGTTTCTTTTTCATTTTCCTACCAGGTCAGGTTGTTGATGGTACTTCTCCATCATTGCCTCTCCTTCCATCACTTCTCTTCAGCAATTGTATTCCAGTCCAGTCTTCTTTTTCTTATATTGTTCTTGACAGGGCCTATCCATCTTACTCTGGGCCTCCCTCTTGCCCTCTTTCCCTCTATCTTTGCCTCCAACACTTGTCATATCCTTCCCTCCTCCTTCCTCATAACATGTCCAAACCATATCAGTTTATTCTTTTCCAACCTATCACTCAGTTTTTCTACCCCCATCTCTTTTCTGACCTCAACATTTCTTACTCTGCCTCTCCTTGTCTTCCCTACCATACTCCTCATGAACTTCATCTCATTGGCCTGAATTTTACTCTCATCTGTTGCTGTCAATGTGCAAGTCCTTGATGCATACCTTAGTATAGGGGTATAGTACATCTTGTACATTATCTCTTTACATTTCATAGGAACTTCTCTGTTCCACACCAGGTTCCTTACATTCTGGTAGAGCGTATTTCCCACTTGTACCCTTCTGCTGATCTGCTTATCCAACCTTGCATCTTTCACTTCCCAAATATTTTAAGTATTCAACAACCTCAAGGTTTTGGCCCTGATACTAACAATTCCTTTTCCTTCTCTTTCTTCTCTTGTTATCGCTACTGTTTTGCTCTTCCCCACAATGATTTTCATTCCATATTTCTCAGTATTGTCATTTAAAGCTTCTAGTTGGATTTGCACTTCTGTGTTGCTGACTCCCCAGATCACTATGTCATCCACAAAACAATATTTTCGTATCCCCTCTATATGTTGCCTTTGTTGCCTTTAGAATTTAATCCATAACCATTATAAATATAAGTGGAGACAATACACTTCCCTGTCTTAGTCCAGTTTGGTTTCTGAACCAGTCTGTTCTCCCCGTTGGAGTCTGGACACAAATGGAACAGTTTTTATACATTGCTTTTACTAATTCTCTTGATTGCTTTCCGCACCCTTTTCTTTCCAAGGTTTCTCACAGCTTTTCTCTATTAACACTATCGTATGCTTTCACTAGATCAAGAAATACCTTCACCAGATCTCTTCCCACTGTTTTTTCCATCAGTAATTGCCCGTTTAAAGGATCTGTAACCATATTAAGATCTCACCCGTTTGGATTTTCATAACATTCATCATTTATCTTATCACTGATCTTGTTATACTTTGTCTTAACGGCAGCCCACTAACGTGGGAAGTTTTTGATTCAATCAATAAAGTTGTAACATTCCTATATCTAAGTTACGTTGATGGAAGAGGCATTCCTTGCATTAGAACAGGCTAGCAGGAATTAGGGTCTGATCATTAAGCAGACAACCAGTAGGTACATAGCTCGTGGAAAAGCTGTTAGGGGCAGTATGCCACCCTCAGTAACAATATTTATAGGTGACTAAACATTTAAAAAGGGTGATCAGTAAAGACTAATTGCAGTGACACCTCTTAGGAAGAAAGAGAACCTGGGATCAGTAAAGACTAATTGCAGTGACACCTCTTAAGAAGAAAGAGACTGATGGCTGCTAATAAAGCCTATTTTGCACTAACCAACATCTTCAACTGACCACGACATTGTAAGAACAATTGCAAGTAATCAATTTCATGATCCATATCGATGTGTAACGTAATTTAACAAATTTATAGTAGTTATTATTCCACCTTATCGATATAGTATGTTGTGTGTCTTAAGAAAGTTCACAAATTAGTAGTAGTACATGTTTTGTTTTATTATAAACATCATCAGCTAGAGATATCTTTGTTTAGAAGACTATGTCTTTGCACATTTAATGTTCTTACCTACTCACTGTTGGCAGCCTTGAACATGGTTTTCCATTGTCTCCCATTTTCACACCATGCAAATGCTGGGGCTGTACTTTAATTAAGGCCATACCTGCTCCCTTCCCACACCTAGCCTTTCCCTATCCCATGATCGCCATAAGACCTATCTGTGTCGGTGCAATGTAAAACCAAATGTTAAAAAAAAAAATTAAAATATCTTCATGAAACATATGATTCCCTTCTCTGTTCTACACCAGGTTCCTTACATTCTGGTAGAACGTATTCCCACTTGTACCCTTATGCTAATCTCCTTATCCAACCTTGCATCTTGCATTATTTCACTTCCCAAATTTTCAAAGCATTCAACAACCTTGAGGTTTTGTTCCCTGATACTAACGATTCCTTTTCCTTAGCTGTGGCTGGCCTTTGGTCCAGGGGGTCCTGGGTTCCATTCCGATTTGGAACGGGGATTTTAACCTACAGTGGTAAATTCTGATGGCTTAGGGGCTGGGTGTGTGTGCTGTTTTAAGCATTATGATTCATCGTAGGTAGGGTTCCATCCTCACAGACGCACAGGTTGCTATACAGCGTCGACTCGAAAGACCTGCACCAGGCCTCTTCGGAGTCACACGCCATTATTATTTTATATCGACTGTTAAAAAGCATCAACATAAAAATCTATATGTCTACTTTATTTTAATGGTATTTCTTTAAACCTCTATTTAGCTGTCAGTTTGCTTCTGTGGTCAAGTTTTCTGGTCCTTAATATGTCATACACTGACTGACAGAGCAAATGCAACACCAAGAAGGAGTGGTCAGAACTTTATGCCAATTGCAGGGTAGACTGACGTCACTGAGGTATGCTCATGATGTGAAATGCGCCGCTGTGCTGCGCACGTAGCGAACGATAAATGGGACACGGCGTTGGCGAATGGCCCACTTCGTACCGTGATTTCTCAGCCGACAGTCATTGTAGAACGTGTTGTCGTGTGCCACAGGACACGTGTATAGCTAAGAATACCAGGCCGCCGTCAACGGAGGCATTTCCAGCAGACAGACGACTTTACGAGGGGTATGGTGATCGGGCTGAGAAGGGCAGGTTGGTCGCTTCGTCAAATCGCAGCCGATACCCATAGGGATGTGTCCACGGTGCAGCGCCTTTGGCGAAGATGGTTGGCGCAGGGACATGTGTCACGTGCGAGGGGTCCAGGCGCAGCCCGAGTGACGTCAGCACGCGAGGATCGGCGCATCCGCTGCCAAGCGGTGGCAGCCCCGCACGCCACGTCAACCGCCATTCTTCAGCATGTGCAAGACACCCTGGCTGTTCCAATATCGACCAGAACAATTTCCCGTCGATTGGTTGAAGGAGGCCTGCACTCCCGGCGTCCGCTCAGAAGACTACCATTGACTCCACAGCATAGACGTGCACGCCTGGCATGGTGCCGGGCTAGAGCGACTTGGATGAGGGAATGGCGGAACGTCGTGTTCTCCGATGAGTCACGCTTCTGTTCTGTCAGTGATAGTCACCGCAGACGAGTGTGGCGTCGGCGTGGAGAAAGGTCAAATCCGGCAGTAACTGTGGAGCGCCCTACCGCTAGACAACGCGGCATCATGGTTTGGGGCGCTATTGCTTATGATTCCACGTCACCTCTAGTGCGTATTCAAGGCACGTTAAATGCCCACCGCTACGTGCAGCATGTGCTGCGGCCGGTGGCACTCCCGTACCTTCAGGGGCTGCCCATTGCTCTGTTTCAGCAGGATAATGCCCGCCCACACACTGCTCGCATCTCCCAACAGGCTCTACGAGGTGTACAGATGCTTCCGTGGCCAGCGTACTCTCCGGATCTCTCACCAATCGAACACGTGTGGGATCTCATTGGACGCCGTTTGCAAACTCTGCCCCAGCCTCGTACGGATGACCAACTGTGGCAAATGGTTGACAGAGAACGGAGAACCATCCCTCAGGACACCATCCGCACTCTTATTGACTCTGTACCTCGACGTGTTTCTGCGTGCATCGCCGCTCGCGGTGGTCCTACATCCTACTGAGTCGATGCCGTGCGCATTGTGTAACCTGCATATCGGTTTGAAATAAACATCAATTATTCGTCCGTGCCGTCTCTGTCTGTTCCCCAACTTTCATCCCTTTCGAACCACTCCTTCTTGGTGTTGCATTTGCTCTGTCAGTCAGTGTATATATTTTTTGAATGAATCAACGACTTCCCATAATTATGGGTTGCCACAATGGACAACGTATTGCTTATCAGGATACAGAAATTTTAGAGAGTTTTCACTGTACCCAGTTTTAATTTTCAACAAAATTTATTTCATATTGTATTCATATTTTGTGCACTTACCTTGTTTCTATTTCAGATTATCTGATCACACGCCACTTGTATGAAGATTCCCGCCAGCATTCACCAGGAGCTCTAACAGATTTACGTTCAGCACTCGTGAACAACACCATCTTTGCATCCTTGGCTGTTCGCTATGGATTCCACAAATATTTTCGCCATTTGTCTCCTGGTCTCAATGAAGTTGTAGATCGCTTCGTAAGGATCCAAGAAGAGAATGGTCATACAATCAGTGAAGAGGTTAGTACAGAGTTCATCATCACTGTATTGTAAAACTCCAAATTTCCTCAGCTATTTGAGGAAATTGTATCAGCTCTACCTAGATAGTGTCAGTTTAGCCATATTCAACATTCATTCTCTCCTAATCCTTGAGAGGGAAAGCTGTGAGACTTATACATTCATTTTAGAGATATCATTAGATTATACTGAAACTTTAAAATATAAATTTAACAGGGGCAGTGCGTGGTATTGTTGCAGTGTTGCCAACTCCCAATAATTTTACACTTCATTTGTCGTCTTTTCTTCTAATTTTGTGGTTTAATAAACCTAGTATATAATCTAAAATGTGTTCAAATCAGCCATCTTTGGTCATTCGATATACTAATGCTTTGTAATGGACCAATAAACCCTGCAGGCTTCGAATCAAACTCAGGGGTTTGCTTTCCTATAGCAACCCCCAAGCGGACAGCGCGGAGCAATGTAGTTTCAGCAGGAACAAGCCTAAGCTTGTACGTAACGTCAGGTAGCACGCTCACCAGTTTCGATCCTTGGGTATTGCACGAGACCAGCAAACCCCCTATCAAGAAACAACTCCAAATGTCCCCATTAGATTGCATCACTCTGTGGAGATGACTATGCTTTCTCTCCTTTCGCAACAGTAATATCTTTTCCACACCACTAGGGTACGTCATACTGGTTCGTCCGCAATATTACCATCATTTTGTATCAGTGAAAAACAGGAGGGCAAATTTTCAATTCAAGTGAGGAAAGAATAACTGTAGTTATACTGTGTAATTAGTTTCTTATTTCCTGTGTTTTAATTGCTGGATATATTTCAATTTTAATAGGAATGTAATTCATTACTTAACGATAATAGAGTTTCTTATTTTTTCAGTAAGCTTCTCATATAAAAATGTGACACTGAAAATTTTGGTACAACACCCAGCTCCAGATTAGCTGCTACTGAAATTTAATATACCTGTTTGAAACTTTGAATTTTGTTTATGAGAGGTTAAATTTTGAAGGGAAAAATGTCTTAATTCAAGTATATCTTACTCCTTTTCTCTCAAAATTTAAGCTCAAAAATATCGGTGCAAGGTATATACAGGAAGTTAGTAAATCAAAAGATTAGAATTAAAATACTTTATTTAAAGTACGAGGCATGTTTTTTAAGTAAGGGCTGTTTTGTTGTAGACACTAGTAGTTCATGCATGCGTCGTGTGCCAGTATGCCTCAGGAACAATGGTGCTCAGTTGCAGCTCTGTTGCTAACCTGTACTGTTCTGTTCTGTGCTTGCTCAAATGTTCAAGATTATCAACTCGCCCTCCCCGTGCAAGGTTCGGTCAGTGATACAGTTTTTGTCAGCAAGGAACCTGTCTGCTGCAGACATTCACCGACAGATTTGTGAAGTGTACGGTGTTAATGCTATGAGTGAAGGGAAAGTGCATAAGTGGGTACGAGACTTCAAAGATGGCCGTGACAACGTCCATGATGAGGCCCGCTCCGGTCACCCATCTGTGATCACAGACGATTTGGTGGCTTCAGTTGAAGTAAAGATTTGTGAGGACAGATGCTTCACAATAACAGCTCTCTCAAATGCCTTTCCTGACGGCCGTGAGCTCTTGGTTATTGGAGCAGGCAGCAAGTTTCTATGAAGAAGGTATTCAAAACTTAGTTGTAAGGTATGATAAGTGTTTGAACAAATTTGGTGGCTATGTTGAAAAATGGAGTAAAGTATGTTGAATCTGCAAAAAAAAGTGGTGTTTGAAAATCGTTTTTCGCTGTATAGTTATTTTCAAACAGCACTTACGTATAAAACATGCCTCGTAATAAAGCCTCACAATTTTACATAGTAAATTGCATTTTATTGTGTTGCATAAAATGTTATTAACAAAAGTTAATGTTTGTAGGATTCCATTCATAGCTGAATACGCTCCCCTACCATTTCCACTTCTCCACACTGCACTGAAAGACAAGAAAAATGTAAGGTCTACTACCAGCACTCATCATGTAATACACATATTTTTAAATTTATTTTTATACCTGAAACTGTTTGTTGAATATTAACTTAGTACTCTTCAAAAAACCTATAAATGTTTGTGTGTCCAACCCTTGTCCTGTTTCTCTACAGGGTCGAGTATGAAGTGGGCAGAATCTTCGTAGCGAGTTTCAACTCCATATGTTAAGATTGGTAGAAAGTAGTTCTTGTACATGATTTCCTTATATTTCCTTACTCCATAACAATTCATGTCACACTCTGGCAAAACCCTCCAGCTAACTGTACTCTTCTGCTTATCTCCTGTGTTATATCACACTTCCAAGGTACTGGAATGTTCTTACTGCCTCTAGTGGTTCTCTCTGAGCTGTTACACCTCCATCCATTCCTTTATCCTCATGTAAGAGCAACAGTTTTGATCTTTTCCTTATTCATTTTAATTCCCCATTCTTGAATCACTGCATTCCATATGTTTGCCTGTTCTTGAACTTCCTGTTCACCTTCACCTAACAGCACAGTGGTCATTAGCAAATAACCGTGCTTTTAGTGTACCTACCTCGGACCTCTTTTTGATTTCCTTGAGTATTGCATCCAGGTGATAATGAATTAGAGGCTGAGTCCCATTCTAACTTTGAATTATTCTGTCTCTCCTACTTTAATCCAAACTTTACAGGTGTATTTGCTGTACATATCTCTTATCTGGATCTTGGACCTTCTTCTTCTCCAGGACCAGCCAAATCTTATCCCTTGGGAATACAATCAACACTGCTTTATTGTTGTGAAATGTGACCCTCTACCATCAGGATATCAAAAAGCTAGAGCGCTTCCCATCTGCAAAATCTTAGATCCATCTTGAACATCAAATGGGAGGATTTGGTCATCAACCTTGCAGTTCTTCAGAAAGCACATGATATAAGCATTGAGGCTACTATCATTGGCCTCTGTCTCAGGTGGATAGGGTACGCCCGTCGCATGAGTGAAAACAGGCTTCCTCGTCAACTTCTGTTTGGTGAACTCTGTTCCAACACAAGACCTCATTGAGCCCCTTTGAGGCGTTTCAAGTATTGGCTAAAGCATACTATGAAAAGAGCTTGAATTAACACTCAATCCTGGGGTACGCATGCTGAGAATCGTACAATTCTGCGGGACGCTGTTTCTACATCAACTTCAGTGTTTGAAGAGGAACGACGGCGACGTGAAGAGGATAATCGACAAGCATGAAAGCTCCATCAAGCTCTGTTCCGCCCTCCCCAACCATTTCATGTGATCTGTGTGGGTGTATGTTTCATGCCAAGATTGGGCTACTAGGTCATATGAAACATATTCACAAAGCTGTGTGAGTGTAAAAATGTAAACTGTTGACGAATATTACTTAGATACAAGTTGCAGTCGACAACGACAATCATATTCTTTCTTCAAGCTGATGAATGTCAGAATTTGAGCTTTGTTGTGTTCCCAAAATTTTTCCACAGTCTGTTGCATTTAAACAATAATCATCATCAAGCATCAACAAGCATTGCAAAAATAAGGTCCACTGTTGATCTTCCTCTTCTAAATCTGTGTTGTTCCTCTCCAGTTGGGGTTCCACCAGTGGCCTTAATTTCCCCCCCCCCATAATTCTTTCAAATACTTTTATTACATGTGGAGTCAGAGTAATTCCTCTGTGGTTTTCACAATCTCTTCAGTTTACTTTCTTAAACATAGGGACAGAAATTCCCTTTTTCCAATCTTCTGGGGTTTTCTTCTGTCTCCAGGCTGCTTTAAACACCCTACTTAACCAATATATTCCCCGAATTCCCAGAAGCTTGAATCATTTCTCTACTTACTTCATCCACTCCTAGGCATATCCTATTTTTTTTTTTTCTATTTGCTTTACGTCGCACCGACACAGATATGTCTTATGGCGACGATGGGATGGGATGGGATGGGATAGGTCTAGGAGGTGGGAGGAAACGGCCTTGGCCTTAATTAAGGTACAGCCCCGGCATTTGCCTGGTGTGAAAATGGGGAAACCACGGAAAACCATCTTCAGGGCTGCCGACAGTGGGGCTCGAACCCACTATCTCCCGATTACTGGATACTGGCCGCACTTAAGCGACTGCAGCTATCAAGCTCGGTCCTATTTTCTTTAATGCTTCTTCTACTTCTGACAGAGTTGCATCATTCTCATCATGTTACAGATTCCCCATACCGGGCGAGTTGGCGTGCGGTTAGGGGCACGCAGCTGTGAGCTCGCATCTGGGAGATAGTGGATTTGAACCCCACTGTCGGTAGCCCTGAAGATGGTTTTCCGTTGTTTCCCATTTTCACACCAGGAAAATGCTGGGGCTGCACCTTAATTAAGGCCACGGCTGCTTCCTTCCCATTCCTAGGCCTTTCCTGTCCCATCGTCACCATAAGACCTATCTGTGTCGGTGCGATGCAAAAAAAAAAAAGTCCCCTTTTTATTTCTGTAAGTCCCATTCCACATTCAGTAAATTCTGAAAGTACATTTTCCGCCTTCTCTTGATGGCAGGAGCTTCAGTGATCAGGTTGCCTTGTTCATCCATTTCACTTACTGTCGTTTTGTAGGGTGATCGCTTGTTCTTCTTCTCTTCCTCACTCCTATCTTTATCCTGCTGTAGAGAAGATAGGAAATTGACATTTACACGATATTTCTGATGCTATTGATAGTTCTCGATAGTTCTCAACAAGACATTGCGAATAATTGTTTTTTAAAAATATATTCTTGTTTATGATTTTTTATTATATTTGTGTTTTTACGTTATGTTAAGTTATGATCAATTCCTTCTTATGGACTTTTAGTGTGGTGTTTTGATAGAACATTTCTATAAACTTTATATTCTTTTTTAAGGCTGAAGAAGGCCCAATAGGGCCGAAACATATATCTTTAATGTGTTTTTAATCAACATTTAATGTATTGACCAAGGTGGACTGCTGAAATGACGTATTTTTCTTTACTGTAAACTTAATCTGGAACAATTATGAGATTCTTAAAATGCAATGATCTGGTATGCACCACTCGCATCACATTGGCATACACACTTGTTCACGGGATGCCCTTCGATAAGTCACATTTTGTGGCATCCTTCACGATAACATAGAGCAGTGGAGAGAGAGAATCCCTCATGAATTCATGAATACCTGCTATCATAGAGAAGCTGTTAGTCAGTCCTACAGGGCATTGCATTTGACTCGTCATGTTGTGTTGTGTAGTTGATGTGTGTTTCTGTAACTTGATGATTATGAAGAGCGCAAGTTCCTCACGGGGCCCATTTACATTTTACCATTCCCTCGACTCTCTTTATCCTACAGCTCCGTCCGTAGGGGTAAAGGTGTGTGTCTTATATGCCCCTTCGTGCAAACTTCTTCTTTTTATTCTTTTTTATTCTTTTTCTACAGCTTTCCCCACATCTGTGGGGTTGCGGGTGCAAACTGTGTTGCTCGTGTGGATTTGGCCCTGTTTTACGACAGGACGCCCTTCCTGATGCCAACTCTATATGGAGGGCTGTCAACTTTGCGCGAACTGAGTCCTATAAACTAGTTTTCATGTTAGGAAGCACATGCAATGAGAAAATGTATGTAAATATGTGGAAGAATGAACCAGGGAGTGAAAGGATGTGTAAATGAGAAATATATATTATACTTTTGTTCCTTTACCTGTAAATAGAGTATATGACTGTTTTACTTTAGGATTTAGGTGATTACTTCAGCAGGTCAGGGGGCACTGCATGTAGGGGTCTGTCCTTTTTCCTTTGCCTTCCATAGATACTATAAAGGTTTATGTCAATTAAATAATGAATGAATAAATTGAGCATATAAAATCTTCTGATGTGGTACTTGGTTGAATGCTTACTTTTATTAACTTATTTTTCTTGTATCCCAGTATTATCTGATAGAAGAAGAAGAGTGTGAGGAAGCAGAAGATGTTGAAGTGCCCAAGGCATTAGGAGACGTGTTTGAATCCGTTGCTGGAGCCATCTTCCTGGACAGTGACATGTCTCTCGATGCTGTGTGGCGAGTGTACTATCATATGATGAAAGCAGAGATAGGTAAGACTCTCATTTGTTGTGTTTTGGTAAGAATCTTAGGCATGTAGCAACTAATGTTTTCATTGTAAAAAATTACATCTGAAAGTTTAAAATCAAAAAGTCTGTGCAGTCAATCACCACTGATCTGCAGTTCAGGGCTGTCGCTCAAGTGGCAGATTCCCTAGCAATTGTTTACCTAATATGTTCATAAGTTAAATCAAAGAAATTGGAAAGCTATCGAACATCCCCAGTGGTAAATTATTTCAGTCTCTAATTTCTTTTCCTATAAACAAACATTTGCCCAGATTTGTCCTCTTGAATTCCAACTTTATCTTAATACTAGCTGTTACCCACGGCTTCGCTCGCTAGGATTTCGTAAGTTGATAAAAATTAATTGTTCCTCAGTACTGCACTAAGACATTATCTGAAAATCCCTACAGTATAAAAATTCGCCAAAAAATTGCATTTCATTTACGCCAGAACCTCTTTGTAAACCACATTTGTGGCATTGCCTTTTGGGGCTAAGATAACCAAGCTATTCGCAGAGCTAAATCTGGAACATGCGACATGGAACTCTACATGTGAGAAACAGTCAAAAAAAAAGAGGTTTCTTTATTTCTAAAGGAGATTACAAATATTAATTTTCACGCCTGAAACATGTTAACTTTATGAGATGTATTGTTGATATACTAATTTCAAAAACTGCCCCGCTCCTTGGCTGAGAGTTCATCGTTGAGGCCTTCGGTTCACAGAGTTCCGGTTTCGATTCCAGGCTGGGTAGGATATTATAATCGCGCGTGATTATTTCTTCTGGCTCGAGGACAGGTTGTTTGTGTTTGTCCCAACACTCTGCTCTTCATATTCACTCTACACACCACATTACCAACCACAACAGAAATACGCAATAGTAATTACATACCTACACATAGGGTTGGCGTCAGGAAGAGCATCCAGTTGTAAAACAGCGTCAAATCCACATGTGCGACACAGTTCGCACCCGCGACCCCACAGGTGTGGGAAAACCGGTAGAAGAGAAGAAGTTACTCATTTTAAAATATCACCCGCTTTTTAAAAGATTTTCACCCCCTTAAGTGAATTTTCCAGAAAAAGTGCGTTCATTTATTTTTAAAAGAGATTCCAAGCATGGCCTACCAATTTTAACGTCTGTAACATCTTCTGCTTCTGAGATATATGTATATATAAGAATTCAACTCCTTCCTCACTTCTTTTCAACCCTCACCCCTTAAGTGGATTTTCTGAAAACAAAAAGTTGTGTTCTTTTATTTTAAAGGAGATTGGAAATACCAAATTTTATGTCTGTAACATGTTAGGTTTCTGTGATATATTGTAGATAATCTCGCTGCTGTAAGCATACTGGAACTGATGTTGCCATGGTTACGGCAGTTCATTTCTTTATCAGTTACCTAGAGCAGGAGTAGTGTGGTGCCAATATCTCAATAACGGCTGGTTTTAGGGCCTTAAAATATGGTTTTCGGGCTCATAGGGCTTTGCAAGTGATAAAAAACATTGTTATCCGTATTGAAGATACTGAATGTAGGTACTAAAAGGTTTGATTTGTCACCTATTCAATATTCAATACACTCATAGGGCTTACCGAGTTTTGTTCTTTGCGTCAAGGGGCTTAAAATGAGCTTTGTCTCATCCTTATACAACAAATTAGATATTTCGCCTATATTAGCCTAGTATTTTTATATCTCGCCCCGTGCCCCCCTCCTCCCTCTCGAATTGTTTTGAAAATAAAATATAACCTATAGCACTCAGGGATAATGTATATTTCTATTAGTGAAATAATTTTTAGAATTGGTCCAGTAGTTCCTGAGATTAGCCATTATATACAAACAAACTTTACCTCTTTATATATTAGTATAGATTATGATCCTTACTACTTCTAAGGACTCCATCCAAGCTTATTCTTCTACTAGTATCATTCTATACTGTCTCTGCGCTGACAGGTCATAACATACCACTTATTGCAAGTTATGAATCTGCTGATAGATTTTATTAACATACCACCTAGTTGAACAGCTCGTCTCCTTACTTTCAAGTCTTCCCATCCTAGTGTTTGAAACATTTTCATAACTGTTCATTGTTTGGAAATCCCCCAGAACAAATTGTGCTGCTTTCCTTTGCATCTTTTCTAGTTCTCGAGTCAAGTAATCCTGGCGAGGGTCCCATACACTGAAACCATACTCTAATATTGAGGTCTTACCAATGAGTTATGTATCCTCTCTGTTACACACTTTCTACAACCCCTAAGTATTCTCATAACCATATGAAGAGATCTACATTGGCTTAACTACGAACACACTAGCCAAACGACCAAGCGAGTTGGCCATGCGGTTAGCAACGCACAGCTGTGAACTTGCGTTCGGGAGATAGTGGGTTCGAACCTCACTGTCGGCAGCCCTCAAGATACTTTCCCATTTTCATATGAGGCAAATGCTTCATTAAGGCCCCGGCCACTTCCTTTCCACTCCTAGCCCTTTCCTGTCCCATTGTTGCCATAAGATCTATCTGTGTCTGTGACGTAAAGCAGCTTGAAAAAAATTCCACAGTTCTAGCCCTTCTGCTGAGCAACTCAATGCTGAAAACATCGTAGGGATATGAACTACGAGTTTCAGGTAAATAAAATATAATAAAGTATGAGAATATATTATTTATTCCTAAAATTTACTATCCTTTTCTTAATCATCGTTATCTGGTTGATTAGATTAACAGTTTACTTTTTCATACCACTGCGAGCGCTAACGTGAGTCAATGCAGAGTTTCACTACCGAGCTCGATAGCTGCAGTCGCTTAAGTGCGGCCAGTATCCAGTATTCGGGAGATAGTAGGTTCGAACCCCACTGTCAGCAGCCCTGAAAATGGTTTTCCGTGGTTTCCCATTTTCACACCAGGCAAATGCTGGGGCTATACCTTAATTAAGGCCACGGCCGCTTCCTTCCCACTCCTAGCCCTTTCCTGTCCCATCGTCGCCATAAGACCTATCTGTGTTGGTGCGACGTAAAGCAACTAGCAGAGTTTCACTTAAGCCCTTATACCTACATTCAGTGTGGACATTTTTCAAAAAATCAAAAGGAAAACGAGTAAAGAAACAAGCGATTTTAGGTTTGTTTTTTTTCCGGAACTGCATTTAAGCCGCAAGTGATTCTTGAAATTTGTTTTTTGTTGTTTTTTTCGTTTGATAGAGCTACCCAAGATTCACAATTTGAAACCTTTCTAGGCCCTGTAACCCTTCAATTTTCGGCACAATTGAGGAAATTGCTTAATTTTACGTTTTTTGTAGTATTACTCTTACTTTATCTGCTTTATCTTAGATTTCCAAAACTCGGATAATGACATTATCTATGATAACGTTCACTTCTGTATTCAGCACAGAATTTATTATCTCGGTTTACTAAAATTAAGTTTTCATCTGTCTGAATTTGAACCGTAAATTTTTCATACTGGAAAACAAATTACTACGTGCTGTTGCCACCACTATCGAAATGTAAACAAGCTTTTTGATTCCATTCGGGGTTTGTAAATAATTTGCGTAAATTATGTCTGCAATTGAGCAGAAATGAAGAAAGAAGCCTATTATGACTTTCCAAGAGAGTGAATTGTTATTGGATTTTGTGGTAGAAAGCATTAACAACACAGAGAATAAGGAAACAAATTATAGCCTACACATTGTATATTTCACTCAAAAAATAAGGCAATATTCCTTAGTTCTTAATCAGTCAGTCAGCCAGTCGTGTACCGTACAAGATATAATCGAGAATTCATCTTAGGCCTACCTACATGTTGACAATTCCTGATTATGTTCGATCATAGATAACATTGACAGTGTCGAAGCTTTAGATAACCTAAAATGCGTCTGAAAAATCAGTGTGGTAGTCTTCGAAATATGGCGCACGTTCTTTTATCCAACCTAGGGCGTTTATTGATTGGATAATCTTGATCATGTTACCCTTCGCTGTGATTTTCTCTTTCAATTAGATATTCCAGCTGTGTACAAGCTGCCATCTTGGAAGGCTATTATCTTAGATTTCTCATTTTACCGGTCAACCAATCTCCAGTGAAATTTTAAACCGAGATAAGATTGTTGCTGAATACAAACTTAACTGTTATCTTGGTTAACACAGCTTTAAACTAAGATAAAAGCTTTTACTTGCGTTGGTAAATATGGGCCTAAAAATCTTATATATCCCATTTTCTATTTAGCCCCCGACAAAGAGTTCACTCTACCTAATTACCTTGCAGTATTTCAGAAGCCATCTAGTTTTCGTAAATTAATATGTGTTGTTTAATACTTTTCTGTTCCAGAACAATTCAGTACAAATGTACCAAAATCACCTATTCGAGAACTTCTTGAATTGGAACCGGAAACCGCCAAGTTTGGGTAAGTACCTGTGTTGGATTTCTTAAAGTGCTGTACATAGATACTATGTCAGCTGCATCAGGACAGTAGTGGCCAATTCAGATTGGTTTAGATTAGAAACAGGCCTGAAATAAGGAAGGATATTGTTATGTTTTGAGATGATGAACACAAGCTTGGTTTCAGCTGGTTATCTGGAACAAGATATTAGATGAGTGGGGTTTTCGAATATCATTCATGGATTTACTGAGTCATGTGACTGCATTGATTTGTGCTTCTAGAATATATATTGATCAAAGCTAGCCTGGTGGTGGTGATTATTGTTTTAAGAGGAAGTACAACTAGGCAGCCATCCTCTGTATAACACTAATAAGAGAGAAGAAAATGGAAGGGATCCAATACTTTGAAAAATGAAGGTATCGGCCAGAGGAAGACAAGGATCACGAAGGGCATGAAAATGAAAGAATACATAGGCCTCGAGTGCTCTAATACCGTTGGAGTTGGAAAAGAACAAGAGTTGACCAAGGGAGGTGGTGGTGTGGTGATGATTATTATTTTAATAGGAAGTGCAACTAGGCAACCATCCTCTGTATAACACTAATCAGAGAGAAAAAATGGAAGGGATCCGATGTTTCCTATCGCCACCCAGATCTACCAATCAAAACCCTTTATCACGTCGTGATGTTTTCACAATATTCTAGAACATCACCTAACTCTAATCGCAAACTTTCCCATCTTCCAAAATGAGTAAAGACATGCTTCTAGAATCGACAGGAGCCGACACACGCCTTTCCAAAATTCCGCGTCACAGTATTTCCAGAACCTCACGGAATATCACTTAATAATAATAATAATTTACAATCTACTGTAGTAGTAACATTTCCAGGGAATACAAATAAAATATTCTACAGTAATATTTTACACCATACAGTAAACATTTCTCTGAAAGAGGCATGTTTCACAGGTCATATCCAAGATAGTATTTTACACAACCTAGCAAATGTTTCTTTGAAAGAGATTCTCCACAGGTCTCAATGTTTTCAGTTTAGATGTTCTGCTGTCGATCGATGTTTTCTCTTTTGTGTTCCAGGTTATAAACCCCCAAGATATTTGAACTTATTCACAATCTTAATTTGTTTGCCATTGTTGAGGTGAATGGCTGGTGTTTCAATTCTGAAGGTCGGCATCATTTCAGTTTTTCAGACGAGATTTGCAGTCCAATTTTTACAGCAGATTTCTTGAGTTCCTCAATTTGAAAGTTAGCTTCTTCCACACTACTTGCTAGTAATGCAAGATAGTCTGCGAATGCTAGGCAATTGTTTAATATTTTGGCCTATCTTGATGTTTGAATGTGTATCACTGTAAGAGAAAACAGACATGCACATGAGAGCTGTGCAAAACTCAGTACCATATATTTTGGCACATACCATATGTGTGTTCCAAATCTTGTCCCACCAATTGTTTTGAGCCATGTATCTATGAAAGTAAGTAGGTCTGAATATAACATGTAGACTGTTTCTGTCTCCCACAGGAAACCAGAAAAGCTTGCTGACGGTAGAAGGGTGCGAGTTACCGTGGAAGTATTCGGCAAGGGTACTTTCAAAGGTATCGGCCGTAACTATCGCATAGCCAAGTGCACGGCTGCCAAGTGTGCTCTCAAACAATTAAAGAAGAAAGGTCTGCTGGCCAGGAAGATGTAAAGCAATCATCAAACAATCATGTAGGGTTAGTGCAATACAAGATCCATCACTATTAACAGCAATCATGAAATCATTCCAGGTTTTTAATCTCTCTTAGGCATATTTTAAAAAAATAAATATTGTGCTCTTATTTGCTCCAGATCATGATTAAAATCAGTAAAATTTGATGTTTTTTTAAACCAGTGGTTATGTTTTTTGTTTTTTTAAACACTTGATGTGTTGACAATCAGTTTGTTGAATTTTCTGTTACGTGAATATGATGTTTGAGTTTTGTATTATATTTATGTCTATACACCATATTTCAGTTGTCGGTTGATGGAAGTATGTAAGTGAATTTTTCAGGAGCTTGATATCATAGATTAATTCGAAATAGTGCACCTCTTGAGTTTTTA
This sequence comes from Anabrus simplex, assembly GCF_040414725.1. Lineage (NCBI taxonomy): Eukaryota > Metazoa > Arthropoda > Insecta > Orthoptera > Tettigoniidae > Anabrus > Anabrus simplex. The sequence continues at coordinate 49,071,658 of NC_090277.1, forward strand.
AAGTTTCTTGTTTATAAGGAATGGCTACGGGAGTGGATTTTTCTTTTATTTACTATGCCTTAAATGTGATATTCAGTGTTTAGTTATGAATTATAATCTATAATCAGTTTTTCTCTTCTTTTTAATGTATTATATAATTTAGAATCATACTTGTGACTTCGACAAAATGTGAATTTTAATGCTTTGTCGAATGGGGTTTTTAGGCAACTGTGCAGTGCATTTGTTTATGTCGTCAACTCCTTTTCTCCTTCAATTGAATATCAGAATTTGAGGGAAAGATTCCTGCATTTACAGTTATTCTTTAATACATGTAGTCGTTATCATTGTCATCTTAATTTCTTTGTTCCAGCAAGCAGGGTGCGGTTGTGTATGAGTCTCTTCCAGTTTGTCCTCTCCATCCACAGATGTTGTTCATATACGCAATGCCAGTTTACATCTCTAATTTGAAGGTCCTTGAAAATCTGCTTCTCCCAGACATGTCGAGGTCTTCCTCTTGGTCTCTTCCCAGGAACACTGCGGTCAGAGTATGCTCAAGTAGTCCTGTGGGGGTCCAATTCTTTTCATTTGGCCATAACATTACAAGCTCTTCAGTTCTAGGGTCACCAGCAGGCTTCTTTCCAATCCAAGCTGCTGTCAGATATCCACATTCCTTCTTTTCCTTCTACTTCTTTCGATGTGGCCGACTATGGACCATGTTAATTCAAATTCAGCTTCATCTGTTTCTGGGCTTTAATCCTTGCCCAGCACTCCTTCATCGTTCCACTCTGAAATCTCTTCCTTTCTTCTCTTCAGAACGCTTGGGTACGGAATCTTTTTCTTGAAACCTCTTCGTGGTCTTGATCTTTGACTTGTAAGCATCCCTATTGCTGATTTCCATTCCTTGTATCCTGTGTATTTCTTTCAGGTCTTTCTTCACCTTAGCTTAGTTTTCCTGATCCTCCCAGATTCATTCTGTAGATATGTCCGAAGAACATGGCTCTCCTCTTCTGGATGGTATCTGAAATCTTTTCCATCTTGAGATATAATTCTTAGTTTCCTTTCTTTCTGTATGATCCATCCTCTGTTCTTTGAGGTCCCAGTATCTTCCTCAGAATCTTTCCCTCCACTTGTTCCAACTTCTTGACCAATCCTGTTTTTATCAGGTTCAAACAGTCAGCTGCATATAAAGCCTCCGGGTGGGTCACTCTTCGGTAGTGTCTGAGATTTACATTGATCCAGATATTCTTCTCATTGTAAGTGTTCATAGTTTATACGGCAAGTTCATCTTGTTGATTCTCGATACCAGTGCCTCTCTTTCTGACAGTTTATTGTCTATCCACTCTCCCAGATATTTGAATTTATCCACTTTCTGAATCCTTTCTGTCTCAACTTTCTTCCATCTGGGTACTGTTTTGATGTTGGTCATGTATTTTGTATTCCCGAAGGAGGGCCTGCCTTACTTGCTTCTTCCTGGAGTTGGACAATTTGGTTCCGTGTCTCCTCTATTGACTGACAGAACCACAATGTCATACACAAAGACTAAACAGTCAATTCCAATTCCTTTGTTCTTGCATCCCATTCATATACTTCCTATTCCTTGCATTTTGTGGCATTTTTGTAGACAAGAACAGAGGAATTTTAATTTCTTTTGCCTGAAGACGACTCCTTCTTGATCCAGTAAGTGTTGCTGCTTCCAGACCCTACTTCAATATTGGTACCCTGAAAATGGATGGTTACTGCTTGGGATTTATTCTCAAAAATCACCTTTTAGTATTCTTGGAGTTTCCATTTTTAAACCTTTGTGATAGTCCAAAACAGGCCCAGATTTTCTCAAAATTCAAGAGGCATGTTGGTAGATTTATTGGCATGTTAATGAATCCCTTTTCAGACCAAAATTGTGACTCTTTGATGTATCTTTAAAATTCACCTTCTCCCTACCACGTTATCATTATCTCATTTAAAGTTAAAAACTTCATGATTGTTCTGTATTGAATAGAGAAATAAGAAGATGTACAATATTATAGGGAAGGATCCACCTTTCAATACTCCGTAGTAAGTTGAACTAAAAAGTAGTTACAACCTGTTTATTGGGACCGGTTTCAACACATTTCAAGTGTCATCATCAGCCAATTAGCAAAGATCTTAAAACAACTAATACATTGAACACAGGCAAAAAGTTAACATTGTATCATATCGTAGCAATTCAGTTAATGTTCAAAACACAATAATCACAGTCAAGAGATTAAACAGAACATCATTATCTTGCACCGAAAACTTCAACTATATTTGTTTTCGGCGCAAGATAGTGATGTTCTGTTTACTCTCTTGACTGTGATTATTGTGTTTTGAACATTAACTGAATTGCTACGATATGATACAATGTTAATTTTTTGCCTGTGTTCAATGTATTAGTTGTTTTAAGATCTTCGCTAATTGGCTGATGATGACACTTGAAATGTGTTGAAACCGGTCCCAATAAACTGGTTGTAACTACTTTTTAGTTCAACTTACTACGGAGTATTGAAAGGTGGATCCTTCCCTATAATATTGTACATCTTGTTATCATTATCTCACACGCATACGTGCAGCACGCCCACGGACGTCAAAGAGAAAGACCTGCACCAGCGAGCTGAACATTTTCTTCAACACTCCCAGCACTAGAAGACTGAGGCATATTAATCACGTAATAGTAATTAGCATATTTATTCCCTATTCCCCCCCTCCCCGCATAACTCTTCGCCTTCAGTCTGACAACAAAATTTGGAGAGAAAATTTTAATTTTCCTGCCTTCATCATCATCGTCATCATCTGCAGGCCAGGCAGGACTTATGTATGTGATATTTCTCCATCTGTTTGTGTTCTCATTATACATTCCAATGTCTCTCCCCGTTTTTGCTGGATCTTCTTTAATTTGGTCCATCCACCTGCTTTCAGAACGTCCTAACAGTCTTTTTACAAGCACTGTCCTCCCTTAAAATTCTGCTTGGGAATCCCATGTCTCCTGTGTTTATTTTACATGGCCAAGACTTTTCAGGCATGCACTTCTCAGTCTTTTTTCCCTTGTCACGTTCACCTGCATGTATTGTATCTTCTTATGAAATCATTCTTACCGTGCAAGTTGTAGCTGTCAGCTTGCTTTTGGGAGATAGTGGGTTTGAACCCCACCGTTGGCAGCCCTGAAGAGGGTTTTCCGTTGTTTCTCATTTTCACACCAGGCAAACACCGGGGCTATACCTTAATTAAGGTAACGGTAGCTTCCTCCCAACTCTTAGCCCTTTCCTATCCCATCTATCTGTGTTGGTGTGACGTAAAATTTAAATATATATATATGTATATAATTCTTGATTCAGTCCCTTCTCATCCTCTGCGTGGTGATCTAAGAAACTTCATTTCACATGCTTGTAATTTACTAATGTCTTATTATTTTAATACTCAACTCTCCAAGCTGTATGTCATGATTGGCACAAGGTATGATTTGAACATTGTCTGTTTTGTTCTCAAAGAGACTGCCTTGTCCCAGGTTAGATCCTGCACTTTTTCTCGCCTTTAAGATATTTCCTGTCGTAAACATTTTATTTTGTGGAGAGAATTCACAACAGAAAAATATGTACTCGCTATAGCAGATTGTCGTTATGTTGAATTTTTCATGAAAGTTAAAAAAAAAACACACATACAAATCGGTATGAAACAGCTATCAGTTTTTTCAAAACCTGCATTTTCACAGATGATTTCCATACTACAGCTTGCTCGTTTTTTTCTCATTCCATTACTACGTGAACACATATGTTCAATATCATTCTTAAAAATTGTAGTATCACTCCAGAGGCTTAACTGTATATACTGTATGTCATGAAAACATATTTCAAGCGCCAGTAGAGTTATGATAACTGTTTCGCTATAAACTTGCATGGAAATAGCCTTTCTGAAATTTAACCAGACTCGAGAAAATATAAACTAACCTCTGAAATCAGATATTCACTCTATCATGTCTTGAGGTATGTCACATTCTTTCTTAAATTCTTTGCAAAGCATTAAAATTAAGCTATTGTTTACTTTGGTTTTTGTTTCTAATGCGTTAATAACTGCTATCGGCCATATTATTTATACATTTATTGCAAAAACATGATCTCCTCTTTCATTTTGAATTTTGTTTACAGTACACAAGTCAGCGGATATTAGTAGTTGACTCCGACATCACCTTCGAATGTCAACAAGGAGCTCACTAGTGATTGTAGCAAGAAAACGATACCAAAGATGATTGATCGCATTCAATTTAATCACTTAAGTACATAAATATCGATAACAGAAAAAAATAATGTGCACTTAATCACTTGAAATAACGGATGCATCAGTTGTGGGGCTCTCGCTGCAGCTGAAGGATAACACACAGTTTAATATAGGAATTTTCAAGGGACAGAAGAAAAACTGCTGTTACACTGGGGTTCTCGCTATATTGGACTTCTACTGTATCTGGTTCTTGCTTTTAGTAGGCAACAAGCAGTGATAAAACAAGGGTGTTCTCATAATGCGTATACAATTAAAACCAAAGCCGTCGCCATTCAAGCCATGAATGCTTCTGTAGCAGTGGAAGGTAAGGGCTTAGTGAGATAGAGTGACTAGCTCTTACTGCCAGATATTAGCCTGGTACTCATATTTTGTGTAGGCTGAGTGAACCTCAGGAACATACACCACTTCAGAAGTGCAAGTTGTATTTCTAAATTTTCACCTTGATGGGGAATCGAACCCATATCTCTTGACATAAGCACAGCATGCCTGTATCACCTCTTGTAGCAGTCCCCATTATTTATAGAGCAAAGCAAGCAGTCATCTCGTACAGGCTATGGAGACCCTGGGAGGGGTGGAAGATTTTTTATTTATTTATTTATTTATTTATTTATTTATTTATTTATTTATTTATTTATTTATTTATTTATTTATTTATTTTTTTTTTCTAGTGGCTTTACGTCGCACCGACACAGATAGGTCTTATGGCGACGGTGGGATAGGAAAGGCCTAGGAGTTGGAAGGAAGCGGCCATGGCCTTAATTAAGGTACAGCCCCAGCATTTGCCTGGTGTGAAAATGGGAAACCACAGAAAACCATCTTCAGGGCTGCCAACAGTGGGATTCGAACCCACTATCTCCCAGATGCAAACTCACAGCCGTACGCCTAACCGCACGGCCAGCTCGCAGGGTGGATGGAAGATAAAGGCTCCCAATATCCATAATCTCGACACTTGGTAGGGTAGAGTGGTTAGCTCTACGCCCCCAGGAATTAACCTGGTACTCTTTTTTGGAGTAGGTTGAGTGAATCTCAGGGCCATTTGCACCTCCGGAAATGGAAATCTTGTTTCTTAAATTTTTTGATTTCCTGACAGGGAATCGAACCAACATCTTTCCGGGTGAACCAAGCACATCTTTCCTGCCTCAGCCAGGCAGCCCCTCCTATTATTTATACAGGATATAAAAATATGATCACGTTGCACATGTTTACTGCTACACCACTCTTACCACATAGCCAGCTCGCTCGGTACATTGCAAAGAAAATACTCTCTCCTTGTACCCTCATACGTAGCCCCATTGGGAGACTTCCCAGCTAGTGTCTTCCTTGGTCTACTCATCTGATCGGCGCTCATCCTTCTTGCAGTTTTCCTTCTATCACCAATGGATATACGAGTTCAAGTCAATAAGTATCTACAATTAATTGTCTTTAGGTTGGCTCTATGGCATTGTGTGCTCATCAGCCACTAGATGGCACTGTTTTCTATGGCTGTGGTAGGATTCAGCATTATCAGATCAGTACAATTTGCGTTGTTGCGACATAAATATGGCCGCGCCACTCTCCGTTGGCACCAAGGAAGAACAGCATTCCATAATCCGTGTTTTGTGGTCTGAGGGTGTACCAGGAGTGGAAATTCATAGAAGACTTTCAGCTCAATACGGGGACAATGTTTTGCTTAACCTTCATTGGTTAATTCCATTGGCTCAGGGGCTGGGTGTGTGCATGCCGTTTTCAGCATTATAAACCATCATCCATCCTCACAGACATGCAGGTCGCCTGTACGGCGTCAACTCGGAAGACCTGCACCAGCCCTTTTCGGAGACACACGCCATAAAATTAATGTCAAAGTAGAAGCTAAATTTTCCACTCCCAAACTGTTTGTACTCCAGAATGCAAATCAAACATCCAGAAAACAAGAATCAAGTGAACTTCACTTACTTACTTTCAGCAATTCACAATTCCCTTGTCAATTTAAATTGACAAACCAACATGTATACTGTAATTAATTTTATTAATGAAATTGTTTGTGACGTGTATCAAGTTAATTCGCTGTGTAGTAGACTCTTCAGTATTTGAGTTTATGTGATCATGAAGTGAGAGTTTATTTATTGTTATATATTTTGTAAATTGTGCCGAATAGTAAAAAAATCAACATGAATCTTAATCAAATTGTGTCCAGTTTTCATCATTCATAGTTGATTTTTCATTTTAGCTATATCGACGATTACCAAAAATGTTGGTGTCTTTTGTTTAAAAATGAACTTTTGAGTGTCTAATGAATTTATTATCTTTTTACTTCAGTTTTATGCATTTGTGAAATGTAGACAGGAATATGTATGAATAGCATACCTGCCAACTTTCCCGATTTGGGCGGGAGACTCCCGATTTTCGACAGTTTTTCCCGACTCGCTTATTCTGTTATTTCTCCCGATTTTAGCTTATTTTTTGGTGAACTTCAAAGATTTGTTTTTAAATCGTGCCATTTCAGCTTCGTACGCCAGTGGCCGGAAGTATTTCGCTCATCGGATGCTTTCAAATGAAATATTGACGTTTATTAATACGAGAACTGCGCGCGAATGTGCGATAGTTATTGAAACCTGTACATCGCGACGCGTAGATCAATTGTCAATCTTGTTCTCGCGTGCTATGTTCGCGTTCGGTTACATCAGTCTACAAGTAACTATTCTCATTGTAATAATATTCGAGACATACATCAGTCTAGTCGATTGTAGAGACTAGTCGCTACATTTGGAATATTTTAGTAATTTAGTGACAGAATTTAAATAATAGCAACTGGTGACTTTTCTAGGGAGTTTAGGAGCCATTTGGAGACAATTTTGGCGAATTTTAATTTATTACTTAATAAAAATAGCATTGCATTTCGCATAATCGCGCGGGATTACATAAAATCAGCTTCATGGTCCGTATCGCACTTCAATAGATTCACAATTAAGTATTTATTTTCCACCTAGTCGATACACTGATTGCTTAAGGCAATTTTTAATGGTCAAAAGTGGTACATGTTTCGTATATTATCAACATCTTCAGCCACATAACACTGTTTAGATGAAAAATATATAAAATTGACAAAGTAATGCTTTAGAGGAAGTGTCCTTAAAATTAACATAAGATTGACAAGATTAAAACAAACAAATAACTCAAGAGAAAATATATAAATTATTTCTACAATAGAAAGCAGTCGTCAAGGAAACACTTGTACAATATTCCATAGAGAAATTGTCCTAATAAATATTCTTTTCTTAATAATTCATGAAAAAAGATCAGTTTATAAATTATAAATTATACAATTTATAAGTAATTATCGAAATGAAGAAATCCTGATACCACAGTGCGGCTCTTATTATTAATGTAGATGAAAATATAACTAATTCCTAGTTGTCAAATCTTATTAAGCCTGCTTTCCTTTGGAACAGTAACTCCTGTCATTCTTTCACAGTTTTGCGCCGGGTGTAATATTGATAATGCGTTCTTCCTTGCTCTTGCACCTGAGGAGGTGGAGGAGCGGGGGATATAGGCGTGTCAAGAACTTCCTTGCTGTCACCTATAGCTTCAACTGAGGAGGAATAAGTTGTAGGGCTATCTGTAGGTGGAGAAATTCCAATTCTTTTTTCTTGATCCTTCTCAAGCATTTTCAAATATACTAGAATTTGATAATATAATGGATTCTTATATTCTACAGCCTCATTAAGGTTATCATTTTTCTTTACAAGTTGGTCTAGATGAATGTACAGGTCTTCATATGTGTTCATTAAGCTACCCTTTTTTAACTTTTTTATGATGGTCAGGTCTTGTTCTATGTTGGTAAATTTATGACCTGTGGCAGTCATGTGTGATCCCATTGCTGAGAATCTTCTATGTTTTTCAGCATTCACATGTTCCAAATATCTAACTTTAAAATTGCGGCCAGATTGTCCTATGTATGTATTCTTACATTCAAAGCATGTGAGTTTATATATACCGGAATCAAAAAATTTATCTTTTTCCGAGAGATTTATTGTATCATGGTTGAAAATACTATGTTTCATGTTGTTAATGGTGGAAAATGCAATTTTGAAATTTTTTCTCTTAAATAAATTTGTTATTACATGAATGTTTGGATTATTATATGTGAACTTGATATATTTTTCAGTTTTACTAGGTTCGACTGCTAATTTAGATTGTTGCTTCTCCGAAAATTTATTAATTATTTTATCAATCATGTTATTGTTGAAACCATTCAAGAGGGCTTGTTGTCGGATAAACAACAGTTCTTTATTCCTTTCAGATTTGGATAAAGGAATACTAAACGCTCTGTTAACGTAACTATAATATGCTGATCTTTTCTGTGCCTCAGGGTGTAACGAGTTGTTCTTGATAGTGGTCAGTGTGAAAGTGGATTTTCTGTGTATTTTGAAAGAAAATCCTTTTTCTTCTCTTATTGTGACTATGTCCAGAAAATTCAGTGATTTTTCAACTTCTTCTTCTAAAGTGAATTTTATATTGGAATCCAAATTATTCAATATATTTAAAACTTTATTGCTATCGGTGAGTCTGTTATCTATTATAGCATAAACATCGTCCACATAACGTGTCCAAAAATCCAAACCCTCTATTTGATTAATAATTTTCGTGTGTTCCAAATAGTCTAAGTATATATTTGCCAATATTCCTGATGCTGGGGCTCCCATTGAGAGTCCTTTTTGTCGGTAAATTTTATTATTAAACGTAAAATAATTTTGATTTAACACGAATTTTAAAACATTAATAAAATCTTCAATTTCTGGTATGCTTACTAATTTGTTCTTCGTTAAATTCTTCTTAATGATTCTGATAGTGTCTTCTAATGGAATGTTTGTATACATGTTGGTTATGTCAAACGAACATGTCGTGTGAGATGATCCAAGTTTAAAATCTTTAACTAGATTGCAAAAATCCACTGAGTTTTTGATAGGTGTTTTACAATGAAATACGTATTTACTTGATAAGAAATTATGTATAAATCTAGAAGTTTTATAAATGGGGCTATTTTTGAAATTTATGATAGGTCTAATAGGTTCTCCCTGTTTATGTAATTTCGGTAGTGCTCTCGCAGTCGGGAGTCTAGGGTTCATATTTATTAATGTTTGCACATCATGTTCATTAAACAAGAAAGACGTGCTTTTTAATAGTTTTTTAAGATCCCTCTGAATACGTGATGTCGGGTCTTTATCAACTGTACTAAACGAATTGTTATTAAAAAATGTTTCTGTTTTTTCAATATAAACATTTCTATCTAGGGCTACAACTGTTCCTCCTTTATCTGCTTTTGTGATAATTAAGTTATTTAGTTTGATTTTTTGTTTCAAGTTATTAACCGCCTTGTTGGTGCCTCGAAGTGATTGTAAACCTTTTACTAACATAGGAATTTTCTTCTTAGCTTCATACCTTATGTCATTCTGTAAGTCTACAGGTAGATTCTGTATTGCTGTTTCTGTTTCAGCTAATGTGGTGATTAAATCATAACTTTTATTTGAACTTGGCCAATTGAAATTAGGGCCTTGACTTAAAATAGAGGTTTCTTCTTCATTAAATTCTATCTCAGACAAGTTTTTAATTGGAGGTGGATAAACACTATCATCAAACGTAACATTAGGAACTAACCTTCTTTCTTCTCTATTAGATGCTAAATTTTTCAACTTAAATAATTTATTATCCAAAATTTCTTGTTTCATTTTAAGTGTGTTCTCCATTTTTTCATTGATATGTTTCTGGAAAGAATCCCATTCCAGAGGAAGCAAGTTCAGTGGTGCTGAGAGGTGCACGAAGTACATTTTCTCATTAAGAAGTTTCTTTCTTTTATACATAAATTGAATTTCTCTTTTTAACCATATTTTATTGACCTTCATTTGAGTAAACTTATGATGATTAGAATATATAGTTTTTCTTTGGGCACTTTTTAGAAAACTGGGAGTCAAATTATTTTTAAGGCATTCCTTCAAAAACACTATATCTTTTGTCACTTTAGCTATTTTCATCTTTAAGTTGAGGTAGGTGTTAGCTTCTTTGCTTGCCTGGTTGGCATTAGGATTACATAAAATCAGCTTCATGGTCCGTATCGCACTTCAATAGATTCACAATTAAGTATTTATTTTCCACCTAGTCGATACACTGATTGCTTAAGGCAATTTTTAATGGTCAAAAGTGGTACATGTTTCGTATATTATCAACATCTTCAGCCACATAACACTGTTTAGATGAAAAATATATAAAATTGACAAAGTAATGCTTTAGAGGAAGTGTCCTTAAAATTAACATAAGATTGACAAGATTAAAACAAACAAATAACTCAAGAGAAAATATATAAATTATTTCTACAATAGAAAGCAGTCGTCAAGGAAACACTTGTACAATATTCCATAGAGAAATTGTCCTAATAAATATTCTTTTCTTAATAATTCATGAAAAAAGATCAGTTTATAAATTAAAAATTATACAATTTATAAGTAATTATCGAAATGAAGAAATCCTGATACCACAGTGCGGCTCTTATTATTAATGTAGATGAAAATATAACTAATTCCTAGTTGTCAAATCTTATTAAGCCTGCTTTCCTTTGGAACAGTAACTCCTGTCATTCTTTCACAGTTTTGCGCCGGGTGTAATATTGATAATGCGTTCTTCCTTGCTCTTGTTTAATGAACATGATGTGCAAACATTAATAAATATGAACCCTAGACTCCCGACTGCGAGAGCACTACCGAAATTACATAAACAGGGAGAACCTATTAGACCTATCATAAATTTCAAAAATAGCCCCATTTATAAAACTTCTAGATTTATACATAATTTCTTATCAAGTAAATACGTATTTCATTGTAAAACACCTATCAAAAACTCAGTGGATTTTTGCAATCTAGTTAAAGATTTTAAACTTGGATCATCTCACACGACATGTTCGTTTGACATAACCAACATGTATACAAACATTCCATTAGAAGACACTATCAGAATCATTAAGAAGAATTTAACGAAGAACAAATTAGTAAGCATACCAGAAATTGAAGATTTTATTAATGTTTTAAAATTCGTGTTAAATCAAAATTATTTTACGTTTAATAATAAAATTTACCGACAAAAAGGACTCTCAATGGGAGCCCCAGCATCAGGAATATTGGCAAATATATACTTAGACTATTTGGAACACACGAAAATTATTAATCAAATAGAGGGTTTGGATTTTTGGACACGTTATGTGGACGATGTTTATGCTATAATAGATAACAGACTCACCGATAGCAATAAAGTTTTAAATATATTGAATAATTTGGATTCCAATATAAATTCACTTTAGAAGAAGAAGTTGAAAAATCACTGAATTTTCTGGACATAGTCACAATAAGAGAAGAAAAAGGATTTTCTTTCAAAATACACAGAAAATCCACTTTCACACTGACCACTATCAAGAACAACTCGTTACACCCTGAGGCACAGAAAAGATCAGCATATTATAGTTACGTTAACAGAGCGTTTAGTATTCCTTTATCCAAATCTGAAAGGAATAAAGAACTGTTGTTTATCCGACAACAAGCCCTCTTGAATGGTTTCAACAATAACATGATTGATAAAATAATTAATAAATTTTCAGAGAAGCAACAATCTAAATTAGCAGTCGAACCTAGTAAAACTGAAAAATATATCAAGTTCACATATAATAATCCAAACATTCATGTAATAACAAATTTATTTAAGAGAAAAAATTTCAAAATTGCATTTTCCACCATTAACAACATGAAACATAGTATTTTCAACCATGATACAATAAATCTCTCGGAAAAAGATAAATTTTTTGATTCCGGTATATATAAACTCACATGCTTTGAATGTAAGAATACATACATAGGACAATCTGGCCGCAATTTTAAAGTTAGATATTTGGAACATGTGAATGCTGAAAAACATAGAAGATTCTCAGCAATGGGATCACACATGACTGCCACAGGTCATAAATTTACCAACATAGAACAAGACCTGACCATCATAAAAAAGTTAAAAAAGGGCAGCTTAATGAACACATATGAAGACCTGTACATTCATCTAGACCAACTTGTAAAGAAAAATGATAACCTTAATGAGGCTGTAGAATATAAGAATCCATTATATTATCAAATTCTAGTATATTTGAAAATGCTTGAGAAGGATCAAGAAAAAAGAATTGGAATTTCTCCACCTACAGATAGCCCTACAACTTATTCCTCCTCAGTTGAAGCTATAGGTGACAGCAAGGAAGTTCTTGACACGCCTATATCCCCCGCTCCTCCACCTCCTCAGGTGCAAGAGCAAGGAAGAACGCATTATCAATATTACACCCGGCGCAAAACTGTGAAAGAATGACAGGAGTTACTGTTCCAAAGGAAAGCAGGCTTAATAAGATTTGACAACTAGGAATTAGTTATATTTTCATCTACATTAATAATAAGAGCCGCACTGTGGTATCAGGATTTCTTCATTTCGATAATTACTTATAAATTGTATAATTTATAATTTATAAACTGATCTTTTTTCATGAATTATTAAGAAAAGAATATTTATTAGGACAATTTCTCTATGGAATATTGTACAAGTGTTTCCTTGACGACTGCTTTCTATTGTAGAAATAATTTATATATTTTCTCTTGAGTTATTTGTTTGTTTTAATCTTGTCAATCTTATGTTAATTTTAAGGACACTTCCTCTAAAGCATTACTTTGTCAATTTTATATATTTTTCATCTAAACAGTGTTATGTGGCTGAAGATGTTGATAATATACGAAACATGTACCACTTTTGACCATTAAAAATTGCCTTAAGCAATCAGTGTATCGACTAGGTGGAAAATAAATACTTAATTGTGAATCTAATCGCGCGGGAGCGTGATTCAATATGTTAATTTATGCATTTGCTAAGTAATGGCGTCTAAGTGCATGACTGATTCACACATATGGAGCATGAGTTCATACTATTTTCGGAAGGCTTATCAGAGATCAGATCAAAAATTAGATGGAAGGCTTTTCCGGCGTTTGCTCTATTAACCAGCGTTTCGTCTTAGGTCTGACACTAGACTCTTCAGAGTGGGATGTGTCAGACCCTACCCACTGACGCTGGGGTGTATGCAGGTGAACTTATCAGAAGCTTATTTATGAAGCACAGTCTGATAACTGCATACGGGAGATAAAACTCCACAATGGAATTAATGCCCGCCTAGCAATTCCAAATGGAAATTCTAAGTTCCCATGGAGGGAATTAGATTCTTTTCCACCAATAGAGCATATCAAAAATCAGATCAAAAATTAGATGGAAGGCTTTTCCGGCGTTTGCTCTATTAACCAGCGTTTCGTCTGAAGAGTCTAGTGTCAGACCTAAGACGAAACGCTGGTTAATAGAGCAAACGCCGGAAAAGCCTTCCATCTAATTTTTGATCTGATTTTTGATATGCTCTATTGGTGGAAAAGAATCTAATTCCCTCCATGGGAACTTAGAATTTCCATTTAGGCTTATCAGAGACCGATAATCTTACTCACGCACTGCGTGTGAGGAAATAGAGATTTAATTTTTAGCCTTGTCTCTTATAGCAACAGTCGGGTTTTGAGATAAGTGTTATTATATATGCCATAGTACTCCTGTATTGCGCAAAACATGTAGAATAAGCAGTTTTGACCAGTTGTATCTTGTGATTTCTCCTGATTTTTCTTGACTTTCTTATCAAATCTCCTGATTTTTGTTTTTGTGAAGTTGGCAGGTATGGAATAGTGAGTCCTCAGCCTTTAGGCTGTTTGAATCCCCCAACAGTTCTAACATCAGCTATGATGAAAGCTGAGCCTGATCGAAAAGGCAAACATGGGAAATAAGGAGCAAGGATGTTTCCGTTGGTTTGAGAGGGACATAGAATATTAACAAAGTTTGGAGGGTCCACCTATTCAGTACCATAAATTATATGTTATAATTACTGGGTTTATTTAATCCTTGTATATTAGGAACTAGTTTCGACCTTTCCACTGGGTCATCATCAGCCTCAATCACAATTGGAAAAGTCGTTATATGCAACTTATAGTCATCAATCTTCGATATATCACATTGGCATGTCCTGGTTCACTGATATAACATGCTATGATCCTACACGAATCCATTTAAACTAATGTCACTTGCACGCACGTCCAGCTCATATTTATTCATATAATACAGTATTGCAGGCAGGTAGATAGATTTTTTTTCTCTGTCTACTTCGTCTGGTTGGTCGGAGTGCATTTCAAATCTCTCTGTGGGGTCTAATGTATATCCTTTCTTTCCTTTAATGGTGATCATGTCTATCCTTCTCGAGCACCAGTTACTCCGATGCCACGGATTTCCTCATGCACTGTGCTATGGACGACTTGATGTTGTGATGTCTGGTGTTTGGAAGAGCTTCACCGAATGCGCAGGAACCCAAGATGTGAGGTAAAGTTTAGGTTTTCAGTCTCACTGCATCTTCTGTAGCGGTTACCATCAAGGGAACGTCCCGGTACTGCTCTTACAGGTGCAACGTTACATGCCGTTTACAGCACGTCTCTCCACTCCGTGCTAGAAAGGCCATTGTGGTTTCTAACCCAGCGGTTTGCAGGAGGGAACTCCTTATACAGACACACTCCCTTACCTTTGCTTCTTGGCTGGCACCATTTCTCAAATTCAGATTCTCATAATTTATTTCTGAGTTTCTTGGTGTCATACTCAGCGTGCCTGTTCTTCATATCGTCAGTTGTATCATTTAGATGCCAAATTCGATTAAATGTTTACAATATATTCCTGTCTACATGTTCATTCATAATTTTATTGTACTTAGACATGAAGAATGAACTTTATTTATCAGACATATTATGTTGTTTTGAAGCTTATAGCTTTCTACTCTTTGCTAAGCAGCAGATAATTATTTTAAAGAATGTGTAGTACCATTTCTCTGCCAATTAAGTATAAAAGAAATGTATATTAACCCTCCAAGGAGAGAATGAATTTTTCAGTATTTAGCTATAAGTCTGTGTTTATTAAAACTGTTGATTGCAAAGACAATATCTGGTTTACACTTTTGTAACAATAGTTATAGTTTTTAGTTCCTATTCAACCAAATAATCTCTTGTATGTGGTATTCAGAAGCTTTAACATATTGTATACCAAGTATATCACTTATTCCGGTGCCATCTTGTGATGACCTTCATAGAGTAATTTATTTTATTCTTTGCTTCCTGTATCCAAGTTATATCATGGAGTCATAGCACCACCAGAGGTTCTGCACTCAAGATATCTTCTCTACCTATGACTACATTGTCTTCTATGATCTGGTGTACCAAGCTGTATTCATCATTTCAGCAGAGACTTAACACATTCACGCCCATCATCTGAGCGGGCTGTTTAAATGGCTGGCCCAGCTATTCCAGCTGTTAGTGGCACAGCAAACAACAATGAATTTTTTTCACAATAAGTTCTAAACTAAACAAGATATGGAAACAAAATTTTGCACATACCTTAAAGAAGTTCTGTAGTATCTCTGGAAGGTGTGGTAGCTAATGTTACACCTTCAAGTACTGTGCTTTCTGTCACGTGTCCAGGAGAATCTTCTTCACTGTTATCACTGTCACTTTCACCTAGTTCATCACCTGAGTCTTCATTGAATAGGATGTCGGCAATTTCATCAATACTTAATTGGTCCCTAGGTGCCTTGGTTACACTTCAGAACGTGACTATACACATACTTGTGCAATCACAAACCAACTACGCAGCTAGCTCTGCCAGTACTAGCCTTCATTCAGAAACGGAATAAAAATATGCATTGGAAGGGAAAATCTCCCTGGCCATGTGGTTACTGGTGAGCAGAAGCAGGTAGAAGCATTCATAAGGGTATTATCCTCATCTCTGTTGCACATATTTGTGACAAAAATAAACCACAGCTGCGTAGGAAGGGCTACAGTTCAAGGTTGCACTTATCCGGGCTACTCGGATATGGTCCAGAGCATGGACAGGCGCTATAGGCAGTAAATCGGATACAAGCGTAAATGTTTTAACAGCTCCCAAGGAGACAGAGTACCTCCTTGTTGGTGATGTGCTGTATCTTTGGGATCTTGAACAGTTTGCGATACATCCACATTTCATAGGCTGCAGACGAAGGCTTTAGTGTCCATCCTTCAATACCAGTAATACAAAACTCTTCTGAGACACCAAGTTTTGAATAGTTCACGTTCACACGCAAGACATTTTAATTTTCGGAAACACACTTCTTGCAGTGCTAGTTCTCATTTTAAATAAATATATCTGTATTAAAGCCACTTTATATCAATGAGTCTACCAAAAATACCAAGCTTTCAGCCAAGTTTAATTGACCTTTATCAGGGCAAAACATATGAAGGTCTGTTGCTGTCAGCCATCATTATCATAATTTTCCTACTGCAGTTTCCCGGGTGTGGTGTACAAATGCTTGCCATCTCTTCCTGTCTGTATACATCTCCTGTTCTAGGACATCTTGGTATTGGCTAGGGGCTTTACGTCGCACCGACACAGATAGGTCTTATGGCGACGATGGGATGGGAAAGGCCTAGGAGTTGGAAGGAAGCGGCCGTGGCCTTAATTAAGGTACAGCCCCAGCATTTTCCTGGTGTGAAAATGGGAAACCACGGAAAACCATCTTCAGGGCTGCCGATAGTGGGATTCGAACCTACTATCTCCCGGATGCAAGCTCACAGCCGCGCGCCTCTACGCGCACGGCCAACTCGCCCGGTCTAGGACATCTTCCTATTTGAGACCTCTCTCCTCCACATCTGATTTCACTGTGCCTCTCCATCGTTTTCTTGGCCTTCCCCTTGGTCTCTTTCCTTGGACAGTAAGGTCGAAACATTTTCTGGCAGGTCTTCATTCTCATAATGTGCCCATACCACTGAAGTCTAAGCTTCTTCATTACATTGGTAATAGGGACCTGAATGCCAGCTACCTCCCTGTTTACTTCATTCCTGATTTTGTCCTTCCGAATAGTTTGATTCATAGTTGTAATAAATCTCATTTATGTTGCCTGAATTCTGCTGTAATCCTTGTTTAGTAGAGTACAAGTCTCTAACCCGCATGTGAGAATCGGTACGAAGTAGGCGCGGTATAGGTTACTGCCAGTACGCATAAAATTCTTCAAGGAACGTGGCCTCCTACTAACTGGACTCAGGAATCTCGCGCTTTGCTGTGGTGGTCGGGAGGGAGTTATTGACTCACCATCCCCCTGCCGACAGTTTCTGGAGTGTATCACGCTGTGCCATGGTGAATTTACGTATGTATTTTCGGAGTATAAGTCTCCATGTATTTGACAACCTGAAGCCGGCTTCCTTGTTAAAGTTTGGGCACAGCTCTATCTCTGTGGCTTCCCTCACAAGTAGAGCATAGTAGTCTTTTACAGGTACAGTGACCCTTGCCTGGTCAAAGAGGACTTGATAATCTGTACTGTAGAAGTGTTCTGCTATGGCAGACTGGCTTATAGCGTTTTCTGTGGAAAATGAAGTTCATTGTGGTCGTGGTCGCTCATATATTGGCATGACAAAAATGCTTGTTAGCACCAGGGGGAAAGAACACATAACTGTAGGTCAGTCAAGAATGTTACTCTTTCATCCTCCACAGAAAATGCTGTAGTCAGTCTACCGTACCAGAACACCTTTACAGCACAGACCACCAAATCCTCTTTGACCAGGCGAAGGTCATCGCGCCTGTAAAAAGACTTCTATGCTCGACTTGTGAAGGAATACATAGAGATAGAGCTGTGCCCATATAACTTCAACAGGAAAGACAGCTTCAAGTTATCAAATACATGCATAACAGCACCATGGCTCAGCGCAATGCACTCCAGGAATTGTTGACAGAGGGTGGTGAGTCAGTAACTTCACTCCCAATCACCACAGCACAGCGTGATGATACCTGAGTCCAGCTGTTGGGGAGGCCATGGATAGTATGGTCGTGACTTTCACGTTCTTTGAAGAATTTCTATGATTACTGTCAAAGCAGATCTTCACATGCCCTGATGAATGCCAATGTAATTTGGCAGAAAGCTCAGCTTTTGTCTTAAGACTCATTAATATAAAGTGGCTTTAATCCAGATATAATATTTCTGTTAATAAATACACTTTAATTTATGTTTCCATCCAGGGTGACAACAGTGTTGGTGATTTTCTGCATGAAAAATGGAACTATACTGGTTTTATCCACCAGCACACCAGTGTTGGGTAAATTCATTAACATACAGTCATTCCTTTAGAAGCAAATCAAATCAAACCAAACCAAATGTGGTGCGTTTGTTGGATGTTACTCAGCAGTAGGACGTTGTGGAGGGTAGGTATGAGTCATGATGTACTGATAACCAGGTAGTGTTTTCCACTCAATTGGAGACGACTGCAGTTTGATGTGTCACTTCATTGGACGTAAACATCGTATGATATATTCCACAATTAAGTCACATTTCTGAAGAAGAAGAGCCCCATTGAGGCTTTTCAAGGATCAGCTAAAGCATACTATGAAAAGGAGCTGGATCCAACATTCAGTCCTGGGATACGCTTGATGAGAATTGTACACTTTGATGCCACACTGTTTCTACATCAGTTATGGTGTTTGAAGACAAATGACAACAACGTGAAGAGGATAAACGACAAGCATGGAAACTCCGTCAAGCTCAACGCCACCCTCCCCCAGCCGTTCCAGGCGATTTGTGTGGATGTATGTTTCATGCCAAGATTGGGCTACTAAATCATGTGAAGCATACTCACAAAGCATTGTGAGTGTGAAAATGTAAACTGATGATGAATATGTTTACTCGGATACGAGTTGCAACCAACGACAACAAGGTCACATTTGTTCTGACTGTAGAAAACAGGAGAGGGAGTTAGAGAAAAATTGTGCAATATTAGTTTGTTCGAAATATGCCAGGAAAATGAATGTATGTGTATAAATTGCCATCGAATTCCTTGCACTCTTATTTTAGAAAGGGATTTTTGTTTTATTTTTGTATTTCGATAGCTTTGTTAAATATTTTTATTGAAAACTATAAAATACTACAGTGCAATAAATTACAAATGATTATTATGCAACTTCTCACAGTGTTCTCTTTGTTAATACAGTCAAGCAGCATTTCAGAATATATTCCTGGTCTGCATTACCAATGTACAAGAGTAAAAAATATATATATATATATATATCTGGTGCAAACCGATAAGAAATCTCTGAAAATTAATTATCTTTTCTTCATAATTGGCTGGGAGATGATGTGCAATGCTACTTCTAAAAAAATTAGAAATAAAGTTATTTTGTTCAGAAACATGCGTGACCCATCCGCAGCTAGCCTTGCAGATTATAATGTTTAACTCCCTTGCTTTTGTTATAGCTTTCAGCGGACACATTTCACTTGTGACTGTCTCTTTTCTGGCACGTATTTGCATATCCTTTTTCAGATTTCTGGAAACTTTGCTTTCTGTCCATTAAACGCATGGTGGTTGGTTATTTTTTGTCTGTTCAAGACAAGGTTTATTTTTCATCCAATCATGTATACAACTCTTGTCCTATTCATACTTTCTTCTCACAGCATGATTACCAATTTGCTCTGTCTCTTCAGTAATTTTCTGTAGCCATGAACAACCTGTAACGAGAACTCTCACACCAGCCACCCTACACACATGCTTGTACTTAAACTGGTGCCCTGAAAATGATGCAATATGTATGTGACGAGCATTTTGCTTATAGCAGGAACAAAGATGCGAACAGTGTGGGTGAAAAATTATAACTTCCAGATCTGTATTTGTCAGGAGCACTGTACCAACCTCAGCACATATAATATGTGCAGCACACAACGTTTTGCCGCCAAATTTTGAAAAAAATATTAGGGGATTATTTGCGTATATTGGTTCTTGTGATTCATGACAACGTGGGAACGTTTTAGCATTCAACAAGTCCTGCTGATGAAAGAGAGTATGTAAACTGCTTGTATAGTGAGGTTGATGGAAGCAACACATCTGCGTAACATCCAATATATGCATCATATTTGGAAAATTTTAATTTTGAAGATTTATTCCCAGAGAAATGCTTGCTTATAGGTTAAAACCAAGCATACCACTGAATTTGCCTAATTTAATACTGTAATGCTGGTCAATAAGATCTGTACAGTTCCCAAAAAGAAAGAAAAAAAAAAAGTGTTTTAGAATCTACATTATTCCTCCTGGCTCAGATGCCAGCACACCGGCCCCTCACTGCTGGGTTCCGTGGTTCAAATCCTGGTTACCCCATGTAGATTTGTGCTGGATAAAGCAGAGGTGGGACAAGTTTTTCTCTGGGTACTTCAGTTTTCCCTGTCATCTTCATTCCAGCAACAATTTCCAATATCATTTCATTTCATCTGTCAGTCATAAATCATTGCCCCAAAGGAGTGCGACAGGCTTCAGCAGCCAACACAATTCCTATCCTCGCTGCTAGATCGGGGGTTCATTCATTCCATTCCTGACCCAGTCAAATGACTGGAAACAGGTTGTGGATATACATTTTCATCTCCATTATTAACACATTGACTGGTGAAAACGTCTATAGACGTTGAAGGTGTGTGCTCCCTCTTGGAATAAGCACATCTATAGACATTTTCATACTCTTCTTAATGTAGATTTATTTATACCTTCAAGAGATAACAGCGAAATATAGTCAAGCAAGCAGTGATGGAGACGTGTACTATGTGTACTAGGAGGACATATTATATTTTCTTTGTAAAGTGTCGACCTTTATATACGGACATATCAGGACCTATGTACATAGGGTGTCTCAAAATTCTGATTCTGATAAGTTAGCCTCAGTGCAATGTATTTTCAAATAATTTTTGTAAATAGGCTAGGAAGACTAACACCACATTTTTGTGAAAATGATCATGGAAAAGTATGTATGTGAATGTTTTTTTTTTTAAGCTTGTTTGGACAGACATTTAATTCCAGTGTAATCTTTGTATAGATATTATCTTTGCAATCTCTCATAATACTTATAACAATTATGGACCATGCTTGTTAAATAATACAGTGAAATCTCAATTTCTGTATTACAACTGACTATACAGTTATTTATTCACTTATGTATTTAGTGTTTCTTTTAACCACAGACCTGCTATTTTGATCATATTCATCGTAAGACACCAAAAATAATTTCTCTCTTCCATTAAGCACTTTTCGATATGTGGCATTCCGCTTGCTCACTTTATGATTAGTTTTAAAGCAAATTGGTTTTGAAAGAAAACTTTGAAATCAAAGGTAATAAACATATCTCCCTTATTATTACTATTATTATAATAACAATAATGATGATAATATCTGTTATTTAATTTCTTGTGGCTATTTCTAGGCGGCATCTGCCATGAGTAGGACACTGTGTGTAATTGTGGTGGAGGATAGTGTTTGTGTGTGGTGTGTGAGTTGCAGGGATGTTGGGGACAGGACAAACACCCAGTCCCCGGGCCATTGGAATTAACCAATGAAGGTTAAAATCCCTGACCTGGCCGGGAATCGAACCCGGGACCCTCCGAACCGAAGGCCAGTACGCTGACCATTCAGCCAACGAGTCGGACATATCTGTTATGAATGCTATAGTAAACAATATTTTCCAGATTCTGTCCCTGTTAACTGTTTGTCAGTACAATTGTCCTTTAAAGTTAAAAACTTCATCACTGATCCGTATTGAACTAATAATTACAATGCTAAAAAGAGAAAGATGTTCCACCTATTCAATACAATAATATTGTCGCGCTACTTGCCCTTACCACAACACCCCCCTGACCCACCTTAAACTACTCCCCTTACTCCTTTACCCCCTCCTATCCCCTACCTATGTTCAATTCTCGGTTCTTTCTTCCTCTTGTACTTCATAACAAGGCTAAATTAAAGTGAGCCTCATAATATTACTTACCTTACCATTTTCACTTTTCTATTTCTTATTTTTAATTTATTTTCTTTTTCTTAGATCTCATAAAATCCATATCAGTACTGATAGTCTCATATTCTAAGAATTTTTATATATACCACTATCCACCTTTTGAAGTACTAAAACAAAATCATATCATTTGTTACCTAGCAACAAATTTTATTCCTTGAATAACAACAATTGTGAATTATACTGCATCAAGATCTACAGCAAGAGTGCTCAAGAACCTAAGATATCTACAAAAAATTATCTTTACTTAAAAGTGCTACATGAACTTCTATTTTTAATTCTTCAAGAAAAATGTCATAAGTGTTACAATTGTGTTGACTTCTTGCCATTTTTGTATCAGCCGATGATGACATGGACATATGTCGAAACCGGTCCCTTAACATATTAAACATGTTGCTACATTAATTTGTGCAACAATATTATTGTATTGAATAGATGGAATATCTTTTTAGCATTGTAACAATTCTCCTTTGTCAAACCACTTTTATTTTTGGGCTACCGGCTAATCTCTTCTATATTTAGCCGTACAGGCTCACACAATGATGAGGTTTTGACAATGAAGAGATAAGAGCAGAGAGCTAAATGTATTTGGAAGGAAGAGGGCACCGAGGAGGTGATTGTGGATCAAGGACAGGAAATAAAATGAGTGTAATTTGTATCCCTCTGCGAACAAGGTAAAAGGAGAATTGCCACATAGTTACTGAAGGATTGAAAATTAACACTGAATAAGAATAATAAACCAATATAATGTATATAACAATCCTTTCCCATCAGCATGGTTCTGTTCACACTTCTTTCAGTTGAACTGAATTCAAGAAGATTCTTCAAGTGTTAATATTTTAAATGTTTAAGAAGTGCATTCTTCAAATTAGAAGAAAACATAATGATTCTTCTTCTTTCTTTCTTCTTTCTTAATCTGAGTGTTAATATTTTAAATGTTTAAGAAGTGCATTCTTCAAATTAGAAGAAAACATAATGATTCTTCTTCTTTCTTTCTTCTTTCTTAATCTGTTTACCCTCCAGGGGTTGGTTTTTCCCTCGGACTCAGTGAGGGATCCCACCTCTACCGTCACAAGGGCAGTGTCCTGGAGCGTGAGACATTGAGTCGGGGATACAACTGGGGAGAGTGACCAGTACCTCACCCAGGCGGCCTCACCTGCTATGCTGAACAGGTGCCTTGTGGGGGGAGGGGAAGATTGGAAGGGATAGACAAGGAAGAGGGAAGGAAGCGGTTGTGGCCTTAAGTTAGGTTCCATCCCGGCATTTGCCTGGAGAAGAAGTGGGAAACCATGGAAAACCACTTCCAGGATGGCTGAGGTGGGAATCGAACCCACCTCTATTCATTTGACCTCCCGAGGCTGAGTGGACCCCGTTCCAGCCCTCGTACCACTTTTCAAATTTCGTGGCAGAGCCATAAATAGAACTCGGGCCTCCGGGGGTGACAGTTAATCACACTAACCACTACACCACAGAGGCAGACTAAGATTCTCCACGTGTTAATATTGTAAGTGTTTAACCTAATCTTTTAAGAAGTGAAATGAATGAAAAAATTATCGTTCAACTCTATACTTGTCTTACAGTGAATGTCAAGAACATACTCTTATTTTATAAATTTTATCTATTATAATTTACGTCTTCCCTTAACTAACCTTTTAGATCTTGTTTTACATTATATTGCTCTTCAATACGGAATAATACAAAATTTATTACTTATGAATAATAAACCATACCGAAAAGTTTGTTACTATGCATATATTCCAATGCTCAGTTAGGTCCTTTTTTTTTTTTTTTTTTTTTTTTTTCAATACTGAAGAATAAAAAGATTACTCCAGTGCTTACAGCAATTTTTAAAAAAAGGTAACAAACTGGTGTAGCAACTCCAAACATTAACAGGGATAAAAACCTACTAACAACATGACCAGCATCAGAAACAATCCTAAATTTTTTTAGAAGACCTATATAATGCGATCCAAATTACAGTGACATTGAAGGTAGGAATATAGGAGAAAATCGATACAACAACTCCATTTTCTGTATCAATCAAAGGGAAATGACATTACAATTATTCTTCTTTGAGTTGCTCAAAGTCTTTGCTCAACGTTCAATATTTAGGTCCAAAACAAAGCACAAGATAGTAATTATCAACTTTGAAATGGCTTGGGGAAATTCGCATAATTACAGTCTAATATGAGCCCCACTGCAAAAGTGGTTTGCATAACAAGTCCGAATAAGTTTCATATAAAGCAGAGCCTAATATACGCATGGGTGTAAATCTTGAAAGTCAAGTGTAAAGGAAATTGCTCGTAGAACAGTTTAAGGGTGCTTTGGAAATTACATGCTGACGGAATTCACAAGAACATAGAGAAGCAGCTCACATACATTACATACATATGCTAAACTTTTTATTGTCATTTAATTACAAAAGGTCTGAAACTTATAAAAAGAATCTGAAGCACTGAAAAATATCAAATGGACATACAGTCATAACTGTTTTATTTATACAGATTGGGATTTCACTGTAGAATGTTTTTCTTCAATTTGATACAAATAATTCTCTATGATTGCAATCATTTACTAACAATTTATATTCATCATTGCCTTACATCTCTCCATCTCCAAATATGCGTGCATCAACTGCCTTGCCCAGTGTGCGTACACTGTTGTCCAATGAATATATGAATAGATAAGAGAAATCTTGTACTGTTTTAAACTTTTTTTGTGTTACAACTATTATTTTCTCAGATGTATTCTTGTTTAACCTAATAATTGTATAGTTTGTATGTGTAATTAGATAATATCTAAAGTCTTTTTTTAATGGATTCATAATTATATTTTCAGGCAGGAATTTTCTTATTGATCTGTGTTTAGAATTTTTGCACAGTCTTGCCAAGTCAACTTTATCCTCTCTCTAAGTGCAGCATGTTTTAAAATGCAGTGGTTTTTAAAAAGAAATAAAAGTATGTCTATTTCTCAAGTCTGTGATCATAAAGAAATGGATATGACAAGAAATTAAGTAACAGTCATACTAGTGGAGAAGAATAAAATTAACAGTCAGTGCAACATTTGTTTAAAAATTGTAACATTCATTGTTGTCCAACTAAAGCAAAAAAGAAAGATGAGGGTTGATTCATTAGTCCTGGCAACTCCAAAGGCTAAAGAGCGAGGTGGCCAAATGAAGGTCGGGTTTTAGTTCTCTTTAGCCTTTTTAGGATTTTATGTAACTGTCTAAATTTAATGTGGAAGCCCAATTTTTTAAATGTGTCTTTAAACAGTTGTCTTTCTGCAAAAGTGAACAGTCAAAATCCAGTTTGGCAACAACCTGCCACTAGAAGCCCAGACATGTGCCATTAATAGCTTTCAAGTGCATTAAGGCAAAAATGCAAGTGTTCCACTCGAACACCAAGGCTGGGTATGGAATGGACGTGGCAACTATAGCTCACAGACTTTTCCTTGCTTTGCTAACTAACCACCAGTACAGACGAACCCCATCAGTTGGTGGCATTCAGTAGAAAATGGCACAGTTTTCAATCATATATACTGGACTTGGCGTGTTCCCACATGCTTGGAAGATACCCGGTTGCCATGACTTATGAAATGACTTCCATCTTATATTGTGAATTTCTGCTAGTCAGCACATTATAAAATCAAATTTACTTTGAATAGGTAGGCAAATAAACATTGTAAATTAATTTGTCAATTTGCTCTGTGGGGCATAATATATATATATATATATTCGTTTACGGCCATTAGAGACCACGTTAGATAACAATTACATGTTTCTGGAAGCCTTCCTCACAGCCCAGAACTTCAGCATCCTCTCTCTGGCAGCTATATTACATGTGTGACAATACTATTATAAACCATTACATTAACGAATTACCTGCCTGAACCTATTGTATAATGTTATCCGTTATTTGAAGATGTGAATCGTATTGTTTATGACATTGTATAAGTAAGTTAGCGACTTTAAAAAAGTAATTAATAAGGTTTCTATAATTTTAGCTGTGATATGTAATTGCTTGAAGTTGTCTCCTCGCACTAATGCTAAGAAATTAACTGATCTTATTCTTTCCATTAGGGAATTGAAGCAGTGTCTTTCTTGTAAATGAAAAGCTCTTGAAGTCACAGTTTAAGAAATTGAATCAATTTTGTTATGATCTAATTTTAAAAATAAGTGGTTTTAAATCTTGTCAATCCATGTTCCGTCATAATATTACAAATAATGTAAATATATTAATTTTAATTAACTGTCAAAATGTGCAAGGTAAAAGAAAGTATTCAGGAATATGAATTGATTTGTCTGCATTAAATGTAGATAAATGTAAATGACATGGTGTTGAGGAGGAAATAATAAGACGTATTCAGATAAATGTGACATAAATAGTAAGATTACTTTGAGCTATGTTAGTAAAATATATTATGTAAATCCTGGATAGAACCAATGTTGAAGTGAGCATGTCTTCAAGAAGATTATGACTTTTTTGAAGTATAGGAAATAAGGGGGAGAAACTCTTTAAGCTACCCCGTTGAGAAAAGAGAAAGAAAGAAAGGAAGAAAGAAAGCTCTGAATCAATGGGAAAATGCTGAGGAGGAAGAAGAGATGAGGGTGATAATTCTGTGGATTAAAATCAGGGGACTGAGTAGGCCACTCCAAGTGTGTAAGGATTTAATTATTTCCTTGAACTACTGATTTGTTATGGGCTGTTTATTCCCTAAAAGAAGGGCATTTTTTTATTTTAATTTCTTCTAAACATCTCCTCATCCATCTTCATTAACTAACAAGACATGCTTTAATGTTGTTGAATTAAAATTCTATGTTAAATAGAGGAGTTGTATAATTTCTCCTCAAGCCATGTCATTTATTTTGTAGCTACAAGAACTGGGATTCACTGTAATCTACTCTACGTACATGCTCATAATAAGCAGTGAATCTTTGAACACAGCTTGTCATAACCACAGTAGTACAATTTCATCTTAAAGTGGAATAACCTTGTCATTAAGAGTCATGCTGTTAGATTTTCAGAGATTTAGCTATGTGTTGTTCTCTTCACAGTAAAATTTCATTGCAAGAATGTTAGATGCCATCTAGTGTCCATATACATGTAAGTATTTGAAAAATTGATTAACAGAATCATATAAAAAGTGAGTTTATCTTGAAGATATACCTTAGTTTCAGAATTTTTATTCATTAACAATGTTATTAACAAATATAATTTAAATTGTCTATATAACAGTAACCCAGTAGATAATTATCATAAATTCCTTTTGCCAGTGAGGTGAGAACATGCATCTATTAGCCCTTACTAACATTATAGGTGCCATACTTGGATTGCTCATTGTAAGTAAAGTATTCTAACTGTGGAATTCCTCAACACTATCCTAATTCTGCAAGAAATTCTAAAAATTCTTTTGAAAATAAGCATTACTTTATGCATTAATTTTTCTGTAGTTTTGGGAGCATATTTATTCTAGAACTGTTATGCAATGTGAAAAGGAAGTAATTATGCTTGTAAATATAATTTAATTTTTGAGTTGCTGATGACCTTATTTGTTCCATTCAAGCAACAATCATCATCATAGTTTAATTGTTATCCTTTGATGATCCTAAGAAATATACATCTGTCCCATAGCAGTATAAATACCCACCTTTACAGCCAAGCAGTTCAAACTTCTCCACTTTTAAACCTCAACATTTGACAGCAGCCATCCTGAATGCAATTTTTCCAATTACATTCCAAGTAAATGCCAGTACAGTACCTATTTCAAGTCTCTGTAGACACCTAACTGAATCATCGCCATCCTCCTCGTGAACCATCTTCATTTTCTCAGAGCAGTATACAAGTGCCCCCAACTGTGTCTGTCTAGGTAAGTTTCTTCTGAGCGATCTGCTGCCACTCCAACTTTCATTCCTCCACCTCTTGCTTGATCTAATCAATTAAATTAATAAACTTCATTGTTTGTCTGTATTGAACCAAGATTACAACTTTTATTATAATTTGGGTCCACCTTATTCAATACATAAAAATTGTTGCTTAGATGTAATTACAACATGTATTTCAATCAAAACTACAGTAGTTTTGACACCTCTCTGCGTCATCATCAGCTGATATGAGTTTGTGGAAAACTTGACAATCAAGTTTATCTACGTCATATTGATCACAATTTAAAACCATATTAACAACATGAAACTGTGTTAAAATTATACTGTCTCTAAGTCCATATTTTCTACAAGTCTAAGACTTATGCCATAAACTGATAAAAAACATATGCAAACCGGTTTGCCCACTTATGAAATAACGTGGATTTAAAAGAACAAAAACTTAAAAATAAAATAGTCTTGAAGTACTATGTGCTTAATTTATCGCACTTCTTAAAACTCAACGTAGAATCATAGTAGAAATAATTCAATAAAAACTTCACTGTTGCTTTAATGGAGCAAACCTAGTGAGGTGGAAATGAGCAATAAGTCCTTTGAGATGTTATCAAGGACAATGTTCCCAGTTCAATGCATACCTGGGAACGTTGTCCTTGATAACATCTCAAAGGACTTATTGCTCGCTTCCACCTCACTAGGTTTGTTCCATTAAAGCGACACTGAAGTTTTTATTGAATTATTTCTACTACGATTCTACGTCAAGTTTTAAGAAGTGCGATAATTTAAGCACATAATACTTCAAGACTATTTTATTTTTAAGTTGTTGTTCTTTTAAATCCATGTTATTTCATAAGTGAGCAAACTGGTTTGCATATGTTTTTATCAGTTTATGGCATAAGACTCACAAGTCTTAGACTTGTAGAAAATATGGACTTAGAGACAGTATAATTTTAACACAGTTTCATGTTGGTGGAGCGATTTGTCTGGTTAATTCCGATAACGAACGAGACTCTAGCCTGCTAAATAGTCGCATCCGGTATCCGTTCGTGCTACCGGCGACAACACATCTTCTTAGAGGGACAGGCGGCTTCTAGCCGCACGAGATTGAGCAATAACAGGTCTGTGATGCCCTTAGATGTTCTGGGCCGCACGCGCGCTACACTGAAGGAATCAGCGTGTCCTCCTAGTCCGAAAGGACCGGGCAACCCGTTGAACCTCCTTCGTGCTAGGGATTGGGGCTTGCAATTGTTCCCCATGAACGAGGAATTCCCAGTAAGCGCGAGTCATAAGCTCGCGTTGATTACGTCCCTGCCCTTTGTACACACCGCCCGTCGCTACTACCGATTGAATGATTTAGTGAGGTCTTCGGACCGGTGCGCGGGATCTGCTTCGCGCAGTTTCCGATGTGTCTGGAAAGATGACCAAACTTGATTATTTAGAGGAAGTAAAAGTCGTAACAAGGTTTCCGTAGGTGAACCTGCGGAAGGATCATTACCGAAATTGTTTTTAACAAAAAAACATTTCGAGAAGGAGGAGTCGGACGGCCCCGCGCGGTCCTCTCCTCCGGCGAGGCTCCTTCGAGGAGCGAGACTCCTGCCGAGCCCGCTGTTGCGAGCTCAGGCGAGTCCTGTTCGTACTGTGTAAGCGGCGGCCCCGGCCGTCGCCGACAGGGGGAGTGTCGCGGTCCGCGTCTCCCACCACGCAGACGTTCGGCATTGGGTACCTACCTCCTCGCTCAGTGGAGGGTACCCGTCGCGGCCTCGGCCCGGCGGGAAGGTTTTAAATGAACGCCACGCCCATGCTCGAAACACTTCTTAGCTCTGTGACGAGAAACCCATGAAAATGATTGCTTCTCCTCCACTCACCGTGGAGAGAACGATCGAAAAATGAAAAAAACAACCCTGAACGGTGGATCACTCGGCTCGTGGGTCGATGAAGAACGCAGCAAATTGCGCGTCGACATGTGAACTGCAGGATACATGAACATCGACATTTCGAACGCACATTGCGGTCCATGGATTCCGTTCCCGGACCACGCCTGGCTGAGGGTCGGTTGCTAAAACTGAACGCGACATTGCGTTCGGAGGGTGGGAGCGTCGCGGTTCGTGCGGCCACGGCCGCCGCCGCGTCTCCTGAAAAGAGCTTCACCCCGGTGGAGCTGGACCGGTCGACACCACCACTGAGAGTGTGTGAGACGGGAGGGTTGGTCCGCGCAGCGTCTTTGTGTCTGCTGGTTGTGATCAATTTGACGTAGATAAACTTATATGATTGTCAAGTTTTCGACGAACTTATATCAGCTGATGATGACGCAGAGGGGCATCGAAACTAGTTCTGATTGAAATATATGTTGTAATTACATCTAAGCAACAATTTTTATGTATTGAATAAGGTGGACCCATATTATAATAAAAGTTGTGATCTAATCAAGTCATCTCTTCTGTGATCTACCCCTGGGTCTTTTGCCTTCAGCCACAATTTCCAGACACTTTTGCACAGTTTTTTGTAGATCCAACTGTTTTAAGTTGCCAACCACTTTCGTTTAACTTGGGCATGCTGATGAATTTCTTGATTATGAATCTTGTTCTTTCTTGTACCCTTGTTCTTAGATATTTCATTTCCACTGTTTGAAGCTTGCTAACATCTCTGCTGGTTGGATTAGAGGTTTCAGAGCTATATGTGATGTTGGCATTCTTGGTCTGAATGATTAGTTACACAGTTCCAGGCACCCCACTGATAATAACACAAGAATCATGTTTTAAAACTTGACAAGAGGAGTCTACAGGTTACAAAATATCTCAGGCAATTCAGCTGGTTGACACATTTGTGTTTGTCAAAACCTTGTGCCACAACAAGTTGTCAGGTATCTATTTCATAAAATTGTAGGCTTGATTGGTGCAGTCCATAGCTGACACGATTGCCAAGCTAAGGAATGTGTCCACCAGGCACATGGCGTCTGTCTGTCTAGCAGCAGCCTAGCAATATCTGTCTTCCTGGAAACAAAGTCTCAAAACATCTGAAGAACATGACAGCTGACACCAACTTGCTCTACGACCTGTTTTGCAATCTGTAAGTTCCTCTCTAATCAACAAAGCCTTTTGGAATTGTACCACTTAAATGCAATGTGGGTTGCACTTATCCAAACATTATGGGTTTGTAGTAGGTTCATAAATCTCCCTTTTCTCCTTGCCAACCTCCACTGATTGAGTACTTGAGATTTCGAAATTGATGATAGAGTCAATAAATTCCACTTCAGCTTTTGGTCAGTTAACCGTGATTATGCCGACTTGATCAGTACTCTCATGATTAGCACGACAATGGATCTCCTCGTGAGCCTCTTGTCCTTTAGTTCGAAGGGCACTCGCCAGCATCTTGTTTACAGTGTTATGCCTCTCGATCCTCAGCAATTCTCCCTAAGGCACTTTCCAGTTCATTAGAAAGGGTTTAGTGCTCGCAATAAATTTTAAAAAACATTAACAGTATTGTACAAATTTTTCATTCATTTCATAAAATTTTATCAGGTGAGAAAGTTGGTTCAAAACACCAATTTTCAACAAGGTTTTGAAAGTTTTCGTCCATTTTTTTAGTCATATGATACTGTGGGTAAAGAAATATTGAAGTTTTGAAAAATATATATGACATTAACTCAATCTCTAAATATGAACTCACCATTAACTATTTAATCTCACCATTGTAGTTCGCTCTCATCCCCCCCTCCTCCTCATGATATTCTTACATGTATATAATTAGATTGGTGGAATATGTATGGACCAATTATAACAGAAGGGACTGTGTCAATTTTAAGTCAATAATAATATTAATAATTATAATACACAACATATGTTATGTATATTAAGAAAATGAACCCAACTCTTCTCATGCTATGCATACATAATAATTATGTTTGCTAACAAGTTAATGTTATTAAATATTAAGAATTTTTTTTTGTTCAAGTGATTGTTTTATTATTTCATTCTTCAGTTATGTCAAGGATGGTTGATTTTTTGCTGTAAATATCAATTGAAGGGCTTGAAAAGAAAAGGTGAACCTCGTTTATGTTTTTTCTTTCGCTCACATAGATATAAAAATAAATATTTAGATTTGACAATCAAGTTTCAGTGATGAAGTTAGGTGTAAAGAGCTCGTGTCCATATTTGTAAGTTTATAATGTACCACTTTGTCTAACTATGTTAGAGTGAGGGTTAGCTCTTGTTTCTTTATTTTTTTCTTTTTCCTCAAGCCCCTCCATTGTTTTTGCATGAAAACCAGTGAAAGTGGAGAAAAAAATGGCTGTGTTGCAAAATTATGCAAGTTTATACTGGGACATTATGATTCCAAGCTTTCAAAAACAATGTTTATCAGAAAATATGTTACTCCAGACATAATGCACTGTTTGTTTATATTCATTGTATACCAACTCATTAAGCATTAAACAGCCATCTGTGTTGAATGTTGAAATAGAAGTGTGCTGTTACAATGGACCTTGATCATAAGTTATGCTCACACCCAGCCCTAACAAATTTCTTACACAGGGCTGCTTATGATATTGATGACCCTATCTGGTTTTACAAAGGTTTGGGTCTCTTAAATCGTCCTGTATAATATATTAAGTTATGTGCCATACTTGAAGCAACATCCATGATCAAATTATTGTAGATAAATGAGGTAATCTACCTAATCAATATGATATAAAATTAGTACTTCAATTTATTTTAATTATGACACTAGTTTTGGCCTATTAATATTAGGCCTTCATCAGCCACGATTAAAATAAATTGAAATACTAATTTTATATTATATTGATTAGGTGGATTACCTCGTTTATCTACAATAATTATATTGTCATCAATACGGAACATGAAAATAATAAACTTTGATCCATGATCAAAGTTAATGTTATTCTAATTCAGTGCATTTTTTTTCATTGCCTATGTTTTAAACACATATAAGGTGTCACTTTCAAATCTTCACATTTAATACACACTAAAACATCATTAGTTTTTCTTTGAAATAGATACTTTCCCCACACTAAAAAAAGAAAGACTACTCTATATTTTCACACAAATTTTTCACATATAGCTTTGCATTCTGTGAATACATTCATTGTTTGATTTTGGAAATTAATTCTCAGTTGAAGTGCTTTTAAAGCTGACAAACAGTCATGGTTCAATGTAGAGTGCAGATTGGTGTTATTTAATTTACTGAAGGTGTTGGTGGAATGTTGCAAAGTCACCTGATGGTCGAAAACCACACATTTGGCCTAAAAAAAGCTGTGGTTTGACCAGCACACTGAATGCATGCATCCAATGAGCGTCTGCCTTGACATTGCCTTGGATCGAGTGAAGGCTAGCCTACGAACGGACCCTGCACACACGCAGGATATTTACTAGGAAGAAAAAGAAGATTGGTGGAATGTTGATGCTTGTTACACAAGTGGATAAAGAATATTCAATGAAATGCCTCTTAACTTACCGTTATTAAAGAATTTTGTCTTATCAACCTGAGATTTGCCGTGAGTAATACTTCGAGCTCTTTCATTTCCAGTTTTTTCTTTCGAATGCTTCTAAGGCAAAGAGGATACTCATTATTATTGGGTGCCAAAACAATGAGACTTTCCAAAATACAGGTTGTATTCAATTTGAATTATGACAGACCTGTTCTGTTTTCATCTAAATGATGAAAAAACACAAAATATCTTACAGTAAACACTCATAAATGCTCAACTTCCCTTTTACTTCTTCCTTACGAGCTTACTCCTCAACATCATCCTTCTTACTTCGGTTCACTTTTCCTTAGCCTACCTGGTCACCTCAGGCTTCCCCCATGTATCCATACTGATGGCGAGCTTAGCGCAGGCACCAAGTCCACACAAGGCACTGAGTGCCAGAACTCCCAACCTTGTATTTGTAGTACATTTCATATTGAGTGGTTAAATGTAAGAGAGGACAATGCTGTCCTAATATTGCCTTTAACAAAGACACCTACTACCACTTCATAGCATTCTTTGATAGCATGTCATCTTGAAAGCTTCGATTCTCCTACAGCATGCAACATTTACATGTTTTTGTTAGACCAGACTGTGCATTCTTAGCCATTCATCATCAGTTTCATTTTCTCCAGCTCCTGCCAGGTCAGAGTGTTGATGGTACTTCTCCACCGTTGCCTCTCTTTCCACCACTCCTCTTCAGTAATTGTATTCCAGTCCAGTCTTCTTTTTCTTAAACTGTTCTTGACAGAGTCCATCCATCTTTCTCTGAGCCTCCCTTTAGCCCTCTTTCCTGCTTTCTTAGCCTCCAACACTTGTTTTGATATCCTTCCCTCTTCCATCCTCATAACATGTCCAAACAATCTCAGTATATTTTTCTCCGTCCTGTCACTCAGTTTTCTACCCCTCACCGTTTTCTGACCTCAACATTTCTTACTCTGTCTCTCCTTGTCTTCCCTACCATACTCCTCAGGAACTTCATCTCATTGGCCTGAATTTTACTCTCATCTCTTGCTGTCAATGTCCAAGTCTCTGAAGCATACGTTAATATAGGGGTATAGCACATCTTGTACATTGTCTCTTTACATTTCATAGGAACTTCTCTGTTCCACACCAACTTCCTTACATTCTGGTAGAATATATTTCCGACTTGTACCCTTGTGCTGATCTCCTTATCCAACCTACATGATGGTAAATATCTTAGCCATACCTATTCTTCTTTTAATTTTATCTTCATAATTTACACTTACTGGAAATGCAAACTCCTAGGTAGACTGTTATCATAGAGAAATACAATACCTGCTCACAGCAACCCAGGTTTTTTACTGCTAGTGGTGTATTCTTTAGATACTGATTGTAAAACACGACACATCTCAAGGTTACAAGATGTTAGTATCATTCTGGTTTTCACTTTACAAAAGAAAAGTTTTTATTATGTCCTCCTGTTCAGTACACGTGTCCATCTTTTGATGAGGTGATTTTTAATCAAATATGTTTCGGCTCATTTTGAGCCATCTTCAGTGACAAAAAATGTTAAAAGAGTGTCATTAAAACCAATGAGAAGGAATATATAAAAACAAGTGAGACATGATGAATCTAAAACAATACGAAGTTATGGCAAAGTTGGAAACCTCTCAGTCTAAAAGTTCTGTATGCCACTGTAAAACAAGGACAGAATCACAAATTAAAACATAAGAACAGTCTTATCTTCAATGAGTCACATGCTCATGAAGTCTAGAGGGCAACTGAGTATGAGAGAGAGCAAAGGCCAGCTACAGCTGTCCTATGTCCACTAAGGACTCACGAATGTACTTACAGTATATACGCACTTACAGAGCTGTGAACGTTTCTTTTTATTAATTCGAAATAACACTTCTGCTCTCTTATGAAAGTGTGAGTAACATATTACCTCTTGAAGGGAAGGAAGTTTCGACCTCTAATGGGTTAAGCAACATGGCCTTTTTAGTAGTAAAGGCTGTTTGTTACAGTTGAGATTCATTAAATCTTAGCCTACTGTACAAAAAATATCACTTTTTGCCACTGCTTATAACTGATGCTGGAACGGTATGATTGACAGAGCAGGGAATTAGAATGAAACTAGGAATGTTGCTCAAATGTAAGGTTTTGTTACTTAAATGCTTGTTTTCAAGTCATCAGACCATAATGTGTGGTCATTGTTTCTGCGACTGAGTCAGAAAGTTTTACTATAGCACCTCTGATACTTTCTGAAGGCCTGAATGCCATAACTCACCCACCCATCTATACTTCAGCAGCTTCCATACTGTCCCAACTATAAATGAGACCAAGACATTAGCAAGTGGTTGCGACAGGTAGCTCGAAATCAGCTGAGGTAAAATTTTATAATCAAGGTCCATACAGCAGTAGATTGTGTAATCTTTTTGTGACATATCTGTGAACACATATCATTATACTTTGTGTACATTTTGATGTTCTGTTTGTTTTTAAGAGCAATATTAGTTACATGATACAGTGTGTTCAACAAGTTCAGTTCTGCAGAGTATTTTTAATCACATTGATTATATCATAGCAAAGTGTAGATCAATCAGTAGAAGAACTACACAGCAAATCAAGGTCCCTCCTCTGATAAATATAATAGCACTTACAATTAGTGTCGTACAATAACATGTAGTTGTCAAGTCGTGACGTGTATGTCTTAAAGCTTTACCTCAAGCTGTATGCATAGCAGTATAATGATAATAAGAATGAATGAACAATAATAAACCATTAATAGGACCCTAGTGTAGCTGACCTAATTATATGTAGCAATTTATATGTATAATTTGTTATTTGATAATGTAAAAAGATTTGACTCACTGGGAGTATGACAGTATATGTAATATGCACTGAATTTTGTTTTCTCTAGCATCACATTAAACATATTCTTATATGACAGTTTTTGCAATCTTTCTTCACATTAAAGCCATGTAAAGTTATGATCTTGAAGGGGAATTATGTACTGACTTCTATTGTATTATGTAGTTATCATCATCATCATTTTCCAACTCCAGTTTCCTGGGTGTGGTATGCAAGCACTCTCCATATCTTCCTATCTTCATACAATTTTTTTTTTTTTCTCTTGGTTATCTTCCCATGTGATTTCCTTTTCCTCCACCTCCAATTTTATTGTCTGCTCT
Source organism: Anabrus simplex (assembly GCF_040414725.1). NCBI lineage: Eukaryota > Metazoa > Arthropoda > Insecta > Orthoptera > Tettigoniidae > Anabrus > Anabrus simplex. The sequence goes on from NC_090277.1 coordinate 49,108,382, forward strand.
TCTTTACACCACTGGCAGTTTGAACTTTGATGCCGGCTTCCTTCCTATTCACTTCATTTCTGGTCTTTAAATTCAGTATTATGACAAATTAATGAACATAGGTTTTCGTGGCTCATTGTATTAAAATAAATATGTTAACTGGATTAAAACCACTTATATATATTTATTTAATAAAGCCGAGCTTTCTGCCAAATTACATTGGCCTTCATCAGGTCATGTGAAAGTCTGCTTCCGACAGTGAGCAAAGAAATTCTTTGAAGGAACGTGGAAGTCACGACCATACTATCCACAGCTCCTCCATTAACTGCACTCAGGGATCGTCACACTGTGCTGTGGAGGTTGGGAGGGAAGTTACTGATTCACCGACCCCTGTCGACAGTTTCCTGTGCGCGTCACACTGTGCTGTGATTGTGTTGTGCATGTATTTCTGGAGTACAGGTCTTCATGTGTTTGATAACTTGAAGCACTCTTCCCTTACAAGTCGAGCATAGGAGTGTTTTACGGGTGTGATGACCTTCGCCTGAGTCCAGTTAGTGGTAGTGGTGGTGGGGGTCTTGGATTGGTCCCTGGTAACTAGGCGTTTCACAGGACTATACTTGTTGATCGGGCAAGTTGGCCATTCAGTTAGGGGCACGCAGCTGTGAGCTCGCATCTGGGAGATAGTGGGTTTGAATCCCACTGTCGGAGCCCTGAAGATGGTTTTCCGTGTTTTCCCATTTTCACACCAGGCAAATGCTGGGGCTGTACCTTGATTAAGGCCATGGTCGCTTCCTTCCCATTCGTAGGCCTGTCCTGTCCTGTCCCATCGTCACCATAAGACCTATTTGTGTCGGTGTGACGTAATGCAAATAGCTAGTATAATTGTTGATACTTTGGAGGATCCTCCTCTCAAATGCTCTGAATTCTGTATTTCCTGTGATTATGTGACATTTTAAAAATTTCATACAGTTCAAATGGGACCAAGTCCTATCTGGATGATGGACAATTCTGAACATTTTATTGCATATTTCATACATTTTTCCAACACTGTTAATTGTACGAAGGAAAAACATGTACCGGTATCCAAATTTAACAATAAATGCAAAGCAGTACATACTGTATAAATTCAACGTCAAATAGTGTACTGTACATCATTTCAATTTATGAAGAAGTTTATGAGTTTGTTGTATTTCAGTTTTGAGTGATGCTCATGGTCTTGTAGATGCTTCACCATCACGTATTCAGTCGGTGTCCTGTCATGTTTCTGTTCTAATTTTGTTGTGATTGAAATATGCATATTTTGGCTTTATCTGTGTCATCATCAGCATTACCATCATATTATCATTAGTTAGTTGAACAAGCTACAATAATGTCTTTGTCTGTAAGATTATTTGAGAATAATCATCCTAGAATGAAAGAATTTTTGTTTTGTTAATAAAATCCTCTTAAATTTAAAAGATCATTCATCTTAGAACTATTATCTTTAAGAGTAAATTTAACATAGAAATAGAGCTGTTATCTACATACTGTAATCAGCCTGGGTAAACTGGATATCAGGATTAATGACATCTAGATAAAGGGGGTGTACAGTATATATCAGGGGTCAATAGCTATTGTTGTTAGGGTCATCAGTCCATAGACTGGTTTGATGTAGCTATCCATGCCACCCTATCCTATGCTAACCTTTTCATTCCTATGTAACTACGACAACCTACATCTACTCTCATCTGTTTTTCATACTCGTGCCTTGGTCTCCCCCTGTCGTTCTTAGCACCTACACTTCCCTCAAAGGCTAACTGAACAAGACATGGGTGCCTTAAGATGTGCTCCATCATTATATCTCTTCTTCTTGTTAAATTTCACCAAATCATTCTCCTCTCAAAAATTTGATTCGGTATATCAACATTCACGACTCGATCTATCCACTTCAACTTCAGCTTTCTTCTGTAACACCATATTTCAAAAAATTCTATTCTCTTTCTTTCTGTGCTTGTTATGGTCCATATTTCACTTCCATACTCCAGACAAAAGTCTTCAAAAATGTCTTTCTGTTTCCTATATCTGTGTTCGAAGTGAGCATATTTTTTTCCTTGCTTGTGCTTGTCTGTATTTTATGTCCTGCTCACTTCCACCATTATTAGTTATTTTACTACCCAAGTAACAATATTCATTCATTTAAAACATCATTTCTTGATGTAATATTTCCTACCTACAATACAATTCAAAACATGTCTTCATATATTTCACATTTATTGATGTTCATCACAAAATAGATTACAATATATACCTGCTATACATCTTCAGATATAAACTGAAATCATGTTAAAACTTCCAGTGAGTTGATTCTGAATCACATTGTGTCAATGTTAACTAAATATTATTGTATTTCTTCTAGGAAAGTTATTTTAATTAGCATTCCAGAGTGGAAATTTTGCCATACCTTTCATGAATATTGTTCGGTAGCTCTGCTTATTTTATGGTGTTGGTAATTTAGTATTTATCATGAATGTTAATCACAGTAATTATTAATATCTCTGTGTTAAGATATCATTATATGTCCCTCTTAGTAATAAATCTACAAGTTAAACATGGATTAAAAATTAATGTATTTTACTGTGATATCTACATAGTGTTCAAAATGTGTATCTATAATTTGTTTTGGCTTCAAAGCCATAGTAATGTCAATTCACCTCTATCAAATACATTGTTCAGTTTTTGACTTTTTGTGGTAGATGAAAGAAATATTTAATAATGAAAGACCTGAGCTCATCTCTGGCAAATTCTAGCAGAACTACTTGAGATGATAATGTAGCATAAAGATTGGCATCACCGAGCGAGTTGGCCGTACGCGTAGAGGCGTGGTTTCCCATTTTCACACCAGGCAAATGCTGGGGCTGTACCTTAATTAAGGCCACGGTCGCTTCCTTCCAACTCCTAGGCCTTTCCTATTCCATCGTCGCCATAAGACCTATCTGTGTCGGTGCGACGTAAAGCCCCTAGCAAAAAAAAATAAATTGGCATCAGACTTTTCAATATGGGATCATCTTGGAGGCTGTTAGAAATGTTCTTCCTGAAGTTTTATTCAGGAAATCCGTTGCAGAATATCGTATTTACGCGAATAATCCCCGCACCCTAACTTTAGGAAGGCTGAGTTTGAAAATATGCCAACATTGACTCAAATAAAATGTGCGGGTATTATTTGCGTAAATACGCGGTAGTTACGTGAATAATTCCCGCCACCAAATAACCCCCGCACCCTAACTTTAGGAAGACTGATTTTGAAAAGAAAATGCCAACAATTATTCAAATAAAACCTGCAACCCAATTTCGTGCCAGATTTAAAAAAATAAAATATGCGGGTATTATTCACGTAAATGTGGTATAAACAAATCATATTATTACAAAAAATCCCATTTAGTTGCTCTTTGTGATTACATGTGGTCCATCTTAATTGGACAATAAGAGGCATCATTGCTGTAGTATGTACCTACATACTCAGATTTTCTTCAATGATAACATGAGATGGTATTAAAAAGTTTTTAGAAATTAGACTCGAAAAATGTTCTTGGAACTTAGACTTCATTATACTTCATTTACAGAAATACCGGTATTTACAATCCATTCTTCTTCATGCATATTCATAAACTGACCATCTCGTCGAGTTACTGCATGTGTGGTTATTGCCCTTATGGTAGCCATGATCATTAAAGCATTAAGTCTCGATGGTCTGAGATCATGTTGAGCTGGTTCAAGTCCCATTGGTGGAAAAGAATTCACTGTCAGAATGTTGGCCGGCCAGGTAGGAAAGATGGTGGTATATAATTTTCTAATCATTAGATTATGTGCCAGAAGCCTGAATTCAGTTCCAAACATTTCCGCAGTGTTCGTATGGAGTGAGGGTATGATGGCGATTTGTCCATACACTCCCAACTCTAAAAGTAATATAAATAAATAACTGCATGGTTCATCTTTGAGCATTTCCTGTCCCCTTTGGAACCTTCTGTACCATTTTTATCCACTTTTTTTTTTTTTGCAGAACACCTCTATAAACCTCCTGCAATGCCCTTAATGTCTCTGCAGCAGATTTTCACAGCCTACGCATTAATATGATATTGCATCTCTGCTCAAATTGCATTATTTGCCAGATATGTTCAAAACACCTGCGTTCAGTTTCATCTTCTATTAAGCTGAATCGTGTGATACTTCAATGGCACTACATACCACTCTTCAAGGTCGCCTATTCTCAGCACATTTACATCTTATCCAGCCTTTCCAGGAAATGTTTGGTACTGCTACATGTGAGAAGAATACACTGACATTGAGTGGACCATAATCAGTATTAAAATGACTATGCTTAGGTTGGTAAAATGCATCAGAGATTTTGAAATAATAATATGTATTGACCACAAAAAGTTAAAAGTTGGCATGTGTTGATTATGTTATTTGATGTAAGGAGAAAGAAATGAAAGAACCATATTGTATTTTAGATTTTTCTTATGAGCTTGGTTGAGTGCTCTTTGTGTGTATTTGCAAGTAATTGGGTGATTTGATTGTGAGGCACCTCTCAATTGAGAGAATGTTATAACATCAACATTGTCATGAGTGGAATGCCAGAGGGCATTATATCAATTGAATATTTTGCAAAATGTTTATTCTAAAGACATCATTCCTTATTCATTACATACATTTTTGTTCTATCTAGTTTATATTGGTATGTCCCGAAAGGAATTATCAGGGCCACTTCATTGTTCATTATATGATTTTCATTCCAAACTTTCATTCTCATAAATTATGTTGTTTTTCTAACAAGATCTATAACAAGTTACGGCTCCTGTTTAAACATACTAATAAATCCCAAAACCAGACTTTTAAGAAAATTGAAGTGATCTGCCTCATGGCAAGCTGCACATAGCATTCAGTTGGGTTAAGGCTTTCAACAGTTGCATAGGTAATCATTAAGGAAACAAGTGGCCAAGACCAAGATGATGATACAGAATAGAACAACGTATTATACACAGAAATACTGTGGTAGAATGATGCAGCCTGCAAGGCAGCTTTGCTGACTATTTGAGAACAAGTCTTAATAAATAGGTTTTTCATTTCATTGAAACAAGCTTAAATATTCTCAATAACCCACTAGTATATTCAGTACGCCCTGTCATACCGGAGTCTCGCTAAGAGTCATCTGGAGCCTTTTCTCTGGTATTTTGAAAGATATTTTCAATTTCGTTTTTGTCATGCAACATCCAATATCAATGGAAAACAGTGTTTAGCTTCTCACTGCAAACAAAATGTTGCTTAAAGTGTACAGTGATTTTACTGTGCAATCAATAGAATCAATAGAGCAGCCTCAGATTAGTCTGTTGCAATATTCTGTTCCAGGTATTGATGATGATAGTATAACATGAGGAATAGTTAGTATTTCCAATAGTGGCTGAGTGAGGCTGCTGTAATGACAGTAGTGTGGAGGCAACATGGCACACTGCTGTCTCTTTCTTATTGTTCCCTCAGTTCTAAGAATCATGATCTCTTAGGAGGCTATTGGTCAGTTGTCTCCAGCTCATGCATGAAAGATATTCAATCCAGTTATACTTTTGATATAATGTTTGACCATCGAGTGGGATCTCGCCGACGATCTGTCTTTCCGGGAACATTTCCAAGAATGATCAGTTATTCTATGCTGTCATTCCCATGTCGCACAGTGTGTCCAATGAATTGTAAAACTCTTTGTTTACATAGTGATGCTAATCTTATTCTGAGATTGAGCTGGTTTATAATGGAATCATTGGTGCGTAGCATCCTTCGCCAGCACCACATTTCAAAATAATTTATTTTCTTCAGGCTTGTAGCACGAAGAGTCCACATGTCGGCTCCATACTGAAAAACTGAAATTACCAGACTGGATCCTAACTATAATTTTCAGTGGTAACAAGATAGAGTGATTCTTCCATAAATGGGATAAATTTGTCATTACATTTTTAGCCATAGCTGTTCTTCTCTTAATCTGAGGAGCCTGTACTAAAATTTAATTTAATTTTCATGCTCAAAATTTGATGAATACGTCCAATATTTTGTTAACATAACTATTATATATACTAAAGAAGAAGTTATTCACTAAATGGCAGGTATTCTTCGTATTAGGGCTTATTTTCTGAAGGGGTATGCTCATAGAGAACTATAACAAAATATTTCACCTTTAATTTTTGTACCCTCACTTTGACATCATCATCATTATTATTATTATTATTATTATTATTATTATCATCATCATCATCATCATCTCTGCATTCTACTTCATGCCTTAATAGTGCTGCTTCAGTGTGTACAAAGTTATTTTGTGTTTCACTGAGTCAGTACTAATGTTGAGAAATGTTTATAACAAAACTGGTGTCCTCTCACTGTGATGAATTGCACCCAGACCCCATGTGTTCATTGTTGGCACGCGCGGTCGGGGTCTGAACCGGTTCCCTGACGGCCGATCAAAATGTCAGAGGACGGCGGTTCACACGGCCCGTCAGTGCAGCGGTAAAGGAAGTTCTTCTTTATGAGTGCAGATGTTTTGATGAAAACTAGCCTCAACTTTCCCAGTTTTCCTGTTGGGGTTGGTTTTCCACTGCACTGAAAATGTCTGGACTCCAAAGTAGAAAGTAATGAAATATAATAAGGGGAGAGTTGTCACTGTAGGTAAAAGGTCCCTCTCCATTTAATCGCATTTTAATACATTATTTTGTAATGCCTTCTAACACTTGGACCGTCATCCTTAATGTTGTATTCATAATGTTAATACTTTGCTGTAATACTATTGAATTTACTGAATAAAGTGAAGAGGTATACAATAATTAATGTATTTTTGTTTGGGTCAGCAGTCCATAGACTGGTTTGATCCCCATCCTGCTCTATCCTTTTAACTACTACATCGTACATCTATTCTAATCTGTTTGTCATATTCCTTCTTTGGTCTACCCCTGCTGTTCTTACCAACTCACTGCCCTCAAAAACCAACTGAACAAGTCCTGGATGTCTTAAGATGTGTCCTATCATTCATTCCATCTCTTCTTCTGGTAAAATTTAGCCAAATCGTTCCCCTGTCACCAATTCAATTCATTCATGATTTGATCTACCCATCTCCGCTTCAACATTCTTTTACTACACCACACTTTAAAAGATTCTCTTCTCCTTCCTTCTGAGCTAGTTTTGTCCATGTTTCACTTCCATACAATGCTACTTTCCAGACCAAAGTCTTCAAAAACTTCTTTGTAAGTCCTATATCGATGTTCGAAGTGAGCAAATTTCTTTTCTTAACAAAAATATTCCTTGCATGTGCTGGACTATATTTTATGTCCTCCTTACTTCTGCCATCATTTGTTACTCTACTGCCCAAATAACAATATTCATCTACTTCCTTTAAGACTTCATTTCCTAATCTAATATTTCCTGCATCACCTGACGTAGTTTGACTGCACTCCATTATTTATTTTCATCTTGTACCCCTTCTCCAAGACTATGTTCATACAATTCATCAATTTCTCCAGATCTTGTGCAGACTCTGATAAAATAACAATATCATCAGCAAATCTTAGAGACTTGATTTCCTCTCTGTAGATTGTGATTCCTTTTTCAAATTCCTCTTTGATATCCTTTGCTGCCTGCTCTATATAAACATGAAAAGGAGAGTGGACAAACAGCAGCCTTACCTCACTCATTTCTGAATTTCTGCTGCTTTTTCATAGCCTTCGTTTCTTATCACTGCAGACTGATTTTTGTACAGATTGTAGATAATTCTTCTTTCTCAGTGTCTGATCCCAGTCACCCTCAGAATCTCAAATATCTTATCGATTGCCTTTTCTACATCTACGAATGCCATGTACATGGGCTTGTCTTTCTTAATTCGATCCTCTAAGATCAGACGTGAAGTCAGAATTGCTTCTGACATTTGTTCTTGTCCTTTTAATGATTTTGTCTTTCTCTTTCCTTTTTTGCTACTCTCATAATGACTTGTAATGTACACCAGCTGAAATGGAAAGTGTTACACCATAAAGATTTTAACGTAATGAAACGAAATTTGTTGTGTGTGATTCTCATGCCAAGTAGGTGATTCTGATTACAATTTCATTGTTATTCAAGTATATTTGCAGTAACACTAACTATTAACTTTAATAAGATTACTGTGATGTTTCAGGCAGACTGAAGATTACAACATTCCCAGACAATGTGCACAACCAAATTGTAGCTATCTTTTTGATTTTGAGAAGGGGTTGCTTAATTGTCCAGAGGGACATGGTAGCATCATACAGACTGGCAACTCAAAGCGTAACCGCGATCACATACAACCTATGCATGGCCTGCATTGTCGGCCATATTGCCGCAAATCAAAACCTGTCTTAACTCTTTCGCAGCGCTATTTTTCAACAGAACACTTTCAGAAAAATGTAATGTTTTTTGTATTTTCCAAATGAACTCAAACTTTATTTATTTTTAAAGGTCAGTGACATTCAACACCATTGTACCATTTTTAACTCAACTTTGGCAAACTAGCAGTGACATTTGACCTTGAAACACACATTACTGTGATACATCTCCGAACATGGAACTGGACACATTGCAGGCTGTCCTGGGCAATTCTTACAAAAAATACTGTCTGTTTTCTCTTGCACAGTCCCTTTCTTTTCTTTGAACATTTTTCTGGTAATATGGAATATGCAACACAATTATGTTTGTGACTCTTGTCCTGCTGCTCCCCAAGAAAGTGCCTCTTTGTCAGGCGCACTTTAGGTATGTAATCGGAAGTTCTTCCTCGTTTCGCCAGCCGACTTCGCTGATACTCTCGTAGAAGTCCCATTATGGCAAAATTTCTGAAGTCAGGAGCACTAATTGCCCTCTTTTAAACTTATTGTACAATATTCTTTCATTAGTGCAGTTTCAATGTCATCACAAATATCCCGCTAGACCGATAAAAAATGAAGATCTTCCTCGTTGGCACTTTTTTCCGAACAATCACTATGCACATCATCACTTGTTTCATCGTCCAAATTTACTGAACAGTCTGAATCAGAATCGGCAACTAAAAGATAGAAGATTTCTTCACTTCCATTACTAATGTTGTTCCGCGCGCTCATAGCTACTCAGTAAAGCCTGCTATCGGCCAGACAGCTGACAGGGATGTTGGCGGGCAGGCGGTTGAAAGATAACAAATAAACATAGGTCCAGTATTGGCGGCAAAGTTTTCAAACAATGCTTAGTACATAATGAATATACGACTATAGATGTTTGTATTATTAAATGGGCCTTTATTGAAGAAGCGCACGGAAATTATAGCAGGAAAGTACCAAGTCGACAAAAGTCAATTACCGCAGCGAATGCTATAGGGAAGTAAGTGGACAAAAGTCGACTTGCGTAGCAAAAGAGTTAAGATCTGAGTATTGTAGTCAGCCTTGGTTAGTGCTCCAGTTGTTCTCCTTGGCTGACTGTACTGCGATGACGTCATGTTCGTTACTAGCGGCGCTGTGCCGTGAAGGACTCCACTCACCTTGGTCTGGTAATACTACTACATATTTATGAATTTGACATATTTTGTGAATATTACATACTTGTGTACATATTTCACACGTTGATATTTCATAAAAATCCGGGCCCTAGTGATGAGTCTCGCTTCTGTCTTGGGCTGTCAGATCGACGACAGTATTTCCAGAGAAAAATTGGCGGTAGTGCAAATCTATCTCTGATCCTTGAGAGATGATCCTTGGGATTATAGTTTGGGGAACTATTGCATACGGTATGACACTAGGACTGATTTAGTTGTTGTTTTGGGAACGATGACTCCAAGCCAGTATTTGGAAAGAGTCTTGTCATACCCTTGAGGGTCACCATACTAAATAGCATGTTCCAGCACAATAATGCAAGAACATCACTCCAAATAAAACCACAGAAGTTAATGAACGTAGGTTTTCGTGGCTCATTGTATTAACATAAAGAAATAAATGAACTGGATTAAAGCCACTATACAGGGTGAAGCAAAATTCGTGCACTCGGACGTTGCAGCGCGACTCCTCACATGCCAGCAATAAAAAAATGTCTCTCACAAAAGTTTGTCCTGCGAGTATATTCGGCAGAAAAAGAACGTTGAAGAGAAGAGTGGCAATCTCTCAACACTAACCATATGTAGGGTAACTACCTCTGTCAGCACATACTAGTCGTGCTGTACAGTTGGTGCAGTGGATAGAGTTGTAGATGAAGAGGTGCGAACAAATTCACGCCCACGACGTTGAAAGGGCATCTTTCAAAGCTGACCAATGAAAACGAATGTTCGTCCATTTCTAGGATCGTAGTATGTAAGTGCAAATGGTTTCTAGAGGACACGCTGCAATCGCTGTTGACGATTAAGATGCCAGATACCATACCACCTGGACTACATTTACGAAATAAAAAACATACGCCTCAAACCAGGATCGACCCCCTTGACCTCCTGCATGCTAACCCGGAACTCTATCCACTGCACCAACTTTACAGCACTCCCAGATATACTCGCAGGACGAACTTTTGTGAGAGACATTTTTTTATTGCTGGCATGTGAGGAGTCGCGCTGCAACGCCCGAGTGCACGAATATCGCTTCACCTTGTATATATATATATATATATATTTAATAATAAAGCCAAGCTTTCAGCCATTGCAATTTGCAATTTATTTCTTTATGTTAAGACCACAGAAGCCTTAAGGGATATACTGATCCAAGACTGGTCTGCCCATTGCCCTGATTTTTCTCCCATAGAGCATGTTTGAGATGTCACGGGAAGGCATTTGTCATACCAGCCTCCAGTCACAGCCTAGAGTGATTTGAGTCTGCTATGCACTCTATGATAGAATGGAGAGAAGATAAGTTCCAGATTTCAAGATTTAAGCATAAATGTTTATACATTTATAAATATTTTTGAGTGGGATTTGATAGAATCTGATGATGTTCTTTCAAGAAAGAAACATGTCATTCAGGGGCACTCACTGTTCAAAAAAGTAGGGGGGGGGGGGGAGACACCAGAAAATATTGAAATTTAACCCTCATAAAAATGCAGTTTTAGCTGATTTTTAATGAGCAATACTTGTTGAAAAACATTAACTATTGTTTTATTAGGTACTTTCTTAATAATGGATGATAACAAAAAAATTCAACATAAATCCATATAAAAGGTGAATGTGTGTTTTAATAATGAAAAAGTAAGAGATTTTACATTTTAAATATATGTGAATTAAAAGGATGAAGCTAAAGAAATACAAAATTTTGTCTCTAAACTCTTAAGGTAAAAAATATAATAGTCTAGTTTTCTCGTAGAGTTTTACCAAACTGAGTTTTAATAAACACCAATTGCATCAAATTTGGTGCTTATTATTAGTATAATTATTAAAGAAAAACTGAAAATATTAAGCCTTTAGTACAAAATTTAAAATCTTAGTGGAATTTGTAATTGTCATTCATAAAAAGAGTGTTCTTACGAACAGTCGATCATTTGAGGAAAATATTCGCCACAGTTTCGAGGTTCAGTTTATTTTTTATTTCTTGATTATGGACATACATGACTGTATTGTCGTTCAATTTTCCCTCCATCATGGTACTACATGGCAAGTTTTAAATCTTCTCAGGGTTGAAAAAGAACGTTTTGATGTACATGTAAAATTGGAGATATCTAAGACGAAATTCTAAAAGAATTCAATTATAGCCTATTAGGTCCACCTATTCAATACATTTCTGCCATTTATTAAATGGTCTGTTTGAAAGTTACATAGTTGTTTAAAATACCTTGGACATGTTTTGACCTGGCTTAGAAGTCATCAGAAAAATAAAGAAGAAAGACATACGACAAAAAAAAAAAAAAAAGAGAGGACATCCTGGCTATGCTTGTGCTCTCTATGATGCAATATAACGGATCATTTAAAAACTTCAGCGCATTTTACATTTAACTGCCTTCATTAGTCTTTAAGTATTTCCTCCAGCCAACCAATATTATACTAAATACGGCTGTACCCACACTATCAATATATTTTTAATGTTGAATCTATGTACATTTGAAGGTAACCTCCCATTGCAATTGTTAACTGTGTTTTATCTTGGATTTTTATGTATCGCTGTTTTTGTCGTATGTCTTACTTCTTTGTTATTAAGCCTGGTCGAAACATGCCCAAGGTATTATAAACAACTATGTAACTTTTAAACAGACTATTTAATAAATGGCAGAATTGTATTGAATAGGTGGACTTAATATAATTGAATTCTTTTAGAATTTCATCTACCGGGCGAGTTGGCCGTGCGCGTAGAGGCGTGCGGCTGTGAGCTTGCATCCGGGAGATAGTAGGTTCGAATCCCACTATCGGCAGCCCTGAAAATGGTTTTCCGTGGTTTCCCATTTTCACACCAGGCAAATGCTGGGGCTGTACCTTAATTAAGGCCACGGCCACTTCCTTCACATTCCTAGCCCTTTCCTGTCCCATCGTCGCCATAAGACCTATCTGTGTCGGTGCGACGTAAAGCCCCTAGCAAAAAAAAAAAAAAAAATTTCATCTTTTCAAAGTCAATACGGAACCCGAATTAAAACGGGGATAGTTAAAGCGATCTTTAGCAATGGAATCAATTCACCTTGATGAAGTTTTGGATGAATCAGATCTAAATAAAATATCTGCATACGGTACCTCACTTGTGATTGAAAATAAAGTAAACACTTCTAAGTGGGCTACTCAGACACTATTAGTAATGCACGGGACAAAAATACCTTGGTATTGCTAGAATTAAGAACTACGATGAAAACATTAAAATTCCCACCTTTTTTCTGTTATTATTTCTTTTTTTTAATCTTTCTTCTCCCTGTTTGTGGGCGGGGGGAAGCTGGACTCCCCATCAAAAATTTTGAAGGGGTGGTGCTGGAGCACCATAGCACAATGGCACCCCAGATGTCATTCTATTTTCTTCTTCTTCTTCTTCTTTTATGACCACATAGGATCACTTTAGTCAGTCCGTCGTTCAGGTCTCTTTGAAGGGATTGTTCGGGCTTTGCGGTCCTCCCAGTACTTCTTCAGACGCTCCGATCTTCGTGCCCTTTCCTCAGTTGAAAATGTGCGTGTTGTTGGTTTGTTTTGTGTAAGGGTAAAGCGGAGGTTTGTATTCTTGAGTTTTGTATTCAATTTTATCTTATTTGTGGTGTCTTCTGTTGTAAGGCTTATTTCCTTCAGATCCTCTCTTACTTCTCTGATCCATTTACATCCTGTTGTGGTATTTTTTGAGACGAGATTGTGTTGTACTAGTTGTTTCAGAAGTCTCGAGTCCTGCATCCTCATGATATGTCCAAAGAATCCCAGTCTCCTCTTACGCATAGTATCTGTAATGGGTTCTAGCTCTTTGTACACGACTTTGTTAGGTATTAAACCGCCACTGTCCATCTTTCTGGTATTTTTTGTTGATGCAGGTTCTTCCAATCCTCCTTTCAATTTTCTGAAGTCTGTCAGTCTTTGATTGTTTATTCAGGTAAAAGAGTGTTTCTGCTGCATATGTAGCTTCCGGTTTTATAACTGTGTTGTAGTGTTTTATTTTTGTATTTATTGAAAGACATTTCTTTTTGTAGATATCCCATGTTAATTTTTGTGCTTTAGCTAATCTATTTGTTCTTACTTGGATTGAGATTTTTTCATTTAAATTATGTGTTATTACTTCTCCAAGATATTTAAACTGAGTTACTATTTTGATTTTATTACCATTTATGGTGACTTCTTTTAGCTGTGTTGGTTTTTGGGGCATAATTTCTGTTTTTTCAAATGATATTTTGAGGCCAATTTTATTTGCAATGTTTTGAAGTTCTGATATCTGGGTTTTTGCTTCTTTTATGTCCACTGCTAGTAATGCTAAATCGTCAGCAAAACCCAGGCAATTTGTTTTGATTTTTCGGCCAATCTTTATTTTGGGGGGACATTTTCTAAACCATTCCCTCATTACCATTTCTAGAGCACAGTTAAATAATAGTGGTGAGAGCCCATCTCCCTGCCGTAGTCCAGTTTTAATTTCAAATGTCTCTGATGTTTCACCCCTAAACTTCACTTTTGACTTGGTATTGGTGAGAGTCAATTTTATCATGTTTATTCATTTGGGGTGTAGTCCAAGGTGTCTTAAAATTTTAAACAGAGATTCTCTATGGATGCAATCATAAGCTTTCTTGAAATCTACAAATGTTATCACCATATCTCTGTTTCTTCTCCTGTTATAATCCATTATCAACTTAAGACTCATGATCTGATCAGGACAGCTCCTCCAGGGTCTGAAACCTCCTTGATATTCTCCTAGTTCTTTCTCAAGTTGTAAACTTATCCTATTAAGGATGATTATTGAAAATATTTTGTATGTTATGTCTAGGAGCGAGATTCCCCTGTAGTTATTAGGGTCGGTTTTGTCCCCTTTTTTGTGCAGAGGATGAATGAGGGCTGTTGTCCAGTGTTCTGGTAGTTCTTCTTTAATCCAGATAGAGACAGGTTGTTGATGGAGGGCAACTTTTGCTGAGGTTCCTGCATATTTCCAGATTTCCGCAAAGGTCTGATCTTCTCCTGGCGCTTTGTAGTCTTTTAATTTATTCAGAGCTTGGTAGACTTCCTTTATTGTGGGGGGATTGATGTTTTCTGGTGATGTTTTTATCGGGGTGTTGGTGTCCAAATGAAGGAGTTCTGTAGGTTCCTCACAATTTAAAAGCTTGTTGAAATGTTTAGCCAGAATTTCTGCATTGTCTTTATTGTTATGGGCCAGCTTACCATCTTCATCCTTCATCAGTAGGGTCGGGGGTTCATATTTTTGGAGCTGCTTTCTGAAGGTTTTGTAGTAGTCCCTTGATTTAGTTTTACTGAACTGTTCTTCAATTAACTGCAGGGTGTCCTTATGATGTTGTCTTTTTATTCTTCTTAAGACTTGGGTAGTTTCTTTTCTCTGTTTTACTAGCTTTTGATAGGATATTTCTGTCTTTTGGGACTGATGTAATAGCCATGCCTGATGTCTTTTCTCCACTGTTTCATCACATTCACTGTTCCACCATTGGTGTTTTTTACGTGGTTTAATTGGAGCTAGGTCTTCTGCAATTTGTTTAAGGTTGTGTACTAAGTCTTCAAGTTTGTCTGTGATTTTTATTTTTTCAGTTGCTTTCTGGTAATTTTTGTTGTTGATTAGCTGGGTAGGATCTATTTATCTTTTAGTTTTAAGGGCTTGTTTTTGTTGTCTCCTCTGGGGAGTGAGTTTAATTTTAATTTTAACTACGTAGTGATCTGAACCTGTGTCTATTCCTCGGAGGACTTTGACGTTATAGATCTCTTTGTGGTGGTATTTGTCCATGCAGACGTGATCCAGTTGCCATTCTCCTTTAGTGTAGTCAGGGTGTTTCCATGTTTTGAGTTTTTGAGGTTTCCTCTTAAAACATGTAGATTTCGAGCTTAAATTATGGTTTCTACACAGGTCAACTAGTCTCTCTCCATTTTTATTCATTTTCTTGTGTGCTGGCCATTTTCCGATGATGTCACGGTATTTTCTTTCTCTGCCTAGTTGAGCATTGAAGTCGCCTAATAATAATTTTATATGGTGTTTGGGGATGTTATCTATGGTCTGGTCCAATAGGTCCCAAAATTCTCCTGTTTCCTCCTGGTCTTTTGAGGAGTTGTTTTTATCATTAGTGGGAGCATGGGCATTTATTATAGTATAGATTTTATTAGATGCCTTTAAGGTGAGCGTTAAGAGTCGTGGAGACTGTGATCTGAATTCTTGAACTGAGTTTATTATTTTAAGGCTGACCAAAAATCCTGTTCCAAATTGTGGGACATTCTTCATCACTCTCTTCCCGGGTATACCTTTATAAAGTCTGTACCCTTGAGATTCCAAGGCATCCTGGTCAGTGTTTCTAATTTCCTGTAATCCCATGATAAGAATTTTGTGTTGGTCCATTATGTCGGTGATCACTTTTAGTTTACTGGTTTGCATGAGTGAGTTTATGTTGTGTGTAGAGAAGTATGTTATCTGGTTTGGTTTGATTCTTGATTTTGTCTCATTCGTGTATGTAGTACTGGGGTATTTCCGTGCCTCCGACTTCACGGTATCTTTCAGGTGGCAGCCCACCGTATCCGAATGCTGCCTTCTCTGAACTCTTGGTTCAGCCGGTGGAGTATTCCTTAAAAGACCTTCCATGGTTGACTGTCAAGGTGTCACCTGTGTGGGACTAGGTCCCGAATTACAACTCTGGATGTGATCCAGTGAGGTGATAATGAGGCCGCTCCTCTGGAGTACAGACGCCTTGTGCAGCCGCCCCTAACCTGGAGAACAGACGCTGCATAATGGATTCCAGTGGCATTTCCTCCACTGTGGGGACCATCACCCCACCCAAAGGGGCCCATTCGCCCGAAGCCGTTGGCCCCCTTAGGGAGTCAGGTTATTTCCCGCCGCCCAACACTCGGCGTTGGCAATTTTACAGCTGGGTGCCAGACCAGCAAACCCTCCTCCTTTCTCATTCCGGACTTGGGACCGGACAATGGCAGTCATTCTATTTTAATTAAGTTGTTTATTTTTCAGGTATAATTCTGTTACCATATGTTTTCTTTTTCAGGTAGTTTTCAGCAGACTGAAGAACCAATTGTCTTCGGAGATGGTGTGAGATGATAGTAGATGAATAAGCTTCAGTGATGCTTTTGAAGGTAAGAATAATCACAATATGAAGATAAACTTGTAATTCAAGAGGACAGACTGCGCCAAATATTAGTTTATAGGAATAGGACAAATAGGAAACATCTTCTCAGTTTTAATTACTGCATTGATGGGGTGAAAGTTCCTTACGGGGATCACTGTAAGTACTTAGGTGTTAATGTAAGAGAAGATCTTCATTGGGGTAATCACATAAACGGGGTTGTAAATAAAGGGTACAGGTCTCCTCACATGGTTATGAGAGTATTTAGGGGTTTTAGTAAGGATGTAAAGGAGAGGGCATTTAAGTCTCTGGTAAGACTCCGACTAGAGTATGGTTCCAGTGTATGGGACCCTCACCAGGATTACTTGATTCGAGAACTGGAAAAAATCCAAAGAAAAGCAGCTCGATTTGTTCTGGGTGATTTCCGACAAAAGAGTACGGTAGCATTATGAAAATGTTGCAAAGTTTGGGCTGGGAAGACTTGGGAGAAAGGAGACGAGCTGCTCCACTAAGTATTTTTTTTGCTAGTTGCTTTACGTTGCACTGACACAGATAGGTCTTATGGCAACGATGGGATAGGAAAGGCCTAGGAGTTGGAAGGAAGCGGCCGTGGCCTTAATTAAGGTACAGCCCCAGCACTCGACTAAGTGGGATATTACAAGCTGTCAGTGGAGAGATGGCGTGGAATGACATTAGTAGACGAATAAGTTTGAGTGGTGTTTTTCAAAGTAGGAAAGATCACAGGATGACGATAAAGTTGGAATTCAAGAGGAAAATTGGGAAAAATATTTGTTTATAGGAAGGGGAGTTAGGGTTTGGAACTAAATTCAATGTAGATACGGTAGTTCATTTTCATTTCGTTTGTCATAAAAACCAGTATAATCATATTGAAATTTGATATTTGCCCTTTTATTCTGGTTAGAATCATAACCTCTGAGTAACAAGCAACATCTGACAGCTAAACAACATTTTAAAGCTATTTCTGGCTGATATCCCGACCATTCATTGCCATTTAATCATTCAACATAGTGAATAACAGCTCAAAAATGTAAAAAAAAAATTAAATGTTTTGGTCTGGTTTGGTCTTAAGAATAATGTGCTGTTACACAACCAACGACATACTGGTACAGTATTTCAGTCTGCAATCTAATACACTCTTGAACTTGATGCGTCGCTCTAGCTAGCTCCATTAGGCAGCGTAGATCTAGTTGGCCCTGGTACCGGTATTTCAGTTTGTACTGGTCTTAACTATAATACCGGTACATAACAAATGTTTTACGGAATCAAATTTTAGATCATTTATGTCATACAGTTTTGCCGCATCAGCTGCGATAAGAGATATATTGTACCATATTTATTCATTTAGGTTTTTGTTGCTTAGTCCATATTAACGCCGAACCATGAGAAAATGGGTGAACAGAATTATATGAAAATCAGTGTGAAACGTCGGGAATAAGGCAGTACAATCCAGGCTATAAATAATTTTATTCACGTTGGGTGAAATGGTAGTTTAGGGGAAGGACTAAAATGTAATTCTCAAATATCTGTGTGATTAGTGGGGCTATCGATAAAAACTACATACCGGTAACAAAAATGATAGGGAATGCAATTTCCGATCGTTACGTTACGTTACGTTTTCATTGTGAATGGGGCTTTACGCAGTTTTACCGTACCGACTAGGTACCGGTAACAGAAAATGAATTTAGACTTGTTGCTTAGTCCATATCAACGCCGATCATCACTAACATGGAGATGATTTATTATTCAATTGTGTTAACTGATGATGGGTTTTGTTTTGATTGTCTTAAGTTGAAAAACGGTGTGATCATCAGCCCATATCGACAAGGAAAATTGTGAAGATGACTATCAGAGTGACCAATAACAACAACAATGCCCTAATATCACATAGTAGGAAGAAGACTAAATGTGAAGGCCTACAAACAATATCGAAAGCCCATGAAATTGATCAACAATAACATAACATTGCCTACTGTTTGGTGTGATGTGCTTTATCTTCTCTACTACCATTAATCTCCGATAGATGGGACTACTGCTGGGTCCCGAGTGTAGTCCTGAAATTACGTAATTATTATAATAGAGTCCCGAGTAAAACAGCCTGCCTGAATATTGTCAGGAAGTATAGTAGATGGGGAGTTAGATAACTTCAATTTTTTTGCATGCCATTCCTCTGGTCCATGGTACATGTTCTGATAACTACTGGTACATGACACACTCATAGTATATTCAAACTATTATTTTGATCCCTGCTTTGAGGCGGTATTAGGAATGAGAATCAACTAGGTAATTTCTAGAATTCTTATTTCCTTTTCATGTGCTTTTGCAACTTTCACTGTCATAAAGGAGTACATTGCTGACAAACACTTTTGGAAATATATTCCTTATTTTTAGGTCCAAGGGTCCTGTATGCAAAATCTCCCTTCGTTAAAAATGCCCATTTTGCTTTTAAAAAATGTTATTATCATTTTGTGCGCAGGCCTACATCTATTTATAGTTCCCGATCACAACTTCAAGGCATCGAAATTAATGAACTTTGATCTAGTCTTGGAGTTTTCGATTTACAGGTTCTGGTGTTTGTTATCCCTGCTTACTGACAGCCTTTGTCTCCTTGATATCAGTTTTAATTTCCAGTCAGTGTAATTGACACTGCTTCACACACCTTTTGGTAATTCATATATCTTTCAGCTTCTGCCAAAATTTGCTCTTAACAAATACAGTAGAGATAATACGCGACACTGAGCAAGATATCGAGGGACAGCTACTGGAGCTCGCTCTAGCGGATAGACCTGAACAGTACTGATTCTATCATAAGAGCACGTGTATTTTTGTGTGAAGTTTTTGGTGTTATTTATGCGTTTTCAGTGAGTTGACATAAATAAATAGTAGTGTGTGTCATTCCTTGATATCTCCTCTCAACATGAGGGGAAAGGTATGTGCTGTGTTTGGCTGCAGTAATTACGAAGTAGAGAAAAATGCACGGTCGTTCTTCAGGTTCCCTCGTGACAAGAACGTAAGTAATATTGTGTTTGCATATATATTCTTCCAGTGACAGAGATATTTATAGTACTTCATAATAGTCTGACCTGCTCGACCCATATTTTAACTGGCATAAAATGTAATACGCATATTTCATTCTATAGTGCAGCAGTTAACCTTCAATACCGATGTGTTGTTGTAGGTGTGATCTGTCGGTTTTGAAATGTCACAGAAGCGATTTGGATAAGGTGTACAAGAAAGAAGGGACGTTACGCTTATATAAGAATTATAAGATCTGTTCAGATCATTTCCAGGCCAGCGACTTTAGAAATCCTCGACAATACAGCCAAGGGTATGTTACATTTTTGCTCTAATTGTACGTAAATATTCCTTAAAGCATCACTATCGACAACATTTTCATACTTTTCTTTCTTTATCCCTCTTCTCAGATTAAAGCCGGGATTTTATAGATTATCTTTCTGTTAGTAGGCTTCATGTTAGGAGGAAAATTGTCCAGCTTTTAAATGTTAATTCGCTGGGCTGAGTGGCTCAGACGGTTAAGGCGCTGGCCTTCTGATCCCAACTTGGCAGGTTCGATCCTGGCTCAGTCCGGTGGTATTTGAAGGTGCTCAAATATGTCAGCCTCGTGTCGGTAGATTTATTGGCACGTAAAAGAACTCCAGCGGGACTAAATTCCGGCACCTCGGCGTCTCCGAAAACCGTGAAAGAGTAGTTAGTGGGACGTAAAACAAAAAAACATTATTATTATTATTAGTAAATGTTAATTCATTGCATCATATGTGTAAGGAATATCTTTCTGTTAGTAGGCTTCATGTTAAGAGGAAAATTGTCCAGCTATTAAATGTTAATTCATTGCATCATATGTGTAAGGAATGTGCCGATATTTTTATTGACAAGTGTCTTAATGTGACGATACAATGTTTTTAAATGAGAAAAAAGACAAATCCAACCGTAAGAGTTCAGGCAGGAATGCTAAAGTTAAAAAAGTAATGCATAAATGAAAGATCAAGCCATTTCACACCAGTCCATTTCACTTCTTGTTTATATGTCTAATTTCAGTCTTTGAATAATAACCTTTTAAATAATTCTTCATTCATTTATCCAGAATTGCTTTAGCAACTTCGAAGTTAATATCTCAATAACACTTTCTTTCTAGACGTAATGTATTTATCCATTTCCGTATATACATTTCCATTGATATTTGAATTTAGCGCGATTTGTTCAGGTCAAGTCACTAGGAGCGCCACCGTCGAATTGTCTCCCATTTTAGCAAGGCGAAATCCGTAAGTGTCGCGTATTATCTCTACTGTATTTGCTCTTAATCTTCATATTTCTGCTTTCTTTTTATTTTTGTGTCTGAATCTACGACAGTATTAGTACGTTTACGTGGGAATTGATATCTATTTGAGTACACTTACCGTATTGAATACGATCCCCGTTTACATGTAGTAGGCGATTAGAGTATCGTATTGAATCCACCAGGCAACATGGACGTATACGAACGGTGCAGAATATTGTAGTAAAATCGATATCACCCCTTAGAATTTAAAAACGCTAAATGCAGTAGAAGCCCAGGAGATAACTTTCAGTTTTGAAAGTATGTGTGGTATTCCAAATGTAATTGGTGCAATAGATGGAACGCACATTCCAATTTTACCCCCAACAGAAGGTTATCGTGATTTTGTTACTCGCAAGGGCTCGCCGTCTTATGATATAATTACAGTTGTTGATCATTTATACAGGTGAATATATTTACTGTCCACCTCTGTGGTGTAGTAGTTAGTGTGATTGGCTGCCACCCCCAGAGGCCCGGGTTCGATTCCCGGCTCTGCTGCGAAATTTGAAAAGTGGTACGAGGGCTGGAACAGGGTCCACTCAGCCTCGGGAGGTCAACTGAGTAGAGGTGGGTTCGATTCCCACCTCAGCCATCCTGGAAGTGGTTTTCCGTGGTTTCCCACTTCTCCTCCAGGCAAATGCCGGGATGATACCTAACATAAGGCCACGGCCACTTCCTTCCCTCTTTCTTGTCTATCCCTTCCAAACTTCCCATTCCCCACCAAGGCCCCTGTTCAGCATAGCAGGTGAACAGCCTGTGCGAGGTACTGGTCATCCTCCCCAGTTGTATCCCCCGATCCAATGTCTCACGCTCCAGGACACTGCCCTTGAGGCGGTAGAGGAGGGATCCCTCGCTGAGTCCGAGGGAAAAGCCAATCCTGGAGGGTAAGCAGATTAAGAAGAAGAAGAAATATATTTACTGGCTTATTATATTTGTTATTTCGACATAACTT
Source organism: Anabrus simplex (assembly GCF_040414725.1). NCBI lineage: Eukaryota > Metazoa > Arthropoda > Insecta > Orthoptera > Tettigoniidae > Anabrus > Anabrus simplex. The sequence goes on from NC_090277.1 coordinate 49,130,341, forward strand.
TGATGATGATTTCGTCCGAACAAATATGGATTGTGCGCACAGTCGTTTTCAATACGATCTCAGAACGATCCGCGTTTTCATGGAACTCAATTCGAACTGAGTACGATACGATCCCAGATTTTACCGTATCGACTTTGAGACTCAATCCGAACTGAGCCCCCGTTTACATGGCGTTTTCAATACGGGAAGTGAACTCAGATCGACATGAATCCTGCATGTAAATGTACTATATTTGTCTGTCGAATTTAGAGCCGTTACTTCACTGTCATTCCTTCTCCAATAGGCTTACTCTGGAGACATCGGTGCTAATCAACACACATTGACGTTACTCCAATACATACACCGAGGAAAGTTAGCTATTAGCGATGTACTTGGGTCGATGACCGCCAGACGCCACTGGTTACGTGGAGTCTGGTACAGTATATCAAGAATACAGTGCCTATAGTACTGTATAATGTCCATATCCCCGACCCCGTTTCAGCATACGGGACATGCCGAGCGAGTTGGCCGTGCAGTTAGGGCGCGCAGCTGTGAACTTGCAGTCGGGAGATAGTGAGTTCGAATTCCACTGTCGGCAGCCCTGAATATGGTTTTCCATTTTCACACCAGCCAAATGATGCGGCTGTACCTTAATTAAGGCCACGGCCGCGTCCTTCCCACTCCCAACCTTTTCCTATCTCTTCGTCGCCATAAGACCTATCTCTGTCAGTACGACGTAAAGCAACTTGTAAAAATAAAATGTAATTAATGTTATTTGCTTTATGTCCCACTAACTACTTTTATGGTTTTCGGAGGCGCCGAGGTGCCAGAATTTTGTCCCGCAAGAGTTCTTTTACGTGCCATTAAATCTACCGACACCAACTTCACGTATTTGAGCACCTTCAAACACCACCGCACTGAGCTAGGATCGAACCTGCTAAGTTGGGGTAAGAAGGCCGGCGCCTCCATCCTCTAAGCTACTCAGCCCGGCAAAAAAAGAATGTTTATTGTACACGTCAGCGACATTAATATTTAAAATTATGCTACACTTCATAATGCCAACGGCCGTAGTCGAGTTGAAACGCCGGATCCCGTGAGATCTCCGAAGTTAAGCAACATTGGACGTGGTCAAGATTTGGATGAGTTGCCACGCGCTGTTGGTGGGGGGTAAGGGAATGGAGGAGCGGTAAGGAACTGGCCACCCTACCGTACGTAAACTCCGGCTCAGGCACACCTCTGCGGAGATTCGGACCTGCTTTCGGGCAGAATATGCCCTTACTTACGTCATAATGGACAATTTTCAAGGTTACATTTATGCAAATACGCTAAAAGGGGAAAAAAAGTCCCCAACAGTATAATACATATTTTTACCGAGCAAATTGGCCGTGTCTGCCTCTGTGGTTAGTGTGATTAGCTGCCACCCCCAGAGGCCCGGGTTCGATTCCCGGCTCTGCCACGAAATTTGAAAAGTGGTACGAGGGCTGGAACGGGGTCCACTCAGCCTTGGGAGGTCAACTGAGTAGAGGTGGGTTCGATTCCCAACTCAGCCATCCTGGAAGTGGTTTTCCGTGGTTTCCCACTTCTCCTCCTGGCAAATGCCGGAATGGTACCCAACTTAAGGCCACGGCCGCTTCCTTCCCTCTTCCTTGTCTATCCCTTCCAATCTTCCCACCCCCGCGCAAGGCCCCTGTTCAGCATAGCAGGTGAAGCCGCCTGGGCGAGGTACTGGTCATCCTCCCCAGTTGTATCCGCCGACCCAATGTCTCACGCTCCAGTGCACTGCCCTTGAGGCGGTAGAGGTGGGATCCCTCGCCGAGTCCGAGGGAAAAGCCAACCCTGGAGGCTAAACAGATTAAAAAGAAGAAGAAGAATTGGCCGTACGGGTAGGGTCGCACAGTTGTGAGCTTGCATTCGGGAGTTAGTGGGTTCGAAATCCACATCCACCATCGGCAACCCAAAAGATGGTTTTCCGTGGTTTCTCATTTTCACACCAGGCTATTGCTGGGGCTGTACCTTAATTAAAGCCATGGCCGCTACCTGCACAATCTGCGCCCTTTCCCATCCTTCCGTCCCCGTAAACATTCGATGTATTCGTACGACGTTAAAAAAAGTAGCAAAAAATGAATGAATGAATTAATTAAAGAATTATTTTGGTATTCATGGTGATACAATACGTTTAAACATATGATCAGAATGAGGTTCTAACCTATCCTTTTAAGGACTTCCTTCATAAATACTCATGTGTCCACGGTTTTTATTGTAATTTGCGCTTAACCACAACAGCCAAGCAGGGTAACGCTCGTGTTTCGATTTCGTAGCATGTTCGTATGTCACTGATTGACGATTATCTTTATATCCTTTTCGAATTACTCTACATTCAGCTGATCGTGGTGTTGGCCTCGCGTTGTAACATGGATGAAGTGGCGCTATTCGCACTCTATTAATGCTCTATGCTTTCGGCTAACGGTCTTTAATTTCGCACCAGTGATTCTATAATGAGTATTTTCAATATTTTTCGTCATTCGACAGCCATGCCCCCTTGCTTTTGTGACCACTGAAAACATGGCGGACCATGTCCGCGTGCACTCTTCCGTCCCCCGAGAAGGCCATAACTGCATTTGATCAAATACAGTAGAGATTAATACGCGACACTGAGCGAGATATCGAGAGACAGCTATTGGAGCTCACTCTAGCGGATAGACCTGAACAGTACCGATTCTCTCATAAGAGCACGTGTATTTTTGTGTGAAGTTTTTGGTGTTATTTATGCGTTTTCAGTGAGTTGACATAATAAAATAGTAGCGTGTGTCATTCCTTGATATCTCCTCTCAACATGAGGGGAAAGGTATGTGCTGTGTTTGGCTTCAGTAACTATGAAGTAGAGAAGAATGCGCGGTCTTTCTTTCGCTACCCTCGTGACAAGAAAATGTAAGTAATATTGTGTTTGCATATATATATTTTTCCAGTGACAAAGAGATTTTTATAGTACATAATCTTCTGACCTACTCGACCCATATTTTAACTGGCATAAAATGTAATACGCATATTTTATTGTATAGTGCAGCAGTTAACCTTCAATACCGATGTGTTGTTGTAGGTGTGATCTGTGGGTTTTGAAATGTCACAGAAGCGATTTGGGTAAGGTGTACAAGAAATAAGGGACGTTAAACTTATATACGAATTATAAGATCTGTTCAGATCATTTCCAGGCCAGCGAATTTAAAAATCCTCGACTATACAGCCACGGGTATGTTACATTTTTACTCTAATTGTACGTAAATATTCCTCAAAGCATCACTATCGACAACATTTTCATACTTTTCTTTCTTTAATCCCTCTTCTCAGATTAACGCCGGAATTTTATAGATTTCCTTTCTGTTAGTAGGCTTCGTGTTAAGAGGAAAATTGTCCAGCTTTTAAATGTTAATCCATTGCATCATGTGTGTAAGGAATGTGCCGATGTTTTTATTGACACGTGTCTTAATGTGATCATACAATGTTTTTTAAATGAGAAAAAAGACAAATCCAACCGTAAAAGTTCAGGCAGGAATGCTAAAGCTAAAAAAGTAATGCATAAGTGAAAGATCAAGCCATTTCACAGCAGCCCATTTCACATCTTATGTGTCTAATTTCAGTCTTTGAATAATAACCTTTTAAATAATTCTTCATTCATTTATCCAGAATTGCTTTAACAACTTCGAAGTTAATATCTCAATACCACTTTCTTTCTAGACGTAATTGATTTATCCATTTCCGTATATACATTTCCATTGATATTTGAATTTAGCGCGATTTGTTCAGGTCAAGTCACTAGGAGCGCCATCGTCGAATTGTCTCCCATTTTAGCAAGGCGAAATCCGTAAGTGTCGCGTATTGTCTCTACTGTATTTGATTTGATATTGTCCTTCCAGGCTCCTCCTGCACCCCGCACTCTTGCTTAGTCTACTAGGACCTACTGAGGGCTCTGCTGCCACAGTGCGAGCGCCTCAAGGTGAAAGAGAAAACATCGTGCTTTCTGCCATTTCCTTGAAATTAGAAAAGTAAAATGTTTACAGCCGAAATAATAAAGACAGCATTGTATAACTAAATAGCACACCACTATAAGTTCGACTTCGCTACACTTGTGCATCTCTTTATGTAATCAATTACAGAGTGAAATAACGTTCAATGTTTTTGAAAAGGCGGGGGTGCGGTGCCCAAAAGCCCTTCGATGACGAAACACCACTGCTGTATAAAGTTAGTGAAATAATGCCACTTACGATAGGCCTACTTTACCTCCTACATCCATAATTGGAAATTGAAATGATATAAATCATGGCCCAATAGAAACCTACTAAATACGGTTATGTAGGATGAAATTGATTCAGTTTTATAGAGTGCTTTGTTCTCTTCTTACACGTTACTCGTTATGATGTATTCATTTACATGCTACAGGCATTAAAAAAGAAACTAGGAATCGATACCACGTGAACGTATCAGCTCATGCATTTCTTGGTCACCTTGCGGTACCAGTACGAACACGACCTTGCTCGAGGTATCGGCATGCGCTCCGGTTTCGTTGCGCGGTACGTGCGAAGTTGTGCATTCGTCAGCGAGACTGCAGCTTGTAACGACTTGAGAACTTGTGGTTAGACCAGCACCTCACCACATCAGTATCGGGAAAGTTCTGAAGCTTGGTAGAGTAGGAAGAATCGAGGAATAATTGGGGGCAGGGGGAAAGATTAACATGAACACAAGCATGTAAAAGGAAAAAAATCCACAGCCTGTTTCCAGTCATTTGACCGGGTCAGGAATGGGTCCACATCTGGCGGCGAGGATATGAACTGTGCCAGCTGCCGAAGCCTGTCGCACTCCTCTGAGGCAATGATTAATGACTAACAGATGAAATGAAATGTTGGAGAGCGTTGTTGGAATGTAATATAACAGGGAAAACCGGAGTACCCGGAGAAAAATCTTTCCCCCCCCCCCCTCCGCATGGTCCAGCACAAATCTCACATTTAGTGACCGGGATTTGAACCACGGAACCCAGCGGTGAGAGGCCGACGCGCTGCCGCCTGAGCTACGGAGGTTTTTACAAGCATGTGAAATGATGAATAATCATAATTATTAATGCAAATATTCTTATATATTAACGATGTTCACCAAGAAACAGAAAAAACAGAACAATAATAGAACTTGTTTCTCAAATACATTTTTAAACGGGTCTTATGTACGGAGTTTTCAATAATAGCCACAAGTAAACAAAAAAATAGAACTTGATTAATAAATACAGTCAATATTTTGAAGGAATGTTTTATGTACGAAGCTAACAAAAATAATCACAAGTAAAAGAATTAGAACTTGCTTCATGAATGCATTTTCTTAATAAATATCCTATCACCGTGCTGTATATTATGCATTTCATGATACGACCGGTCAACCCTCCTTTGGGTGGGGGTGGTGGAATAAAACACACGGTATCCCCTGCATGTCGTTAGAGGTGTCTAAAATGAACTCCAGGGGCTCTAAACTTGGGAGCGTGGCAACCACGGGGCCCTTACTTGAGTCCTGGCATTGCTTGCATTTACTTGTACCAGGTTCCTCAATTTCATCTATCCTATCCGACCTCCCTTGATTAACTCCTGCTCTTTTCTGACCCCGACGCTATTACAACAATTCGAGGGCTAGGGAGTCTTTCATTTTCAAGCCCTTCATGGCACTAGTCTTTCTTTGGCCGATACCTTCATTTTCGAAGCGTCGGATCCCTTCCATTTTTTTTTTTCTCTGAGTAGTGTTATGTAGAGGATGGTTACCTAGTTGTACTTGCTCATAAAACAATAATCACCACCACCACTCTTGGGTTCAACTTTCGGATTTTAACCGCATTTGGTTAATATCTCAGACTCAGTGACCAGTATAGTACGCGAACCTTTTCTTGAGCCCTAGTTCCCATTCAGCACTATGGAGCTCAGAGCTCAAGAAAAGCTTCGCGTACTATACACTCCTCTTCATACACCTATATACCATGGCGTATACAACACACCACGCTACCAACCACTACAGAAACACACAACAGTGTAAACTTCCCTCCACGTGGGTTTTGCACAGGAGGGGGGTGCGGATATAGACGTGTATTCTATGGTAAAAAGTCATAGTATATCCCATCCTCTGTATCCATTCTAACATACATTTTACCGGTAATACGTTTTTAACTCTCAGGAATACGATGGTACACATGTTAAAAATGTACCCTTCGTGATGACAAAACCAGAGCGGACTCTTCTCCTTGTACGGCAGAATGAGCGCCAACTTTTTATATATCGCCCGTTGCTATGGTCTTCACAGTGGTGTGGTGGTAAATTTAGCTGTGGTGAAACGGTGTAAACTGGGGTGGGGGTATAGAATGGCTCACGTGGGTTCCCAGTGTCCAAACCCCCTGTCCCCCGGAAATCTTTTGACAATTGGCAACTAAATGGCGAGTTTTGGGGACCTATGCATGTGATTTCATTGACAGAATACTAGGTGCGATTGGCGTATACCACGAAATGTCACTGTAATATTAGTCCCAAATGGAATATAATTCAGTTTACTCAAATAAAATGAAAATCTGCGGTAAATTAAGAAATAGAACGAAATATTTTGCTTGCAGGTAATAACATGGATACATACTTAACTGCCTTACGGTTACGTGAACGATGTTGATCCACGAAATATCACTGTAATATTTGTCACAAACAAAAAGTAATCATTGATTTACTCAAATAAAGTCTCAAATCCCAGGTTGATCAAGAAATACCGCCGTTACTAGCAAGAAATATGTATACGTATTTACTGGCTGTAAATATGAGTCCATGGTGTTGCATTCCGCTGCTTGCGCCGTCTTTTGTTTCTTTCTTGAGGCCCAGGGCTGGCACCGATGAATGGGAGTGCTATGTCTGCGATTTTTGTTATCTTTGGCCATATGTCTTGCATTCCGCTGCTCGCACCGTCGGTTTTTTTTTTTTTTTCTTGAAGTCCAGGGCTGGCACCAACGAGCTGTCTTTCTAGCGAATGGGAGTGCGGGTATTCTGTTGAAAAATAGCATGATCCCTGGACCAATACATATATATATATATTAAAAGGAAAATAGCATGATCCCTGGACCAATAAATCGTTTAATGAATCTGTTAATGCACATGAAGTGACAGCCCATCAAATTACATCGAATGAAAAATCAATAAAATGACACCAAAGAACTTCAGTGAGCAAAGACATCACAGACGACAGTGTTGGACAAACAAAACACTTACGGAAGCGCTGCGACGTAGCAGAAATAGTTGTTGTAAGGCAGTAAAGTATGTATTCTCTAAAATAAAATATTTCGTATTATTTCTTAATCAACCTGGGATTTGAGACTTTACTTGAGTAAAAGCAATTACTATCTTCCATTTGTGACAAATATTACAGTGATATTTCGTGGATCAACATCATTCACGTAACCCTACCTTACAACTATTTTTTCTGCCATGTTCCAGCGCTTCCATATGCGACTTTGTTTGTCTAACACTTTCGTGTGTGATGTCTTTGCTCAATGAAGTTGTTTGAATTAATTACGTGTCGTTTTATCCATGTTACTCATTCGTTTTGAGCCCTAACTCATTCATTAAATGATATATTTATTGGTCCAGGGATCATGCTATTTTCTTTTCAACAAACAAGTAATATATTTACTGGTCCAGGGATCATGCCATTTTGCTGTTTGAAGTGCCCGCGCTAGTCATATGGACAAAGATAATGACAATTCGCATACATAGCACTCCCATTCGTCGATGCAAGCCCTGGACCTCAAGAAAGAAATAAAAGACGGCGCAAGCAGCGGAATGCAACAGAAAGGAGTCCTGTCTATGGCCCGTTAGCATGTATACATATTTCTCTAGTAACGACGGTATTTCTTAATTTACCGCGGATTTTTAACTGTATTGGTGTAAAAGCAATTATTAAGTTCCATTTGGGACAAATATTACAGTGAAATTTCGTGGATACTTTTGGTCTACATAACCCGATTTTATTATTTATTTATTTTTAATTTTTTTTACAATCTGCTTTATGTCGTACTGACACAGATCGGTCCAGGGGCGTAGCCGGGGGAGGGGGGCTTAATGTGGGTTGAACCCCCCTCATGCAATTGTTACAAAAAGAAAATAAACGGGAAATGGCAATAAACAATAAACTAAATAAATGTTTAGACACATAATTATAGAACCGGTTTTGTTGAACCTCCTAAGAAGCCTCGAAAGTTGGATTTTAGATTGTAAACTGAACATACCATTTGTTGTAAAACTGTTAATTTGATCATGTTGTTCTTTTTCTGCATTTTGTATTGTACTGCAATCTGAATATCAACATAATTCACTTGTATCAGTGGCCTTATAATGACAAGTCTTGCATTGCGCGGCTCCTCACTTTCCTGTACCCTATCTGACCTCCCTTGGTCAACTCTTGTTCTTTTCCGACCCCGACGATATTAGAGCATTCGAGGCCTAGAGTCTCTCATTTTCACGCCCTTCGTGCCACTTGTCTTCCTTTGGCCGATACTTTCATTTTTCAAAGTGTCGGATCCCTTCCGTTTTTTCCTCCATGATTAGTGTTATACAGAGGATGGCTGCCTAATTGTCCTTCCCTCTTAAAACAATAATCACCAACCCCCTCCCGTCACTAACCCCTCGACCAATCCTGACTACCCTACTGGTAGGTATTATGGCGGCAACGGGATAGGGAAGAGCTAGAAGTGAGAAGGAAGTAACCGTCGCCTTAATTCAGGTACGGCCCGGTGTGAAAATGGGAAACCACGGAAAACTACCTTCAGGGCTGCCGACAGTGGAGTTCGAACCCACTATCTTCCGAATGCAAGCTGATAGCTATGTGACCCCAAACCGCACAGCCACTCGCTCAGTGCGGATGATTTCTCAAACACTGTGTTTTGATTAGCAATCGGACAAACTCTTAACGCATTGGACTAAATAGAATGAAAAAAAAAGAAGATTAATATGAACTCCCACTCTTTTCTTTTTCCACTCATTTGACCGAGAGCTGACATAGTGATTACCAGGGCTAACATGTATATGTAAATGCGTGTTTGATTTTACATTAGTTAATGTTAAAATTTCGTTATATGTTTATGAATTAAAATGTCTGAAGTGGTCTAAGACATGTTTGATTTTCCATATTTTTCCATATTTCCAGGTATAGTACATATATTTTTTTACATATTTTAGAAAAATTCGCGCATTTTTACATGTCGTTTGAGTCATCAATCTATAGACTGGTTTGAAGCAGCCCTCCATGTCACCCTATTCTGTACTAACCTTTTTGTTTCTTCGTAACTACTACATCCTACATCTGCTCTAAGCTGCTTGTCATAGTCACACCTTGATCTACCCTTACCGTTCTTACCACCTTAAAAATCAACTGAACAAGTCCTGGATGTCTTAAGATGTGTCCTATCATTCGACCTATTCTTCTCGTCAAATTTAGCCGAATCGATCTCTCACCAATTTGATTCGGTATCTCTTCATTCGTGACTCGATCTACTCATCTCACCTTCAGCATTCTTCTGTAACACCACATTTCAAAAGCCTCTATTCTCCTTCTTTTTGAGCTAGTTATCTTCCACGTTTCACTTCCATATAATGCCACGCTCCAAACAAAAGTTTCAAAAACATCTTTCTAATTCCTATATCAATGTTCGAAGTGAGCAGACTGCTTTTCTTAACAAAGGCCTTTCTTGCTTGTGCTAGTCCGCATTTTATACCCTCCTTACTTCTGCTCTCGTTAGTTATTTTGCTACCCAAGTAACAATATTCTCTACTTCCTTTAAGACTTCATTACCTAATGCAATCGTAGCGTAACGGTTAGTGTTATTAGCTGCCGTCCTCGGAGGCCCGGGTTCGATTCCCGGTACTGCCAGAAATTTAAGAATGGCAGGAGGGCTGGTGGTTGGAATGGTACATGCAGCTCACGTCCAATGGGGGTGTGCCTGAAAAGAGCTGCGCCACCTCGGGATGAGGACATGAGTTTACCTGACTTCGTTCGATTACACTCCATTATCGTTGTTTTGGACTTATTTATTTTCATCTTGTACTCCTTCCACAAAACTCTGTCCATACCACTGAACAATTTATCCTGATCTTCTGCAGGCTCAGATAAAATAACAGTGCTGTATGTTGGGTATTCAGCCCGAAGACTGGTTTGATCCTCCAGAGCTCTGCCAACAGCTGTCATAGATAGCCTAGGTGTCACTGGAGAGGCATACTAGGAAAATATCATCGGCAGATCTCAGGGTTTTGATTTCCTCTCCTTGGATTGTGATTCCCTTTCCAAATTCCTCTTTCTTTACTAACATTGAAAAGGAGGGGGTGGGGGCAAACAGCAGCCTTGCCTCACTCTTTTCTGGATTGCTGCTTCTTTTCTTTACATAATTGAAAATTTTATTTTAAATACATTGCATATTTTATGGTTTCAAATTTATTTCTGTCCGATAATCGTTTAAAATTAATTGTTCTAGCATCTGTATTTCAAAGCTGGATTCTTGAAGTTCTATGGAATGTTGATAAGAAGTAATGTGGTATACACATTCTTTCGTTTATTGCTGGTCTCGGCTTTGACCTTGTCAGTCCCCGTGACAATAGAATTCCTCATACCTGATCACAGCAGATCTGGTAAAGACCTCGAAATATAGAGCAGAGCAGTACCACCAATTTGGTTAACCTGTTCTATTCAGTACTTCACGAACCATCAACAGTCGTATATGAGCTATAAGTGTTTCTTCAATGTATATTTGTTCATTCTGTCTACTAAATGCTTAAAATGCCATCTGATCTTGAGTCCTGAGTCCTGAATCACGATCTTGAGTCCTCATCTGTAAAATTACAATTGTAGTCTATATACCGTATAGTATAAGTGGTTTTCGAAGGAAGCCTATCAACATATATTAAAACTTGTAACCCACTGCTTCGCTAACAGACAATTCTCATTAAAAGATTAAGATGAACCCCGCCCAACTCTCCCCCCTCCCCCCCCCCCACACACACAAAACAAAAAAAGTAATTAAAAATTGTACCAACAGCAGTTTTAAATGTAAGAAGGTTAAATATTCGTGTTGTGATTTTCCGTTAAATTGTTATGTGGCATGTATGTAGTTTATATTTTAAGAATATTTATCATATTTTACTCTATATTTCGAGAATTGTTTAGCTCATATGTAGCACATATTTAACCATTTTTATTATATGTAAATCCTAGCGCCCGCCTCTACGCTGTAGTAGTTCGTGTGATTAGCTGTCACCCCTAGAGACCCGGGTTCGATTCCCGGCTCTGTCACGAAATTTGAAATTTCTCCAGGCAAATACCGAGATGGTACCTTACTTAAGGCCACGGCCGCTTTCTTATATCTTTCTTCCCTGTACCTTCCATTTTTCCCATCCCCCGCAAGACCCTTGTTCAGCATAATAGGTGAGACAGCCTAGGTGAGGTACTGGTCCTCCTTCCCAATTTTATCCTCCACCAAACATCTCACGCTCGAGGACACTGCCCTTGACGCGTCAGAGGTGGGATCCCTCGCTGAATCCGGGGGGGGGGGGATCAATCCTAGAGCGTAAACTGATTAAATAAATAAATAAATAAATAAATAAATTCTAACTCAGGTGATTATAGTACTGACAAATCAAACCGCGGGGGGCAGCAGTTGGATAGTGATTAGTGATAATAGACTCGAGCCTCGAAACAATTTAATTCTGTGGCGCTGATGATTTTTAATATAAAATCATTTTGTTATGGTTATTTAATGGTGATGAACCGAAAATCTATTTACAAATCATTCTCATTATCGTCGAATTATTTAACTTACAGAATGTAAAAATGTTATGTTGTTAATATGAATGTTTGTTTGTATGTCACGAATAGACTCAAAAACTACTGGAGCGATCTGGCTGAAAATTTTACAGTTTGTTCTTATTACTCCTGGGAGGGTCTAGGAAATGGTTTGAACGAAATCTGATGGGTAGTTCGGCATAGGGGGTGAGAAGGGTGAAAAAAATAAAATAGAGGAAGGCAAGTGAACCGGATGACAAGTCTGATCAGTGGGTTGCCTAATCAACAGTATGTGAAGATTATGATGTGTTTCTTAAAACTTATCTTCTTCTTCTTCTTGTCCGACTCGTTGGCTGAACGGTCAGCGTATTGGCCTTCGGTTCAGAGGGTCCCGGGCTCGATTCCCGGCCGGGTCGGGGATTTTAACCTTAATTGGTTAATTCCAATGGCACGGGGGCTGGGTGTATGTGTTGTCTTCATCATCATTTCATCCTCATCATGACGCGCAGGCCGCCTACAGGTGTCAAATAGAAAGATCTGCACCTGACGAGCCGAACCCGTTCTAGGATATCCCGGCACTAAAAGCCATACGACATTTCATTTTCTTCTTCTTCTTCTTCTTCTTCTTCTACTTCTACTTCTATAAAAGGTATATGAAAATAAAAAGTCCAAACTCAGTACCCATGGTATAGGGGGCGAGAAGGAATAAAGAAAGAAAATGTCCAAAATGACAGAGTTTACGGGCGAATGTGTGTGTACTGGATGTTTCAGCATAGCTATCAACCAAACTGGATATACATATAACTTACTATCTGGACAAATTACTGTAGGGGTAAGAAATCCCTAGCACCCCTAAAGGAAGGAGTGAAATGTAAAAATCTAAAAAATTACCTGTATTAGTGGCTAGTTCATAGTCTTTGGGGGTAGCTGACATGAACCGTGACACTCTGGATGCTGTTTGAGCCAAAGTTCATTCCCAATCGGGATGAGGGTTAGAAGGGGTGAAAGTTATGTCCAAAATGACCGAGATCATGGATGTACGTGTGCATATTCCAGCATAGCTCTCAACCAAACACGATACTCATATGACTTACTGTTAGGGAAAGAAAACTGTAGAGTAAGACACCCCTACATGCGGAGGTGGAAAGGGGGTGAAATATTAATAGAAAACGACCAATATTAAAAATTAGCAAATGTACCCGTGCTTCGCTACGGTATTCTACATTGTTTACGGATATCGAAGTAAATTACTGTACATGAAGAAATGTAAAGTGCGAGTTACGGAGTAGTGATGATAACGACAGGTCCACTTGTCTACCGCAATTCGCTATGCGTAACGTCAGTCACATTTTGATGGGTAAATTTGTTTATTATCGCGGGCACCCTTGCAAGGGGGCACCTATACCTAATGATAAAGAGAATCAGGTAAAAGAGTTTTGAAAAAATGCACGTTCCCTTGCCTTCTGCTAGTCAAATCGAGAAGGGAATTATTCATTACAATAGTACACAGGCGTTGGAGTAGGACCCCATTCCTACTGCCAGTTAAAGTCGGTGTGAGGAGTACTGATTACAACAGCAGACGCCCTCCTGCTGACAGTCACTATTGATTTGTAAAGTATTAATTATAATGTCAGACACACCCCTTCTAGATCACTGCAAATCGACTTAAATGAATAAATGTAGATCGACGTACGGAAGTATATGCATGTTCACCTTCATCTACTGAACGGTGCATCATATCGAAAAACGGATTGTACGAAAGGACACTCTGGCCTCATTTAGCGATCTAAATATTTCCTGTATCTCATCTATTTAAAGGTAAAATTGTTTTAGAAAAGGTTGAATAGGGTGAAATTTGTGTAAGGTTTTCACACAGTGAATTACTTTTCAGATACTTACGCGACAGCTTCAAACATAGAATTTGGCTCACATATGGCTACTGGGTGGGCCAATATTCGTGTAGAATTTGATGATCCCATCTTTCCTATAAGTGAGTCAAACCATCAATTATACGTATACAAAGTGCAAAATTTACGTAAATACAGAAAGAGAGCTAAATTTAACGTATGAGGGATAGAGATACGACAAAAAGTCATAGGACCAAAGTTGTAGATCACTCCAAATTGAATCGAGGTTGTGCCATCCGTTTTGTGATACGACATACCGTTTAGCCACCAAATGCCTCGAAAGGAAGGTCTGCACCATCATTAAAATTGCCTCCATATTTCGATATTTTTCGGGGGTAAAAATAAAATTTTTAATTAACTCGTAAATTTTCCGTCGGTTATATGTTTACATTACTAGAAGACTGAAAACGACCAAATTTCGAGCTAAGGCGTATGATAACCGGATTTTCAGTGCATGTTTTTCATCACCGGATATGGAACACAGCGAGGTACCATTTACCACGTACAGAGTGTAAATGTAAATTATGTGGAGATTGGTGCAACAGATATCATGTAATGTGGTGTAGGGAGAGACATGCACCTTTGACACAGTTTTGCACTTCAAATATCTAAAATATGTGTGTGTTTTTCTATTTTAATGGAACAAAGAGCTTCGAACACAAATCTGAAAAAGGCAAAAAGCTATAATTCTGCCAAATTTATATTTTCTAACTCGTCTGGGAGATTGCGCTGCCATCTTGATATGGGGGAGGGGGTTAAAAATTAGGACTTTCAGGAAACTTTTAAGTCCATGAAAGCTATAGGTTATCGTTTTGGATAAATATCACTGACTCTGTTCTTATGCAGATTTGAAACTCCCAGCGTGTCCCCCTCAGTAAATTTTGAGAATTTTAGATTTTTCTAGGAATCCTGAAGTCATCAGCTTATCTGGAACCAAGTTTTAAGATTCTAAGATGCCTATAATGGTCTCATTAACTCACGTCTGTTTTCATTTTTATGCCTTAATTTATATATATAGTACAGTATATATAGATCGCGCCAAACTGACTACAATTTATTAATATGGATTATATTTCACCCGCTTCCCTGGTGGTTCTAGGGGCGTCTTACTCCCACAGTATGCTTTCCAGGTAGTAAGTCATACTTGAAAGTCATACTGGAACACACACACGCCCATTATCTCGGTCATTTTTGACCATTTATTTTTTCACCCTTTCTCACCCCCTATGCCAAAGGGGGATGAAGTTGGACTTTAAAAATCCGGATGTTACTATTCGTCTGAGCGACCCGGAAAACTATGGATTCGGCAGTATATTCGATTATTATTATTATTATTATTATTATTATTATTATTATTATTATTATTATTATTATTATTATATCTCACTCCCATCTCCCCCTCCTTAACGGGGAATAAACTTTGAGTTTAAAAAATCGGTAGTGTTACTATTCATCTCAGCGACTCCGACACCTATGGATTTGACACAATTTTCGATTATTTTTATATCTCAATCCCCCTCGCCCCCCACCACAAAGGGGGTTGAACTTGGACTTATAAAATATCCGGAGTCTCACTATTCATCTCAGCGACCCCGACAACTATGGATTCAACATTATTTTCAATTATTTGTATATATCACTCTCCCATTGCCCCCCACTACGAAGGGGGCTGAACTTAAAAAAATCCGGAGTGTCACTATTCATCTCGGCGACCCCGAAAAGAATGGCTTCGACACTAATTTCGATTATTTTTATATCTCAACTGCCCTGCCCCCCCCCCGCCCCTAAGGGTTCCTAGGGTGTCCTACCCCCCGTGGTTTGTCTCCTGATACTAAAAATTCGAAGTGTACAATTCACCTCGGCGACCCCGAAAGCTGTGTATTCGACACTATTTTCGATTAATTTTTTATATCACTCTTCCATCGCCCCCCCCCCCCCAATCACGAAGAGGGCTGAACGTGGGCATTAATAAATTCTGGAGTGTTGCTATTCATTTCAGCGAGCCCGAAAAGTATGGATTCGACACTACTTTCGATGATATTTTTATCTCACCCCCCTCGCACCACCCCGCCCCTAGGCGTTCTTGGGGTGTCCTACCCCCACGTGGTTTATCTACTGATACTAAAAATCCGAAGTGTACAATTCATCTCGGTGACCCCGAAAACTATATATTCGACGCTATTTTCGATTAATTTTTTATATCACTCTTCCATCGCCCCCCACCACGAAGAGGACTGAACATGGACTTTAAAAAATTCCGAAGTGTCACTATTCATCTCAGCGACCACGAAAAGTATGAATCCAACACTACTTTCGATGATTTTTATATCTCAGCCCCTCGCCCCCCCCCCTGCCCCTAAGGGTTCCTGGGGTGTATTACCCCCATGTGGTTTGTCTCCTGATACTAAAAATCCGGAGTGTCACTATTCATCTCAGCGACCACGAAAACTATGGATTCGACACTATTTTCTATAATTTTTATATATTACTTTCCCATTGACCGCCACCCCAAAGGGGGCTGAACTTGGACATTAAAAGATTCCGGAATGTCACTATTCATTTCAGCGAGCCCGAAAAGTATAGATTCGACACTACTTTCGATGATTTTAATATCTCATCCCCTCGGCCCCCCCGCCCTAAGGGTTCCTGGGCCGTCTTACCCCCACGTGGTTGGTCTTCTGATACTAAAAATCCGGAGTGTACAATTCACCTCGGCGACCCCGAAAACTATTTATTCGACACTATTTTCGTTTAAATTTATATATCACTCCCCCCTCGCCCCCCCCCACCCCAAAGGGGGCTTAACTTGGACTTAAAAAAACCCGGAGTGTCACTATTCATCTCAGCGATCCCGAAAAGTATGGATTCGACACTATTTTCGTTAATTTGTATAATTGACCCCCCTCGCCTCCCCGCCCCTAAGGATTCTTGGGCTGTCTTACCTCCACATGTTTTGTCTCCTGATACTAAAAGTCCGGAGTGTACAATTCACCTCGGCGACCCCGAAAACTATGTATTCGACACTATTTTCGTTTAATTTTATATATCACTCGCCCCTCGCCCCCATCCCAAAAGGGGCTGTAGTTGGACTTTAAAAAATCCCGAGTATCACTATTCATCTCAGTGACTCAGAAAAGTATGTATTCGACACTATTTTCGTTTAATTTTATATATCACTCCCCCTCGCCCCCCCCCCAAAGGGAGCTAAACTTTTACTTTTTAAAAATCGGGAGTATCATTTTTCGTCTCAGCGACCCCGAAAACTGTGGATTCGACACATATTTCGATTATTTTCGATGTATTTCGATGTCTTTTCTTTCTTTTTCAGAAAGATATAGGTAGCAGGTTTAGACGACAATTTGTTTCCGAGAAAGAGATTATGTACGAACGTACGCCGACAGATACGAACAAGCATACTAATACTTCATTTTTGCTTATTTTTTAGGAAAAATGAATGAGATGTGCACTTCAGGGCTATGATACTGAATGAAATTATAAAGTGGGAATTTAGCTCTGTCAGTTTGCATGATTACATATGCCTGTTGTATTATTGCTTATCACTTTTTGACACGTTTAATGTTGGTAATACTTGCTAACTATACCAACAATGCTTAAGTCATATTTTATAGTTTTTAGGTCATATTTAGCTAGTTTTAGGTAATATTTAGCAAGTTTTAGATCATATTTAACTAGTTTTAATTCATATTTAGTTAGTTTTAGGTCATATTTAGCTAGTTCTAGGTCTATTAAGCCAGTTTTAGTTTATACTTATCTAGTCTTAGTTCATATTTAGCTAGTTTTAGGTTATTTTAGCTAGTTTTAGGTCACTTTAGCTAGTTTTAGGTCATTTTAGCTAGTTTTGGGTCATATTTAGCCAGTTTTAGGTCACATTTAGTTAGTTTTAGTTCATACTTAGCTAGTTTTAGATCATATTTATCTTGTTTTAGTTCATATTTAGCTAATTTTAAGTCATATTTAGCTAGTTTTAGTTCGTAATTAGCTACTTTTAGGTCATATTTAGCTAGTTTGGGTCATATTTACTTATAGTTCATATTCATCTAGTTTTTAGTTCAAATTTAGCTAGTTTTAGGTCATATTTAGCTAGTTTTAGTTCGTATTCAACTAATTTTAAACCATATAGCTAGTTTAGTTCACGTTTAGCTAGTTTTAGGTCATTTTAGCGAGTTTTAAGTCATGTTTAGTTAGTTTTAGTTCATATTTAGCTAGCTGTAGGTCATATTTAGCTAGTTTTTAGGTCTTATTTAACCAGTTTTAGGTCATATTTAGTTAGTTTTTAGTTCATACTTAGCTAAATTAGGTCATATTTCGCTAGTTTTTAGTTCGTATTTAACTAATATAGGTCATATTTAGCTAGATTAGTTCATATTGAGCTAGTTTTAGATCATATTTAGTTAGGTTTTCGTTCACATAATAGTTTTGTCATATTTAGTTACATATGGATCATATTTAGCTAGTTTTAGTTCATATTTAGCTAGTTTTAGTTCATATTTAGCAAGTTTTATGGTCATATTTACTTGCACATTTTGTACTTCTTTAGGTCATAAACTTCCGAACTCTAGCACCACACATACCCCAGCAGCTTCCATACTGTCACAGCCATGGATGAGACTGGGACTCTGGTAGAAGCTACATTTTGTTCTGGCCTGTGCCAAGGGCCAATGCAAAAGTATCACACTCGTAAAGAAACGGCAGCAGGAGAAATGTAAATAGTGTAAATGCTAAAGCAACTCTGTTGCTATATTACGAGGGAAAAAAAAAACAAGAAGAGGAATTTCATCAAAACCCTAGCCTTACTGATCAACAAAGGGAGATATCGAAGAGAATTGCATTATTCACTGTAAAAGAAGTAGAGTTTTGGGGTACTCTTATTTCCTAGGTGGTTAATCTGGCTTTCCTGAGCGTAATTTTTGAAGAAGTTGCAAATTGTAATACAGTATTATTACATTTCGTGAACTTGTATGCAAACTTTGGAGTAAGGAGAGTAAGGAGACGAGATGCTCGGACTCTCTTGAGCACGGGTTTTGAAAGTAGGAAAGATCATAATATGAAAATAATTTGAATTCAAGAGGACAAATTCGGGTAATTTATAGGTCGAGTAGTAAGGGATGGGAATAAATGATCAAGGGAATGCTCGATAAATTTTTATGTTCTTCGAAAACGTTAAAAAAAAAAGCTAGGTAAACAACTGGTAGGGAATCTGCCACCTGGGCGACAGTCCTAACTGCAGATCATTGATCTGTAAGGAAAAATCCAATTATCGGAACATCCTAAAAACTGTTGTGTATTCTTACGCTTTGACAACGGGTTTGACGTATGAGAAAGAAGCGTGATTTTCGTTTTCTATACAGCACGAGCACGTCTTACGCCAGCCAAGCCTTTTAACTTTCACTCTCTATGGACCGCTGTGGTGTCAGTGAACTACGGCTGTCTGCTGTACGCTACTGTAGTTCCGTGTACGCTAAGAGGTACTGTACTTATGTGTGGGAAATGCAGACCATGAGCAGGGGCGATACATTTTTCAAATTAAGACTTGATTGATTATACCACTAGCTCAGTGGCGTATCCTGGAATCTCCACTGAGGCATGCAACTAGTAACCATGCAGTTAACACAATGTATTAAATAAATTTCAATTCTACTCACCCTAATTACATGTAGGTGAACTCGAGCCAAACAGTTTTACTGTAAGTTTCTGGATTGAACGTGCGTGCACAATTCTTGTGTTCTGTTTTTAAATTTACGAGGGTCCGTCTCTGTGGTGTAGTGGTTAGTGTGATTAGCTGCCACCCCCGGAGGCCCGGGTTCGATTCCCGGCTCTGCCACGAAATTTGAAAAGTGGTACGAGGGCTGGAACGGGGTCCACTCAGCCTCGGGAGGTCAACTGAGTAGAGGTGGGTTCGATTCCCACCTCAGCCATCCTCGAAGTGCTTTTCCGTGGTTTCCCACTTCTCCTCCAGGCAAATGCCGGGATGGTACCTAACTTCAGGCCACGGCCGCTTCCTTCCCTCTTCCTTGTCTATCCCTTCCAATCTTCCCATCCCCCGCAAGGCCCCTGTTCAGCATAGCAAGTGAGGCAGCCTGGGCGAGGTACTGGTCATCCTCCCCAGTTGTATTCCCCGACCCAGAGTCTGAAGCTCCAGTACACTTCCCTTGAGGCGGTAGAGGAGGGATCCCTCGCTGAGTCCGAGGGAAAAGCCAACCCTGGAGGGTAAGCAGATTAAGAAGAAGAAGAAGAAGAAGAAATTACGAGGGAAGGTAGAGGTCTCCCGGCTTTAACTATTTGAATCTTTTCATCAAACGAACGGCCAGTAAATGGCTTTTCAAACTGATTTACAATTATATCCGTTTTAGACTCATTCATCGTTAATACCACATGTGCGCAAAATATAATAAAACACCGAAAACACAATGAATTAATTCACTAGTTAGCCACAACTCAAGCACTGGAGGTAAGTCACCCCAGTGGCATTGGTCAGTTTCGTCACATTGGGTTCTCGCTGGGGGGGGGGGGGGGGTGTAATCTGTGGGTCCCGTTCGCTGTAAAGATGCCGACTTTCTCCAAGTTGCTAACAGATGGCAGAGGGTAGCACAGGTATGGGGTGACAAATTCTGACCAAGTTTCAATTGCAGTGACATCGTTCGGAGGGTTTCAGAACTACGTCTGCCACCGAATGCAATTTTAAGATTGAATGCCTTACATCCTTAACTCTTCCATTCGCTGTCTCTTTCTTCCTAGAGTTGAGTAGACGGCGAGACTACACCAGCACCACACGTAGTCAAGCAACGGAACTAGTACAGTTGCGCGGACCTTTTGAACTTCTGAGAGATGAAATCGATAATATTTGACTTGAAACAACCTAAAATCGTACTTCAGACAGTTCTTTGTGTTATCATAACGCATGCAACGAATGCCTTGCATTCAAGGAGAATACGCCCCTGCGACTAGCTGTTACCTACGGCTTCGTTCGCGAGGATTTCGTAAGTTGATAAAAGTAATTGTTCCTCGGTACTGCACGAAGACATTATTTGAAAATCCCTAAAGTATAAAAACTCACCGAAAAATTGCATTTCATTTACCCCAGAACCTCTTTGTAAACCACGTTTGTGGCATTGCCTTTTGGCGCTAAGATGACCAGGCTACTGGCAGAGCTAAATCTGGAACATGGGACATGGAACTCTTTCCACATGTGAGAAACAGTCCTCCTTTAAGTCGTAAAATAATAGTTTCTTTATTTCTAAAGGAGATTCCAAATACCAATTTTTACGTCTGTTACATCTTAGTTTTTGAGATATAAGTATCCTCATAAAGAGAATTCAACTCCACTTATTTTCGATCTCCAGCTTAAGTTGATTTTCCGAAAACAAAAAGTACGGGTTTTCTTATTTTTAAAGGGGATTACAAATACCAGTTTTCACGTCTGTAACATGTTAAGTTTATGAGATATACTGTAGATATACTCATTTTAAAACCTGCCCCACTCCTTGGCTGATTGGTCAGCGTTGAGGCCTTCAGTTCACAGGGTTCTGGGTTCGATTCCTGGCTGGGTCGGGGATTTGAATCATGTGTGATTAATTCTTCTGGTTCGGGGACAGGTTCTTTATGTTTGTCCCAACACTCTCCTCTTCATATTCACTCGACACATCACATTACCAACCACAACAGGAACACGCAATAGTAATTGCATCCCTACAAATAGGGTTGGCGTCAAGAAGGGCATCCACCCGTAAAACAGGGTCAAATCCACATGTGGGACACAGTTCCCACCCGCGACCTCACAGGTGTGGGAAAAGCGGTAGAAGAAGAAGATACTCATCTTAAAAATTCACCCTCTTTTTTTATTATTTCACCCCCTTATGTGGATTTTTCAAAAAAAAAAAATTCTCACTTAATTTTAAAGGAGATTCCAAATACCAATTTTCATGTCTGTAACATGTTAGGTTTTTGTGATATATTGTAGATAATTTCGCTGCTCTAGAATCCTGGAGCTGACGTTGTCATGGTTACGGCAGTTCATTTCTTTGTCCGATTCCCAGAGCAGGGGTAGTGTGGTGCCAATATGTCTATAAATGTTGACTTTAGGGCCTTAAAACATAGTTTTTGGGCCCGTAGGGCTTACCAAGTTTTGTTCTTTGCTCCAAGGGGCTTAAAATGAGCTTTGTTTCGTCCTTGTACGACAAATTCGATTTCGCCTATATTAGTCTATTATTTTTATATCTCCCCCCGTCGCCCCCCCCCCTTGAATTGTTTTGAGAATAAAACACAGCCTATTTTACTCACTAGCAATGTAGCTTGCTATAGGTGAAGTAATTTTTTTTAATCGGTTCGGTAGTTTTTGAGCCTATTCGTTACAAACAAATATACAAATTTTTCTTCTTTATAATATTAGTATAGATAAGCAACGAATGTATAGTTTTAGTATCCCCACTCGTGGCACAAGTTCTATGAAAGAATGGTCAATTAATTGAACAGCGTGTTAACTTCAAATATATACGAATTTTTTTTTTAATGGCTTTACGTTACACGGCAACAGATAGATCTTATGGCGACGATGGGATAGGACAGGGCTAGGAGAGGGAAGGAAGCAGCCGTGGCCTTAATTAAGGTACAGTATTTGCCTGATGTGAAAATTCGAAACTACAGAAAACCAAATTCAGGGCTGCCGAGAGTGGCATTCGAACCCACTATCTCTCGAATGCAAACGAATGTTTTACGCCAGACCAGATTATATTGTCGAGTCAGGTGCTTCACAGAATTTACGCTTGTAACTTCTTCATTGTTAAGGCACTGGCAATTTTACTTCAAAGGCAAGTAGAATAGAATGGAATACTCCAATCTCCTCGTTCCGGATCATCTGAAACTGGGGAGAGAGCATTCAGGGTTCGATTCCCACCTCAGCCATCCTCGAAGTGGTTTTCCGTGGTTTCCCACTTCTCCTCCAGGCAAATGCCGGGATGGTACATAACTTAAAGCCACGGGCGCTTCCTCCCCTTTTCCTTACCTATCCCTTCCGATCTTCCGACCCCCACAAGACCGTTGTTCAGCACAGCAGGTGAGGCCACCTGGGCGAGTTACTGGTCCTCCTCTCCACTTGTATCCACGAGCAAAATTCTCACATTCTAGGACACTACCCTTGAGGCGGTAGAGGTGGGATCCCTCGCTGAGTCCGCGGGCAAAACCAGCCCTGGAGGGTAGACGGATTAAGAAAGAAAGAAACAACCAGACAACGGGTTTCTATGTAAATACATATATATTTAGGAAACTAAAATTAATTATATTTTGTACTACAGGGGCGTTAGAACCCCCCCCCCCCACGGAATTTTTACAAAAGAAAATAAAGAGAGAATGAAAATTGATGCAAGTGTAATGGACTAGTACAACTTGGAAACAATTCTCTAAACCCATGGGTAAATACTGGAAATAACGAGCTCGATTAGTAGATGTTATTATTATTATTATTATTATTATTATTATTATTATTATTATTATTATTATTATTATTATTATTATTATTGTCCGGCTCCATGGCTAAATTGTTAGCGTGCCGGCCTTTGGTCACAGGAGTTCCGGGTTCGATTCCCGGCAGGGTCGGGAATTTTAACCATAATTGGTTAAAATCCCTTGGCACGGGGTCTGGGTGTATGTGTCGTCTTCATCGTCATTTCATCCTCATCACGAGGTGCAGGTCGCCTACGGATGTCAAATCGAAAGACCTGCACCTGGCGAGCCGAAGTCCTTGGACACATCCCGGCACTAAAAGCCATACGTCATTTAATTTCATTATTATTGTTCCGGGTATCTGTGGAACGCAGAGAGATGAAAGAATGTGCGGGCTTGAATGGGTCTAACTACAATATCAAGAATTGAATAAAAACTTTAAAAGGTTATATTTTTTTAGAATATCGAACTTAACAAATTTCTTCCAAAGGTGTTAACGGAGATATGTTTCTTGTTTCACTGCTGTATGTGCTGTATCCTGTCTTCTAAAAAGTTACTATGATAAGGGCTATAATTAAAGCGATGCTGTAAAATAGAGTCTGTTTGCATATTTTTAAATACTGTTAAAAATAATGTGTTCAGTATAAACCCGTAGATACATACGATTCAATTATGTGCTATAAATGCTCGAAAACGATATTCTCTATATGTCGAAAGTTCGATAACTCGAAATAATATTTACCTCCCAAGGTGATTCGGGATATAGAGGTCCCACTGTATAAGTCTATAACCCCACCCCGATCGGTCGATCCTGGCTATGCAACTATGGTATTATCTTTATGTATCACGATGTGTGAAGTTGAAAATGCAATGAACAGAATGCTTCTGTCCTATAATTTCGTCACTCGGGAAATCTCACTTGTAAACAATTCAAAAACAGTTGTCTGTGACGCAGGAATGAGGAATGACTTAAGTTAATTTCAGCATCATTTTTCATGCATCAAAGAAAAACATTCAAAAGGCTCCAAAATTCGCATCTGTCACTTTCTGAAAGTTTCGAAATTATGAAGAATACCGTGTAATAACTGGATCGTGGTAAAGTTGCAAATGTAGCAAAAATGAAGATTCACACTGTACTTCCAAAGAATCCTGGATTGAAGAAATCGGAAATGTTGCTCCAGTGCTGTGTGGAGTTTACGACGGACATAAACTCAGAAGACGTTGTGAAGTTTCCTTATTACCTCTCCTGATGTTGATCGCAGTTTCAGTCAACATAAATCTATCCTTAGACAATAGATGATGAATCATTTTCCAGCACTTAAATGAACATTTTGTAAGCGATTTTTTTTGTTAACAGAGAATAAACGATTGTGTGTCCTTCGACGGTTATATTAAACTGAGAAATGCAACATTATGTTTCATGTAGGCCTACTTTGTTTAGATTCATTGCAAGTTCATATTAAATACAAAAGATCGTCCTTTTTGTAGTTTTAGTCCATACTTAATTCCATATTTCAATAAAAAAATAACTAAATATCTATATAAGTACATATTTAATCAATTCTTTCTTTCTTTCTTTCTTTCCTTCGTGATGCATTTACTCTTCAGGGTTGTTTTCTTTCCTCGGACTCAGCGAGGGATCCCACCTCAACTGGCTCAAGGGCAGTGTCCTGGAGCGTGAGACATCGGGACTGGGAGATACAACTGGAGAGGAAAACCAGTACCTCGCACAGGCGGCCTCGCCTGCTATACTGAACAGGGACCTTGTAGGAGGATGGGGAGATCGGAAGGGACAGACAAAGAAGAGGTAAGGAAGCGGCCGTGGCCTTAAATTAGGTACCTGCCTGGCATTTGCCTGGCGGAGAAGTGGGAAACCACGGAAAACCACTTCGAGGATGGCTGAGGTGGGAATCGAACGCCCCTCTACTCAGTTGACCTCCCGAGGATGAGTGGACGCCTTTCCAACCCTTGTAATATTTATGAAATTTCGTGTCAGAGCCGGGAATCGAGCCCGGGCCTCCGCGGAATATCAACTACTCACACTAACCACTACACCACAGAGGCGGACTTGTACATATTTCATTAATTATATTATTACATACAAATCCGTTTCTTGGTAATAGTAAGCCAACCCCGCGGTGTTGGGGTAGCGTGCCTGCCTCTTACGCGGAGGCCCCGGGTTCGATGTCTGGCCAGGTCAGAGACCTGGATCCGAGGGCTGGTTCGAGGTCCACTTAACTTGCGTGATTACAGTTGAGGAGCTATCTGACGGTGAGATAGCGACCCCGGTCTAGAAAGCCAAGAATAACTGCTGAGATGATTCGTCTTGCTGACCACATGTCACTTCATAATCTGCAGGCCTTTGGGCTGAGGAGCGGTCGCTTGGTAGGCCATTATTAAAAGTGCAGTGTTTAAATTTCACCTTTTTCCTTTTATACTAAGAAAAATTCAGTGGATCCTCGATATCTCGAATCACCTCGGGAATTGAATTTTATTTCGAGTTATCGAAATTTCGAGATATAGAGAATATCGATTTTTAAGCATGTACAGTATAGCACATAATTGAATCATTTGTATCTACAGGCTTATACTGAATACATTCTTTTTAATAGTAAAAGCAAAAGCAACGCAAAGCAGTCACCTCCGTACAGGCCATGAAGGCCCTTGGAGGAGTGGAAGGTAAAGGCTTCCACCATCGTTAACCGCGGCACGTGATGGGGTAGAGTGGTTAGCTCTACGCCCGGCCGCCTTTGCCCCCAAGAATTAACCTGGTACTCATTTTTGGTGTAGGCTGAGTGAACCTCAGGGCCATATGCACCTCCGGAAATCTCGTTTCTTAAATTTTACGACTTCCTGACGGGGATTCGAACCCACGTCCTTTCGGGCGAACCGAGCACGCTCTTACCGCCTCGGCCAGGCAGCCCCTTTTTTTAATAGTAAGTACTTAAAAATATTTGCCTTTGCTGGCAAGATGTAGTGTTTACAGTGCGCTATGTCTTCTGAAAGGAGTGAGGCAAGGTTGCAGTTTGTCCCCTCTCCTTTTCAATGTTTACATAGAACAGGCAGTAAAGGAAATCAAAGAGAAATTTGGAAAGGGAATCACAGTCCAAGGAGAGGAAATCAAAACCTTGAGATTTGCCGATGATATTGTTATTTTATCTGAGGCTGCAGAAGATCTCGAGAAGCTGCTGAATGGTATGGATGAAGTCTTGGATAAGGAGTACAAGATGAAAATAAATAAGTCCAAAACAAACGTAATGGAGTGCAGTCGAACGAAGGCAGGTGATGTAGGAAATATTAGATTAGGAAATGAGGTCTTAAGGGAAGTAGATGTATATTGTTACTTGGGTAGTAAAATAACTAACGATGGCATAAGTAAGGAGGACATAAAATGCAGACTAGCACAAGCAAGGAAGGTCTTTTTTAAGAAAATAAATTTGCTCACTTCAAACATTGATATCGGAATTAGAAAGATGTTTTTGAAGACTTTCGTGTGGAGCGTGGCATTGTATGGAAGTGAAACATGGACGATAACTAGCTCAGAAAGAAAGAGAATTGAAGCTTTTGAAATGTGGTGTTACAGAAGAATGCTGAAGGTGAGATGGATAGATCGAATCACGAATGAAGAGATACTGAATCGAATTGGTGGGAGGAGATCGATTTGGCTAAATTTGACGAGAAAAAGAGATAGAATGATAGGACACATCTTAAGACACCCAGGACTTGTTCAGTTAGTTTTTGAAGAAAGTGTAGGTGGTAAGAACGGTAGGGGTAGACCAAGGTATGAATATGACAAGCAGATTTGAGCAGATGTAGGTTGCAATAGTTACGTAGAAATGAAAAGGTTAGCTCATGATAGGGTGGCATGGAGAGCTGCATCAAACCAGTCTATGGACTGATGACAAACAACAACATGTCTTCTGGTATGGGCTAGAATAAATCTGTTACTTTCGTTGACCTGTCTCAGTCTCTTCCTTGGCTTTGACAATATGATAGTGACTGAGGTATGAGCGATGCTAGTAATGCCATTCCTTATGCAGCCAGTCCCTGCTATGAAAGGTGTGAAAATGTCGCTCATAGGGTTGGTTGGTGCACGCATTTCAGTGGGCTTGGCAGACTGATATGTAATAAATAGCAACTTCTGACTCAGTGAGGAAAGCAACGGGAAACTACCTCACTCCTCATTTCCCTAGTACACCTCTTCAGTGACACCTAGGCCATCTGTAACAGGTAATGGTGGGCCTGATGAGGATCCAACCAGCCTTCGGGCTGAATACCCAATATACATACACTTAGAAATATACGTACAAACTCTATTTTACGACATCACTTTAATTATAATTCTTATTATAGTATGTTTTTTAGAAGACGGGATACAGCACATACAGTAGTGAAAAAAGACACATACCTCGGTTAACACCTTTGGAAAACAAATCCGTTAGCCTCTTCTGTTTGTTACGGTTAACCTTTCCTCCCTTCACGTTGAAACTTCTCGTCAATACAACGCAGCCGAGATTCGTAAATGGAACTTGTCATCCGCGACTCCGAGGCTTGCTTTCTTACGTGACCGGTAATTAATTCACACCCGAGGTTTCGCCGATTTTCCGATCACTAGAACTTTAAGTTTTTGGTTCCCGTCATATTAGCTCCCAGCATCACTGTAAACCTTCCTTTACTTGTTAACTGTTCCTTACAAACCACAAATGCCGTATTGCACAGTTAATGTTGCGCAAAATTCGAGTTACAGAGTATTCTTTGCTTCAAGGGAGGAAATGTTTGCTTCGTGAAATCGAGAATTTATCGTGGTTTTTTTTTTTTTTTTTTTTTGCGTCGCACCGACTCAGATAGGTCTTATGGCGACGATGGGACAGGATAGGGCTAGGAGCGGGAAGGAATCGACCGTGGCCTTAATTAAGGTACAGCCCCAGCATTTGCCTGGTGTGAAAATGGGAAACCACGGAAAAACATTTTCAGCGCTGCCGATAGTGGGGTTCGAACCTACTATCTCCCGAATACTGGATACTGGCCGCAATTAAGCGACTGCAGCTATCGAGCTCGGTATCGAGAATTTCATGTAACCGAATTTCGAGTAGTAGAGTAATACACGTGAAGAATAAGACAAACGGCCGAGAAATTTAAGTTACTTCGATATACTGAAAATTCGAGAACTGGCGGTTCGAGATATCGAGGTTCGACTGTAGAAAAGTCGCGTGGGTTCAGTGGACCCAGGTGTACCTTGTGTGTACCAGTTGGGGATCAAATCAGTCTGTTAGAAAGAACCTCGTACACTCACTACGCAGATTGTTCGTAATAAAGCCCATGACTTTGATGTCAGTCCTTTTAATTTTATACAATAATAATATCATTGTCTTGTAAGTCCCACTAACTACTTTTACGGTTTTTGGAGACGCCGAGATGCCGAAATTTTGTCCCGCGGGAATTCTTTTACGTGCCAGTAAATCTACCGACACGAAGCTGGCGTATTTGAGCAGCTTCAAATACCACCGGACTGAGCCAGGATCGAACCTGCCAAGTTGGGGTCAGAAGGCCAGCGCCTCAACCGTCTGAACGACTCAGCCCGGCAATCAGTCAAGTCTATGCTAAGACAAGGCTTTTTTTAACCACCCGATATTTTTTTTTTGCTAGGGGCTTAACGTCGCACCGACACAGATAGGTCTTATGGCGACGATGGGATAGGAAAGGCCTAGGAGTTGGAAGGAAGCGGTCGTGGCCTTAATTAAGGTACAGCCCCAGCACTTGCCTGGTGTGAAAATGGGAAACCACGGAAAACCATCTTCAGGGCTGCCGATAGTGGGATTCGAACCTACTATCTCCCGGATGCAAGCTCACAGCCACGCGCCTCTACGCGCACGGCCAACTCGCCCGGTCCCGATATTTTTAAGCATTCAAACATACACACATGTCCGCCTCTGGGGTGTAGTGGTTAGTGTGATTAGCGGCCACTCCCGGAGGCCCGGGTTCGATTCGCGGCTCTCCCATGAAATTTGAAAAGTGCTACGAGGACTGAAACGGGGTCCACTCAGCCTCGGGAGGTCAGCTGAGTAGAAGTGTTTTTCCGTAGTTTCCCACTTCTTCAGGCAAATGCCGGGATGGTACTGCACCTAACTTAAACGGCCACGGCCGCTTCCTTCCCTGTTCCTGGTCTATCTCCTCCAGTCGTTTCGTCCCTCACAAGGCCCCTGTTAAAGCCTAGCAGGTGAGGCCACCTGGGTGAGGTACTGGTCCTCTTTCCCAGTTGTATCTCCCCGACCATATGTCTCACACTCCAAGACACTGCCCTGGAGACTGTAGAGATGGGATCCCTTGATGAGTCCGAGGGAAAACCAACCCTGGAGGGAAAACGAATTAAGAAAGAAAGAAAGAAAAAGAAAGAAAGAAAGAAAGAAAGAAAGAAAGAAAGAAAGAAAGAAAGAAAATATTATTAATAATAACGGTAGCGTGACACGGAAGTTCTGTTCTAAATACCTGTGATAGCACTGACGGTTGTACACAGCTGTACAGGAAGGTCTTGAAGGTCATATAATTCGATACAACGCCCAGAGAAAAAAAAAAAGAGAAAAAAAGTTCGTAAAGTCCAGAGGTGAAACCGCCAAGTATTGAGAAAGAAAGAGAAAAAGTAAGAAAGGAAGTGCCTTGCTCTTGTGGCTCATGAAGAATGTAGTTTGGCTACGTGCAATATTTTACGTCAACAAGAGGAAGTCCTTGGACCGTATCTCGACTTGAATAGCGTCATTTGCTTTAAAGATACGAAAAGATACAATCAACAAGATCTTGCCACATCATACAATTCTAATCTTAGGGGCCATTAAATAGAGAGAAATAAAATCTCGGTGTGAAAAACTTAGGCAAACCTGCGATAAGAAAGTGATAATGAACGGAGTGCTCACATCCCGCCAAGCGACAGAGAGGGCGTTGATTAGCATAACACTTTAGATTGTCAGAGGTGTGGTCATAACGGATTTCTCGGACCGCTACTTTTTCATGGCCGTCTGTGCGACATTTCAGTTGGCAACAAGAAAGAGTTCCTCTGGAAGGCCTAGGTGGTCACAATACCGTTCCTTGCCAGGATTACGGATTCCTACTTTGATATTAAACTAGACTTTCACTGATTTTAATCAACACAATCGCGAAATAATAATAATAATAATAATAATAATAATAATAATAATAATAATAATAATAATAATAATAATACCGAACTCAATAGCTGCAGTCGCTTAGGTGCGGCCATTATCCAGTATTCGGGAGATAGTGGGTTCGAACCCCACTCTCGGTAGCCCTGAAGATGGTGATCCGTAGTTTCCCATTCTTCCACCAGGCAAATGCTGGGGCTGTACCTTAAATAAGGACACGGCCGCTTCCTTCCCACTCCTAGCCCTTTCCTATCGCATTGTCGCCATAAGACCTATCTGTGTCGGTGCGACGTAAAGCAACTTGCAAATAATAATAATAATAATAATAATAATAATAATAATAATAATAATAATAATAATAATAATAATAATAATAATAATAATAAAACCTAACCAAAAACCAAATCCCACGGCGTAATAGCCCTGAAGAGTCATGGCCTACCATGTGATCGCTGCTCAAACCGAAGGCCTGCAGATTATGAGGTGACATGTGGTCAGCACGACGAATTCTCTCGGCCGTTATTCTTGGCTCCCTAGACCGGGGCCGCCATCTCACCGTGAGATAGCTCCTCAATTGTAATTACGTAGGCTAAGTGGACCTTGAACCAGCCCTCAGATCCAGGTAAAAATCCCTGACCTGCCCGGGAATCGAACCCGGGATCTCCAGGTGAGAGGCAGACAGAGGCAGACCCCTACACCGCGGGGTCGTCCTAATAATAATAATAATAATAATAATAATAATAATAATAATAATAATAATAATAATAATGTTACTGGCTTTACGTCTCACAAACTACTTTAACGGTTTTAGGAGACGCCGAAGTGCCGGAATTTAGTCCCGCATGAATTCTTTTATGTACCAGTAAATCTACCGACACGAGGCTGACGTATTGGAGTACCTTCAAATACCACCGGACTGAGCCAGGATCGAACCTGCCAAGTTGGGGTCAAAAGGCCAGCGCCTCAACCGTCTGAACCACTCACCACCGCACCAAGTTTATCATTGGGTCATATAGTAAAATATATTGATTCAAAATTAATATTGCTTATGGCTTGGGGGTAATGTGAAATTAGTACACAAAATGTATGACGGGATGTTACCTAACAATCGTGCAGGCTGTGATGTGATGTATTGATGGATGGTCATGACTGAGAGACACATTATCGAAGAGAGGCATTAGAGTAAAGATGATCAATGTGATATAGCAGGCTGTGATGCGAAGTATTGATGGATGGCCATGACTGAGAAATATATTATCAAAGGGGGGCGTTACAGTACAGATGATCGATGTGATCTTGCAGGTTGTGATATGAAGTATTGATGGATGGTCATGACTGAGAAATATATTATCAAAGAGGTGCATTAGAGTACAGATGGTCGATGTGATCTAGCAAGCTGTGATGCGAAGAAGTACTGATCGATGGCCATGCCAGAGTGGCGTATTATCAAAGAGGAGTACAGGTGCCCGATGTTATCTTGCAGGCGGTGATGTAAAATATTGATGAATGGCCATGAATGAGAGAGAAATATATATGAGACATATTTGTGATCGTTTAATTTTCTCAAAAGGAAATTTGGCATCATTTCTTATGCAACTTGTGCGTAAACTGGGCCTTTTTGGCAGGTTTGGAAAATAAATACGAACTTGCATATACATGCACTTTTTGTGAATGTATAGGCTAAATTATATAAATTATCTGGCACTATCGTCCCCGAGGGGCCATTGGCCTACTAAGCGAGCGCTGCTCAGTCCGAAGATCCACAGATTACGAGATGTCGAATGATTAGCACGATGAATATTGGCTAAGTTACACACTACTTCTTCTTCTTCCGCTTTTCCCACACCTGCGGGGTCGCGGGTGAACTATGTCGCACATGTGGATTTGGCCATGTTTTACGGCCTGATACCCTTCCTGACGCCAATCCTATACGGAGGGATCTAATTGCTTTTGCGTGTTTCTGTGGTAGGTGGTAGTGTATTGTATTGTCTGAATATGAAGAGGAAAGTGTTGGGGAAACACAAATACCCAGTCCCCGGGCCAGAAGAATTAATCAGACGCAATTAAAATCCACGGACCAGCCGGGAATCGAACCCTGGACCTTCTGAACCGAAGGCCTTATCGATGACCATTCAGCCAATGAGTCGGACGCTAAATTGCACACTATAATATAATGTGTTATTTTCTCTTAGCCCGGCTCCGTGGCTAACTGGTTAATATGCTAGCCTTTGATCCAAGGTATCCTGGATTCGATTCCCGGCGGGGTCGGGGATTTTAAAACGAATTGGTTAACTCTTCTGGCTCGGGGACTGAATGCATGTACCGTCTTCTACTCTAGGCGTCATCCCAGATGGGTCCCCATCCTCACAGACGCGCAGTTTTCCCATGATCGTCATTTCGAAAGTGTCTGGAAGTCATACGTTATTATTATTATTATTATTATTATTATTATTATTATTATTATTATTATTATTATTATTATTATTATTATTAGCAGCAGCATGGATATGTTTTAGGCTGGGTGATCTATCTGTAATTAGCGTCATCAACTTCCAGACACCATTGTAACCATGACAACCACTTTTCGTCTATGTACACTCGGTCAGTAGCGTCATCTTCTCACTGTGAGCTTTCTTCTTCATGTAACTAAGAGCTTGAGAAAATCTCGTATCAAGTGAACCACGCTCTGCTACACAGGCCAGAATTAAAATCCTTGAACTGGCCGGAAAAGTCCCAGGGCCTTGGAATTCGCACTGTGCGTTTTCTTCCTGTAACTAGGAGCCTGACCGAGTGAGTTGGCCGTGTGGTTAGGGGCGTGCAGTTGTGACCTTGTATTCGGGAGAGAGTGGTTTCGAACCCACTGTCGTTAGCACTGAAATGAAATGGAAATGGTGTATGGCTTTTAGTGCCGGGAGTGACCGAGGACAAGTTCGGCTCGCCAGATGCAGGTCTTTTGATTTTATTCCCGTAGGCGACCTGCACGTCGTGATGAGGATGAAATGATGATGAAGACGACACATACACCCAGCCCCCGTGCCAGCGGAATTAACCAATGATAGTTAAAATTCCCTGCGGGAATCGAACCCGGGACCCCTGTGACCAAAGGCCAACACGCTAACCATTTAGCTATGGAGCCGGACGTCGGTAGCACTGAGGATGGTGTTCTGTGGTTTCCCATGTTCAGACCAGGCAAATGATGGGGCTGTCCTTTAATTAAGGCCACGGCCGCTTTCTTCTCACTCCTAGTCCTTTCCTATCCTAGAAGACCTATCTGCGATGTAAAGCAACTTGTAAAAAATAAAATGCTTGAGAAAATCTCGTATCAAGTAAACCATTTTATACTCTTCAGTCCAGAATTTAAATCCTTGTACTGGCCGGAAAACGAACCCAGGGTCTTGGAATAAGTGACACGCCCGCTACTAATACACCACACGAATGGCTAATAATAATAATAATAATAATAATAATAATAATAATAATAATAATAATAATAATAATAATAATAATGTATTTACAACTTGCATGTTCTCACAATTCTTGAGCCTTACCATTCTTTTCTGGATACGCTGATATTTCTTTCGATTTATCGGTAATCTTTATCTGCTCTGCGGGTGGAGGCAAAGGATGCATAATCTGTACCCCTTGCATGTCGTAAGAGGCTACTAAGAGGCGAACAGCTATTTTTTTTTTTTTTTTTTTGCTATTTTGCTTTACGTCGCACCGACACAGATATGTCTTATGGCGACGATGGGATGGGAAAGGCCTAGGAAGTGGAAGGAAGCGGCCGTGGCCTTAATTAAGGTACAGCCCCGGCATTTGCCTGGTTTGAAAATGGGAAACCACGGAAAACCATCTTCAGGGCTGCCGACATTGGGGCTCAAACCCACGATCTCCCGATTACTGGATACGGGCCGCACTTAAGCGACTGCAGCTATCGAGCTCGGTAAGAGGCGAACAGCCAAAGAATCTGTACTCTCTCTCTCTCTCTCTCTCTCTCTCTCTCAGCTTCTAAGCCCAAAATCATATCCACGATTTTACGATTTTCCGTGCAACTGAGACAATGTACGAGTGAGAATTATTATTATTATTATTATTATTATTATTATTATTATTATTATTAGGGCCCGGATGTTTATGCAGTAATAGGTTAGAATGCAAACTTACTGAAGCGAGTAATAAGTGGAGCCTACCCGTACGACGGTAGTGCTATGAGGTTTGCATAAACATCAGGAGTTCGTCCCATTAGAACCCCTAGGATTTATGTTACTCCCACTACATTACGTTAGAGCGGGCTAGTCGACATTTCCTATACTAGGAACTGTCCCGGCATTCGCCTTAGTACAGGAGAATGGAAAACCACGTAACACACCCGACGATGGGGACTAGCCCCTCTCCGTTTCCCGAATACAGAGGCGTAGAGCCGCGGCCAACCTTCCTCTGCTCGGTTGGCCGGTCGGAGTGCAGAGCTGTCGTACACGGACCAGCCGTGGCCACTTGTGGCCCAAGACCCACTCTGCGTCCACCGTGATTTATTCGTAGGTATAGTGCATTGTGAAGGAAGTGATGTAATACAGAAGAAAGAAAGAAGACCAACCTTCAGACATTATATAAGACTGTGTTCCTCCTTACTTTATTGTATGGCAGAGATTTGGACTGGAGGAAAGAAGCATGACAGCAGAGTAACAAGCTCAGAAATGAAATACCTACATCAAGTTGTTAACGAGACTAGGAGAACAATAACAGAAGAGCTTGGGGTGACATCTGTAGTGGATGATACAAGAAGTCACTCAGATGGTCTGGTCACCTGGTCCGTATGGATGCTAAGAGGAAATCTAAGCAAGTGTTTGAAGATAGACTTGAGGGAACTGAAAGAAGGAACGTCCATAGATGAATTGGGATCGAATGGTCTGTGGAATTGTGAAGTAGCCTACTGAGGAAAAGACACAATAGAGTGCCGAAGATGGTTGGAAGGCCAACATCGAGAGGCGGAAGGGTGCGGTGAAGAAGGAGAACTCAGAAAGGTCAAACAACATCGCTGTGCGGAACCTGCCTCTTAATCATTACATTATCGAAAGCCTTGGATAGGTCAATATCGATACAGACCATTTTAAAACTAGAATCTAAAATATCTGTTATGTCTTACTGGAAGCCTGCAAGTTGAACCTCACTGGAATAACCTTTCCTAAACCAGACGGTAATTTCAAAAACGTGTCTGATATAATCAGAAAGAATGCTTTCCCAGAGCTTACATGCAACTCTTATCCAGCCGACTGGCCTGTAATTACTGTATTTGCATTATGTTTACCATCCTTCCGTTTATACACCAGGGCTACTATAGCAACGCTCCATTCATTCATTTGGTACAGTTCTATATATATATATATATATATATATATTTGCTATTTTGCTTTACGTCGCACCGACACAGATAGGTCTTATAGCGACGATGGGATAGGAAAGGCCTAGGAATGTGAAGAAAGTGGTCGTGGCCTTAATTGAGGTACAGCCCAAGAATTTGCCTGGTGTGAAAATGGGAAACCACGGAAAACCAGCTTCAGGGCTATCGACAGTGGGATTCGAATCCACTAATCAAATTAGTACGGTACTTCAAATATGTCAAACCCCCAATCCATTGTCTTTAGCATATCCCCAGTCCGGCTCCGTGACTAAATGGTTAGCGTGCTGGCCTTTGGTCACAGGGGTACCGGGTTCGATTCCCGGCAGGGTCTGGAATGTTAACCATCATTGGTTAATTTCGCTGGCACGGGGGTTGGGTGTATGTGCCGTCTTTATCATCATTTCATCCTCATCACGAAGCGCAGGTCGCCTACGGGTGTCAAATCAATAAAGACCTGCATCTGGCGAGCCGAACATGTCCTCGGACACTCCCGGCACTAAAAGCCATACGCCATTTCATTTTTTCAGCATATCCCCATAAATCTTAACAATTCCAGCTGCTTTTCTAGCTTTCAGCTTTTGTATCTCTGTCAATATCTTCATTATCATAGGTAAATATTATTACTTCTCTGGTATTAGTCACTTACTCTTCTTGGACATTATCCTTATCTCCAACTATGCTGACATATTACTGACTAAATACTTCTGCCTTTTGTAAATCCTCGCATGCACACTCCCCCCTTGTCCATTACGCGAATGTAATTTCTGGACCCTGGTTTTTTTTCCCCCTTAAAGTACTTAAACATTCCTTTCCATTTTTACTAAAATTCTTACAATTGTCAATTATGCTTGCTGTCATATTAGTATTAGCTGATTATTTAAATAACTCGTCGTAGTCATATCTATTGTTTTGTCTGCCCTTTTCAATGGTTACGTTTACTCGTTTTCATTCCCCACCCTGAAGGGGTGGGGCGGGCCACCTAGAGGGTGACGCCCTCGCTCTGGTCAAGAGTTGCGGGCGGGTTGAGGAGGTTTGATGGATGAGGGAGGTGGGTAGGAGGATGTGAGAAATAGAGGGGATGGTAGTGGGTTGGGCTTCTTTACTGAGCTTTATTGAATGTGCTTTTCCAAATGTTACAGAGAGGAATTTATAAACATAAACAATATTTTTTATGATTAGATTTTTTTTTGTTTCCGCTATTTTCTTTCTTTTTTCTTTTTTTTTTCATCCTTCGCCTGATGCTGTACAAAATATTATGCTATAAATAGATCTAAGAAGAAGGACGTTTGCAATACAAGAATTTGGTGGTTCTAATAGCATGCCGGTCTGAAGTGATTCTGGATCTTGGACATTACATTGCGTCATTAAGATATGATGCTATTGTCCATTTCTTGATGCTGACAGGAGGTTGAGGGGGTTTATACGAGAGTTTCTAAGGGTGTGAAGTTAAAATGAGTATTTAAGCCTGAATGGGTAGTGAGAAAATGGAGATTGAGGGTCTGATTAGCAGCAGCCTGAAGGTGTGTGAGAACCAGGTGTCTATTGTATGGATGGATATTTAACAGGGAGATTGTAACAAATCTGACAAGATCTTCAATTGTAGGGTGGGGGAAAAGTGAAGGGGTGGGCGTGATTGGTGGGTCAATAGTGCGAATCGGGGCTATGAATTCTGGGTGATTTGAGGGAGGTGTCGGACGTCCTCGACAGCGGCGAGAATAGACTGGATGGCTGCCCCCACAAGTGTTACAGCGGGCGGGGTGTACGGTGTTGGGGCACTTGGTAGTGACGTGATGCTGAGTGCAATGACCACAGATTGGATGATTTGCTTTGCACTGGGCCGTTGTGTGATTGTTATAGAGGAGGCCTCTTTCACATCTGATTGACTGTGGAGGTGGAGCACGAGAAGGTTCGACTTTGTGATGGTGGCGATGTATCGATACACCACTGGCAAGCAGTCTGTCCACATCAGCTGGTGTTGGCAGAAGAATCCGCACCAGGAATGTTGGACCCTTCGCATTCCGGATGCGAAAGGCTTTCCGAGCAGGCACTCCCTCCGCACGGAGCTCGGCGAGAATCGTCTCTTCTGAAAGTGAAGGATCCACACCACGGATGACACAACTTAGTGGATTATAACGTGATGGTGGAAGTGGTGGTGGAGTGGGTGGTGGTGAGAGGGGTTGAAGAGGGATAGTTGATCCGAACGGAGTTGATCCTATTGTGGTGGCGAGTTGGTGTGCTGCTACTTCCCCGTTGATTTGAATGATGATTCCTTTTGAAGTCTTCGTGATATCAGCGATGTCCTCTCGGCGCATGTTGTAGCGAAGAAGCGTGCAGAAGATGGCTTGAGGTGTCCGAAATTCTGGAGAAGGGTTAAGGAGGAGAAATGCATGTGTGCCGGAAGGCGTTTGCTGGAGAAATCGGAGATGGTTGATGGGTCGTCTAGTGCCAGACGTGGAGGAATATTCGAGTCGAGAGGAGGTGGGTGTAGTGATGGTAATAGATGGGGATATATGCTGTATGGTGGTGTCCATTGGAAGAGATGTAGCAGCTGCTGTAGGAGTCCGCGGTGCAGTGCCGAGTCCACTGCCAGGTAATGCGGAGCACGCGCTACCTCGGGGGCCGGTTGGTGCGTCATCCTCTGGTACTGAGTTCGCGGGTTGTCCGGATGCGTAGCTGGATTTGCTGGCAGAAGTTGTGCGGCGTAATTCGGAGTTGCATAGCTGGACTGGAGAGTCGTGTGGAAGGCTACGGCGAATTGTCGGAAGCTGGAGGTGGAAGTGGTGGTGCAGGTGGCAACTGTGGTAGTAGCAGGAGAATATGACTTGTAGGGGTAAATGGTTGTGATTTGCTTCAGACCCCGGAGCGGCGTAAATAAGCAAGCCTTGGTAGACACGAATCAGGGCTAAGCTGCTGACGATTCTCGTATAGTGCAGTGCTACCGATGGGCACGTCCTGATGTGAGACCTCACTGGTTTACGTTCGTCCACCTGGCTAGTCCACAATTTTTAAGAAGCAATAAACCTCCGTGGCTGCTTTCGGTGTTGCAAACAGTCGGACGGCGAAGGATTTTTCAATGGCTTTATAAACATTTAATAAGAAGCGCGTTATGGTATGGCGCAGTTCGTAGTTAGAATTCATCCATTCTGAAATCATGCCGTCTGTTTGATAAAAATCAATCCATACATTCGCAGTTCTTGATGTGAAGGTTGGTAAGGCAATGGTACTTTTAATCACAGTTCTTCTACATATGTTCCCAGATGAGGTCTGTTTGTACGTAGATTTTTCTCTTAGCAGCATGCAAGTTATTAGGAACGCTCCGCCATCTCTTAAATATATTTGAAAGCTGGGGAAGGTTAGAGAATCAAAGAGTATCCAGCAGGGAATAGTATTCTTCCGTGATCAGAGGAAGTGTATACTCTCTGGCTTGACAGGTAGTAACCAAACATGGCTGAATGCAATTACATTACTAAGGATGTTGAGCAACCTGCTAAGTAAAGAATGTATTGCGGGTTAGGGTAAGCCTTCGCCTGCAATTATAGGAGTGATAATTCAATGATTAGATTTTTTGATT
This sequence comes from Anabrus simplex, assembly GCF_040414725.1. Taxonomy (NCBI): domain Eukaryota; kingdom Metazoa; phylum Arthropoda; class Insecta; order Orthoptera; family Tettigoniidae; genus Anabrus; species Anabrus simplex. Next base: position 49,169,632 of record NC_090277.1, read on the forward strand.
ACTCAAAGTTGGCTGAACTTCGATTCACCGGCAGGTAATTCCGGAGAGAATGAAACAAGTCGATCCAGTAGAATGGACGGACGGATTTCCCAAATCTAATTTTAGTAAACTCTTTTTATTTATTATTAAGAAATGCACACAAGTTGTGTATATATGTTACATAAGTTACATAAGTTTTGGCGATATATTTTAACCCGCATTTTGATTGTACACATTTTAATTAAACACAAAAGTCTACCAGGGGTATTACTCGTTTTTCACAAGTGGTCATGTGGTAACGATCACTAGGTTGATCGCACAACTCGCATATACAGTTATTCCCGGGATCGTGAAAACGCTTGTTCTTGCATACTTTGTGGTGGTACCCATGCACAGCTATTGAGGTCACCAGGTTTCGAAGGTCTTGATTCGTGTTGGCCCAGGATCTATTTACCATGGCTTCTCTAGTATAAAAGTCCAGCCAAATTTCTCTTCGTTTCTTTTGTCTTTCAAGGAGCAGTTTATTCGAGTTGTCGGTAGATGGGAGTCTCATACGCAGTTCTTCTATAAAGAACGGTTCTCTCGCGAGCTCGTAGACTAGCCTCGACTTTGTGTGTTTCGAAACACCTAGAGCGGCTTTCAAGAATCTTGATTTAACTGCTTTCAAAGTCATTAGATCTTTTACACTTAACTTATCTCAAATAATATCTATTCCGTATGTTGCGAGTTTTGCGTTGAATAATGCCATAGCGGTTGTTAATGGTAATTTGGATAATTCTTTGATGTCAAAAATTGCTTTTGTGGCAGATGCTACACGGGATTTCGCGTGTATTCTGAAAGATCTGGCGGTGGTCTGCGGAGTCACTCCCAGGTATTTGAAGCTGTTGACTGTCACAAGAGGTTTCGGTCCTAGATATATCCTGTCCAAGGCAGCTTCTCGACCTCCGTTGCGGAATGTCATCTGTACAGTCTTTTCGGTGTTAATTTCAATTTTGTTTTCCTGTGCCCACTTCTCATGTTGGTTTATGGCTCTTTGGAGGTTGTAGATGGAATTCGATCCAATGACTATGTCGTCCGCATATATGTAGATTTTTATATATTCCGTCTCTTGTCTAATCATCTGTACAACATCGTATGTGGCGACATTCAAGAGTATGGGGCTTAATGGGTCTCCCTGTAGGACGCCGTTGGTCTGAGTTATTGTTTTCGATGTGGTTACGCAATCTGTGACCTGAATGAAATTGGCTGTCATCATGTTATGGATCAGTGCAGTGAGCTTATTTTTTCCTGTTATTGTTTCCAGCTTTGAGATTAAGATACGTCTGTTTACTGTGTCGAAAGCTCTGGTATAATCTACGAAGATTACATGGAATTTTCCATGAGGATGCGTTAATGTATCTTCTGTATCATCAATTAAGTTGTTAATGGCGTGGAGAGTGCGCCTGCCTTTTCGAAAACCGAATTGTTCATCCGTAATCCTGTGTTCTACTTCCTTAGAAATTCGCTTTGTGATAATGCTTGTGTGTATTTTCAGTATGCATTTTTCCATGGCAATTCCCCTGTAGGAGTTCGGGTCCAATTGATTACCTTTCCTCTTAACCAGTATCTTAATTGTCGATATCCTCCATATTTCTGGTATGTTGCCCTCTTTTAAGCATAGGTTTAACACATCGGTGACTGCTTTAAGTAATAAGCTAATTGAGCCATTGATATGTTCATTATATATGCCGTCGGGACCTGGCGCCTTCTTGTCTTTTAGAGATGTTATTGTCTCGTATACCTCTTCTGTCGTGAAGGGTTCAGTTTCCGGTAGATATGTCTTCACATTGATTGGTTCATATGCGGCGTTGGTTTTATCAATGTTGAGAATGTTGTTGAAATGTTCTTCCCAAACCGTTATGTCTATTTTGCTATTGCTTTGAGGTTTCCGTGGCCTCAATGCCACGTACGGATCCTTTCTGGCTTCTTCCACCATATTTGTTGCTTCCTTTTCCATGCATTCCTTTTTTTAATCTTCCATAGATTTTTATATTATTTTATGATTTGACTGTAGGATTTTATATCCTCTAAACTATGGCTGGATTTGGCTGTATGTAGCGTAAGAAGGGTAATCAGTCTCTTTTCGTAACATTCTGCGTCAAACTATTTGCGAGCTCTTCTCTTTTGATTGTATACCATAACAGACTGAATCGTTTTTTCCAGTGTCATGGCAGCCGAATCAATGTCATTTCTCTCTACCTGATTATCGAATTCTTTCCATTCTTCTTTCTTCTGGCTTAATACGTAGTTTCTTAGCTGTCGTGAGACTTTGATTTCTGTGGTTTAAATTTTGTTCATCACATTTGGAATGAAAAAATTGGCCACGACCGGGCAATGCTTCTTTAGGGGTGTCTCATCTGCTGAATAACATACTATATAATTTTTCAATGTAATATTAGGTCCTTTATAGAATATTAAGTCAGTAGTACTACATCCTGAGTGTGTGAAGTACGTTCGTTCATCCGCCTGGTTGACCAGGATGAATCCTTCCTCTATCATCATATCTAACAGTTCTTTTAATATATAGATTTTCCGCCGATCATAGTTATTCTTTAAAACTCAGTTATGTCTCGCTTGCCAACCGTAGGCACTGCTTATAGTCTTACTGTTGTAACTAGAGCTCGGAAGTTGAAGACCTATACATCGGCTAAAAAGGACCTAAAAGTATAAAAAAAGGACATGAAAACTGACAAAAAAACACGTAAAGATGTGATCCAAATTCATTCTTAATTTTAGTTTTAATTGCATATTTAATGAAGGAATATAATGTTAGAAAATGAAAAAATGTCTGGTGGTATTCAACATACAGTGCAAATGTGCACACTATACAGAGTGAAGCGAAATTCGCGCACTCGGGCGTCGCAGCGCGACTCCACACATGCCAGCAATAAAAAACGTCTCTCACAAAAAATCGTCCTGCTGGTATATCCAGCAGAAAAAGAACGTAGAAGAGTGGCAATCTGGCAACACTGTAACCATATGCAGGGTAACTACCTCTGTCAGCACGAATTAGTCGTGCTGTACAGTTGGTGCAGTAGATAAAGTTAGCATGCAGGAGGTCGAGGGTTCGAGCCTGGGTTGAGGCGCTCTTTTTTATTTGCTAATTTCCATCGGACATTACATACTGTAATACAGTAAGACACCGTTTCTTAGGTCACATGTATCCTATATTTACAAAATTTAGTGACGCTGAACACGTTGTAACGCATCTAGTAGATGAAGTGATGCCAATAAATTCACGCCCACGTAGTGGAAAGGGCGTCTTGCAAAGCTGACCAATGGAAACGAATGTTGGTCCATTTCTAGGATCGTAGTATGTAAGTGCAAATGGTTTCTAGCGGACCCGCTGCAATCGCTGTTGACGATTAAGATGCCAGATACCATACCAGCTGGACTACATTTACGAAATAAAAAACATACCCCTCAACCCAGGAACGACCCCTCGACTTCCTGCATGCTATCCCAAAACTCTATGCATTGCACCAACTGTACAGCACGACTTCTTTCTGATGACAGAGGTAGTTACCCTACATGTGGTTACAGTGTTGCCAGATTGCCACTCTTCATCGACCTTTCTCTCCCGGATATACTCGCAGGACGAACTTTTTTGAGAGACATTTTTTATTGCTGGCATGTGAGGATTCGCGCTGCGACGCCCGAGTGCACGAATTTCGCTTCATTCTGTATATTTTTAGATTAACTTAATTTAAAAAAGGGAATTCCATGTCTGTTAAAAAAAAGTCCTTGCAGAATTTAGAATGAGATGTATTTTTTTCTACCTAGAATGAATTCAGCGAACTCGCAAAATTGGAATCATACGAATATTTGTCTTAACCACACTAGGGTTACAGAAATTTGAATTCGGAAACCTTACCTCAGTTGGTTTTGCAGTATATCACAAGAGTCATCTCCAGGTTCATAGGTGTAAATGATCGCCGGGTTTCAGACCGCACGTTGGGAACCATCGAGATACTTCTCTCCACATCAAGCAAGTGAGGTCTTTCTCTTCAAAAAAGCACCACAACAATATTTTCTGTTTTCAGTATTGTACTTATCTTGCCTCTGGGCTTTTTCTAGCACTAGTTTCATTTTTCATTTCATTTCACTTTTATTTCATATTCTTTTCCGGATACAATTCAAATATATGTATTTACTAGAGACAAGATATGGAAGAGGTGATGGATAAACTAATGACAATTCGAACTGAGAATGGGCAGTAAAAAATGTAGTCGACAGAAGGTAAAATTGTAAGAAAAGCATTAAGACCTAAAAAACGTTAAAAAAGGACCATTAAATAAAAAACCCCGAAAAAGGCAAAAAGGACAAATAAAACCCACCATTTTCTGACCTACTACGACCCAGAATGAACATATATTATTTTGGGCCTCGGCTTCAGACACTCGAGAGAAAAAGGATCTTTTACTGAACTTCCGAGCCCTACTTATCATCTTCCTTCCTTCCTTCCTTCCTTCCTTCCTTCCTTCCTTCCTTCCTTCCTTCCTTCCTTCCTTCCTTTCTTTCTTTGTTAATCCATTTGCCCTGCATAATTGGTTTTTCCCTCGGACGCAGCCAAGAATCCCATATCTACTGCCTCAGGAGCAAGGTCATGGAGTGTGAGACTTTAGGTCGGGGTATACAACTGGGAAGGATGACCAGTACCTCGCCCAGTTGGCCTAACTTGGTATGCTGAACAACGAACTAAAGGGGGGGGGGGGATGGGAAGTTTGGAAGGGATAGACAAGGAAGAGGGAACGAAGCAGCCGTTCCCTTAAGTTAATTACCATCCCGCCATTTGCCTGGAGGAAAAGTGGGAAACCACGGAAAACCACTTGACGATGGCTGAGGTGAGAATCGAACACCCCTCTACTGAGTTCACCTCCCGAGGCTGAGTGGACTGCATTCCAGTCCTCCTGCCACTTTTCACATTTCGTAGTTCAGCCGGAAATCAAGTCTGGGCCTCCAGGGGTGGCAGCTAATCAAACTAACCACTACACTACAAGCTCCTTTCTACCATATTTAATTTTAACTACGACTAAAACAGTCTTATGATCTTATAACTTAAACCAATACCAAACCCCATGGCACTACAGCCCTTGAAGGGCCTTGGCCTATCAAGCGACCGCTGCTCAGCCCGAAGGCCTGCAGATTACGAGGTGTCGTGTGGTCAGCACGACGAATCCTCTCGGTGGTTATTCTTGGCTTTCTAGACCGGGGCCGCCATCTCGCCGTCAGATAGCTCCTCAATGCTAATCACGTAGGCTGAGTGGACCTCGAACCCGGGGCCTCCGAGTAAGAGGCAGGCACACTACCCCTACACCGCGGGGCCGGCTCACTTATAACTTACCACCCATCAATTCAGACATTAAAAGGAATGCATTAAGGAATGTGTACCAAAGGAATGTTTGAAACATTGTCAGAAGTTCAGGACCCCCTTTGGGTGGAGGATGTAGAATAATATCTACAGTGTCCCCTGCATGTCGTAAGAAGGGACTAAAAGGGGCCTCAACGGCTCTGAACTTGGGAGCATAGGTTGGCGACCACGGGGCCCTTACCTGAATCCTGGCATTGCTTCCACTTGTGCCAGGCTCCTCACTTTCATCTATCCTAAGTTATCCGACTTGCCCCCCTGTGGGTGGGGGCGGTAGAATAACGCCCACGGTATCCCCTGTCTGTCGTAAGAGGCGACTAAAAGGGGCCCCAGGGGCTCTGAACTTTGGAGCGTGGGTTGGCAACCACGGGGCCCTTAGCTGAGTCCTGGCATTGCTTCCACTTACTTGTGCCAGGCTCCTCACTTTCAACTATCCTATCCGACCTCTCTTGGTCAACTCTTGTTCTTTTTCGACCCCGACGCTATTAGGTTTGAGAGGGCTAGGGAGTCTTTCATTTTCACGCCCTTCGTGGCCCTTGTCTTCCTTTGGCCGATATCTTCATTTTTCGAAGTGTCGGACCTCTTCCATTTTTTCTCTCTGATTAGTGTTATATAGAGGATGGTTGCCTAGTTGTACTTCCTCTTAAAACAATAATCACCACCACCACCACCACCACTATCCGACTTGCCTTTGTCACCCCTTGTTCTCGAGGCCTAGGAAGTCTTTCATTTTCACGCCCTTCGTGGCCCTTATCTTCCTTTGTCCGATACCTTCATTTTTCAAAGTGTCCGATCCCTTTCCCTCTGATTAGTGTTAACAGAATATGGTTGCTCAGTTGTACTTCCTCTTAAAACAATAATCACCAACACCACCTCCTCATCATTTCAGGAGAAGTTTAAAAGCTACGTTCCTAACGAAATCATACTTTTTTTTTTTTTTTTTTTTGTGCTATTTGCTTTACGTCGCACCGACACATATAGGTCTTATGGCGACGATGGGACAAGGAAGGGCTAGAAGTGGGAAGGAAGCGGCCGTGGCCTTAATTAAGGTACAGCCCCAGCATTTGCCTGGTGTGAAAATGGGAAACCACGGAAAACCATTTTCAGGGCTGCCGATAGTGGGGTTCGAACCTACTATCTCCGGAATACTGGATACTGGCCGCACTTAAGCGACTGCAGCTATCGAGCTCGGTCATACCATTTTATCGTACGTCTTTTGTATTCTATAATTGTATTCAAAAATTAAACCTGATAAGAATATATGTATCGCACTGAATGCTATTTAAAACTTCGATTAGTGGAAGTATGTGTGGGTGAGTTGAATAGAACGATCTTTTCAGCAAAGCATTAACAACTACTGGGCGGAGCAAGTTAGTGTAGCTAACACGAATATAAAAACTTGCCAGAAATTGAGGATAATTGATTCAGGAAGTTACACTCCATTAAATGGGGCATTGACCGCGCTTTCAATCCGAAAATTGCTGCACTTACGAATAGAAACGACACTACGACACTCCAGATAAGAAGTTCAGTTGAGGGAAATGACTCGGCTATTATGAAACTTCAGGTGGATTTTGACCGCTGATATCTTGGAAAGCCCCATCTAATCGAATTGAAACATGTTGAGATAACATAAGTATAACTTCCTGCATTGAAAATGAAAACCTACAACCTGTTTTCCAGTCAATGGCCGGGTCAGGGATGGAATGAATGAAGCCCCCATCTTGCGGCGAGGATGGGAATTGTGCCGGCTGCCGAAGCCTGTCGCACTCCTCTGCAGCAATGATTAATGACTGACTGATGAAATGAAATGTTAGTGGAGAGTGTTGAGTGGAATGAAAGATGGCAGCGAAAACCGGAGTTCCCGGAGAAAAACCTGTCCCGCCTCCGCTTTGTCCAGCACAAATCTCACACGGAGTGACCGGGATTTGAACCACGGAACCCAGCGGTGACAGGCCGACACGCTGCCTGGCAACGCTGAACAGACATGCCAATGCTGAGGGAATTTTACAATTAAACAACCGAGAGATTGAGAGTGTAACCACTTTCAAATATCTGGGTGCCATTGTCACTGAACAACTTGAACCTGAGAAAGAAGTGAAAAAAGAGGACAGCAATAGCACGAAGAATATTTACAAAAATGAAATCTCTCTCTTGTAATGTCTGCCTAATTTTAAAACTTAGACAAAGAATTGTCAAGTGCTGTATGTGATCAATCTTGCTATATGATGTGGAATCATGGATCCTCAAGAACATATCAGTGAAAGGCTTGGAAGTAGGGTTGCCACCAGTGGCGAAGCTAGGGGGGAATCTAAGAGTCTCAGATTCCCCAGACGAAATACGAATAATAAATTATTGATATAAGGCACGAAAATTATGTCTTTACTTATGATCTGACTGCCTTCCATACATATTTCAGCAAGTCATCAAAGAGAACTCAAGTCCTAAGAGACAAAGGCTTTAAACTTTCCCCGGCATGTACGACACGTTGGAACTTCAACTCCAGAGCAACACTAACAATAGCATCCCATTTCAAGGACTTGAAAGAAGCTCTTATACACATTGTTGATAAAGATGAAGAATGGGATGGCGAATCTGTTAATAGTGTTATGGGAATGGTTAAGAGATTAGATGACCCTAATTTCCTCTTCCTGTTGTGCGTCTTCAACAAGATATTTTGCTACACGAATCATTTATTCAAGGTGCTGCAAGCAAAATGCATATCTAATGTAAATATCTGCAACCATGAGATAAAGCAAACCATAAATAACTTAACAAATCTGAAAAATGAAAAAACAGTGAATGAATGCATAGACACCAGCAAAGCTCTCAATACCGCAATGACAACAGAATCATTTGTAGTGCCAACCCTCACAACATTAGCATATGAAATAATTGATACCACCATGGTACAGATGGAAATACGATTCTGTGACTTTGAAAACTTCCATTTTGCTGAATTATTAGATGAGCATCAATTTAAGGCTTACAACACAAGTTTTCCCTCAATGAAAATGAAACAACTCCTGAAGATGTACCCTTTTTTCGAAGGTGAACAACTGACAAATGAACTTGTGAATGTGTACTCTGATGAAGCTAAACATCTACCTCCACAAATACTGCTAAAATACGTGTTGGATAATGGTCTGGACAAGGTTTACGAACAAACAACACGTTTGGTTCGTTTAGTTCTCACATTTCCAGTGACAACATGTTTGAGTGAAAGAAGTATGAGTGCGCTAAAACGCATAAAAACCTTCCTGAGGAATTCAATGAGAAACAGTAGACTATGTAACTTAAGTACACTTGCGATAGAAAAATCTGTATTGCACGAACTGTCAAATAACCAGAGCTTCAGGGACCGCGTCATTGATACATTTGCAGAGAGAAAGGAACGCCGCATACACTTGCTTTATAAAAGAATTTAAGGGAAGCTTGAACAATATTCTTAGACTCCCCAAGTAATATAGCTAGCTTCGCCACTGGTTGCCACCTGTCCCGTATTGTAAGGGACATCCCGTATTTGAGGTGAGAATTGTGTGTCCCGTATTATGAATTGTTGTCCCGAAAAAACGAGCGTGTTTTTTTTTTCTCTAAATATTTTTAAATCCGTATTTGATTTGAGCGCCATTGAAGTTCAATATAGCTCCACTATCTTTTCCCCTTTGGAGCCTCAGAAGAAGGAAATCTCGTGATGTCTCGTCATTTGCTGGTAAAGCTGAGCGTGCTGGGTTATTTACCTCATCTTCCGCCGCGTACTTCCAATTTCTAACGTGTCTGTTCATGCTGTTCGAGACTAAATCTACATTTCCTACCGCTTTTTCCCACGGCTGTGGGGTCGCGGGTGCGAACTGCACATATGGATCTGACCCTGTTTTACGGCCGGATGCCCTTCCTGACTCCAACCCAATATGGAGGGATGTAATCACTATTGCGTATTTCTGTGATGGTTGGTAGTTTGACATGTTGTCTGAATATGAAGAGGAGAGTGTTGGGACGGACACAAACACCCAGTCCCCGAGCCAGAAGAATTAATCAGAAGCGATTAAAATCCACGACCCGTCCGGAAATCGAACGCGGGACCCTCTGAATCGAACGCTTACCATTCAGCCAGCGAGTCGGACTTTGAGACTAAATCTACGTAGACCTAAATTCTGAAATTATCAAAACTCATCGAAGACTTCAGTTCTAAGATGTCAGATGCAATTTTTTTTTTTTTTTTTTTTTTTTTTTTGCTAGTTGCTTTACGTCGCACCGACACAGATAGGTCTTATGGCGACGATGGGACAGGGAAGGGCTAGGAGTGGGAAGGAAGCGGCCGTGGCCTTAATTAAGGTACAGCCCCAGCATTTGCCTGGCGTGAAAATGGGAAACAACGGAAAACCATCTTCAGGGCTGCCGACAGTGGGGTTCGAACCTACTATCTCCCGAATATTGGATACTGGCCGCACTTAAGCGACTGCAGCTATCGAGCTCGGTCAGATGCATTTTACTGTACGTGCTGTTAAAAGGGTGGAAGTTAGTTTCTTTTACGAATTTCAATCATTATCTTACTCTGTTAATGAAACTAGTTATAATCTAATTGAAATTGGTCCCTGTCCGCCTCTGTGGTGTAGTGGTTAGTGTGATTAACTGCCACCCGCGGAGGCCCGGGTTCGATTTCCGGCTCTGGCATAAAATTTGAAAAGTGGTACGAGGGCTGGAACGAGGTCCACTCAGCCTCGGGAGGACAACTGAGTAGAGGTAGGTTCGATTCCCACCTCATCCATCCTGGAAGTGGTTTCCCGTGCTTTACCACTTCTCCTCCAAGCAAATACCGGGATTGTACCTAACTTAAGGCCATGACCGCTTCCTTCCCTCTTCCTTGCCTATCCCTTCCAATCTTCTTACCCCAGCGCAAGGCTCCTGTTCAGCATAGCAGGTGAGGCAGCCTGGGCGAGGTACTGGTCATCCTTCCCAGTTGTACCCCCCGACCCAATGTCTCACGCTCCAGGACACTGCCCTTGAGGCGGTAGAGGTGGGATACCTCGCTGAGTCCGAGGGAAAAGCCAACCCTGGAGGGTAAGCAGATTAAGAAAGAAAGAAAGAAAGAAATCGGGGAACTGTTGATTGGAATTAATTACCTGCAGCTATCTTAGAGCCTTTTACCAAAAATATACGATGCTTCAAGAATAGACTCCAAGCAATCTGTAAATTGTGTGCAAATTTCTATGCGATGTGTCGTAATTTAATGTAACGCTCAACCCACTGTAAATTGTAGTATTAAGGCATTTAGGTTGCCTGCTGCCATTTCATGATGGATACAGTACTTTTGTATCCATCTCTTGGCACAGGCCACAGTAAAGTGTAGCTTCCACCGAAGTCCCAGTCTCATCCATGGCTGTGACAATATGGAAGCTGCTGGGGTATGGGTAGTGCTGAGTAATGACATTCAGAGCACGACTAGTGCATCTGAGTGTTATGAAAGGTGTTGCTCATAGGGTCAGTCGTGCTGCAATAGCACTTTCTGACCTAGTGAGGCAAGTAATGGCAAACTACCTCACTCCTTGTCTTGCCTAGTACGCCTCATTTCGGTGCTGCCATTGGTTTTTGCGGTTTCCTTATAACCACATAACATTTGGTGGTGCTATTTGAGGATCCAACCAGCCTCTGGGCTGATGACCTAACAGACAGAGACAGACACGGCATTTAGGCTTCTGAATTGTTTAAGGTAAGTGTGAATTTGTATATTAACCTGTTGTATTTACATTCATAAGATAATAACTAGTGTAAAAAGTTTGAAATACTTAAGGTACGTGTGTGCGTGTGAATGTGTATATGACGGAGTTGTAATGTAAAGCTAGTTTTTAAGTTTACTTCATGATCATCTGTCTGTTAGCTCATCAGCCCAAAGGCTGGTTGGATCCTCAAATAGCACTACCAAAGGTTATGTGGTTATAAGGAAACCGCAAAAACCAATGACAGCACCAAAATGAGGCGTACTAGGCAAGACTCGGAGTGAGGTAGTTTGCCATTGCTTGCCTCACTGGGTCAGAAAGTGCTATTGCAGCACGACTGACCCTATGAGTAACACCTTTCATAACACTCAGATGCACTAGTCGTGCTCTGAATGTCATTACTCAGCACCACCCATACCCCAGCAGCTTCCATATTGTCACAGCCATGGATGAGACTGGGACTTCGGTGGAAGCTACACTTTACTCTGGCCTGTGCCAAGAGATGGATACAAAAGTACTGTATCCATCAAGAAATGGCAACAGGCAATTCATTATCATACTATTAAGTAATCATGGCCACCGGGTGTTTCCAAATTGTGATGTATCTGTTAATAAATAAAAATTAGAAAAAATATAATAGGACGGTACTATTTGCTTTTTATTGACTAGTCTTTATGTTTCAAACTATATAAAAGTTTCTTTATGTGCCGAGTATTATAACTACTTTGCTCGAAAGACAAATAAGGACTGATAGAACTGGTACTGATAATTGAATGAGGTACTGTATTTACAACGGAACGGGGGAAAGGGTTGGCTTAAAATGTAACCACTACTTCCCTCTTGGCCGTGTCAATGAATGAGACTGCCTCTGTCTCAGCCGTGCTGAGTGGCTCAGACGGTTTAGATCCTGGCTGAGTCCGGTGGTATAGCTGAGACGGGCAACGCGTACCCAACGGCATTCAAAGAGTTCGGCAAACGCGTGATCTCCCTGGCCACTCACTTGCCTAGCAGGGGATGATTTATGACGGCAGTGGGCTTTAAAACGGAAGTTCGCATTCCCCTTCAGAAATCCACACAGCTCCGTTGCCAATGCACCTCTTGTTAAACAGACGTCAGTCTCTTTTTTCGGCTCAGACAATTCACACTTGCTTTGTTCGCTGTTTGAAAGTTTTGGATTATTTCTTTGCTTCGTTAATTAATATTTGTGAAGTGTGTTGCTTTTCACTTCGCTTCATGCAGTAATGTGGAGACCGTGGGAATCACACCTAGAAATTATACAACCAGGGAGAATGACTAGTACCTCGCGCAGGTGGCCTCACCTGCTATGCTGAACAGGGGCCTTGGTGGGGGATGGGAAGATTGGAAGGGATAGGTAAGGAAGAGGGAAGGAAGCGGCCGTGGCCCTATGTTAGGTACCATCCCTGCATTTGCCTGGAGAAGAAGAGGGAAAACACGGAAAACACTTCCAGGATGGCTGAGGTGGGAATCGAACCCACCTCTACTCAGTTGACCTCCCGAGGCTGAGTGGACTCCGTTCCAGGTCTCGTACCACTTTTCAAATTTCGTGGCAGAGCCGGGAATCGAATGCGGGCCTCCGGGGATGGCAGCTAATCACACTAACCACTACACTATAGAGGCGGACAATTATTATTATTATTATTATTATTATTATTATTATTATTATTATTATTATTATTATTATTATTATTATTATTCCAGTCCCTAGTTCATGATTTTACTTTTCCTTTGCCGGGCGAGATGGCCGTGCGGTTAGGGGCGCGAGGCTGTGAGCTTGCATCGGGGAGATAATGGGTTCAAGCCCCACTGTCGGCAGCTCTGAAGATGGTTCTCCGTGGTTTCCCATTTTTACACCAGGCAAATGCAGGGGAAGTACCTTAATTAAGGCTACGGGCACTTCCTTCCCACTCCTAGGCCTTTCCTAGCCCATCGTCGCCATAACACCTATCTGTGACGGTGCAACATAAAACAAATTGTAAATAATTGTTATACTTTTCCTTTCTTTACTGAAAGCGAGACACTGATATTAGCAGCATAAAATGTATATTTTAATAGGCTTCCTTTGGTATCAATTTAAGTTTAGTCTTTGTCGAGTTTATTTGCCAATTCCTTCTTCCTGTTTTTCTTTCTTTCTTTCTTTCTTTCTTTCTTTCTTTCTTTCTTTCTTTCAACATCTGCGACCACCGCACGTGATAACCACGAAACAAATTATTCTGAGACTAGCTGATTTACCAGTGCTTCGCTACGGGATTCTCAGAAAGACTGACTTGGTGGTTTTCCTAACTGAATTCAACATAGGTCATTACAAAAACGTCAGTAGGAATGTAGGGATTGAAAGCAATGTTAAGATATAAAATACTCCACCAAATGAAAAACCGCACACTTTCTCACTTTCAACGAACAGTACTACGGTGCCGATCTAAGAGTCCAAAGTTCCAGAGCTGGAATAACGAGGTCGCAGACTGTCGTGAACACTCCTCTGTCATTATTCCATTAAATATGCACACTACTCATTCCAATCAGTGGCTCAGAGTAGGGATTGTATAGCTCGAATACTATGATGAACCAGTGTGTTACGTACCAGATATATCAGAAAATGTATGAACCAGAGGAATGGCATGCTAAGGAAGAAAGTTATCTTACACCCCAGCTACTTCCCACCAATATACAGGCAGGCTGTTACAGTCGGTACGACCAAGCGAGTTGGCCGTTTGGTTAGGGGCGCGCAGCTGTGAGATTGCATCCGGGAGATATTGGATTCGAACCTCACTGCCGACTGAAGGTGGTATTCGGGAGATGGTGGGTTCGAGCCCCACTGTCGGCAGCCCTGACGATGGTTCTCCGTGGTTTCCCATTTTCACACCAGGCAAATGCCGGGACTGTACCTTAATTAAAGCCACGGCCACTTCCTTCCACTTCCTAGACCTTTCCTATCCCATCGTCGCATAAGACATATCTGTGTCGGTGCGACGTTAAGCAAAAAAAGATGGTATTCCGTGCTTTCCCATTTTCACACCAGTCACACCAGGCTGTACATTAAAGCCAAGGCCGCTTCCTTCACACCACTATTCATTTCCTATCCCATCTTCGCCATAAGACCTACCTGTGTCGGTGCGACGTCAAGCAAATTTAAAGAAACCTCGGTACGCTGCAGTAATCCTATCTATCGGGGATGAGAGGTAAGAGAAGACAAAAAGCACATCACAACAAACAATGGTCAATGTAGTGTTATTGTTGATAAAGTTTATGAGCTTTCTATATTGCAGGCCTTCACATTAGTTTTCTTTCGACTCTGTGATATTAGGGTGTCTTACGAAATTATTTATATCGTAGACTGTAGTTCCTTATTCTCAGACTTTACATACCGATTTTCACTAAATTCTGTTTACCCATTTTCTCGTGACTCGGCGCTGATATGGACTTTGTAACAAAAATCCAAATTCATGAATATCTCTGATTATATGCGGTACGGTGACAATGTATAAGACATAAGTGATCGGAAATTGAATAACTTCTTACATAACTACTACTAACGACATAACTAAAGTTATGTTAGTTATGTAGTATTTATCGATACGACCACTAATAACATAAATAACTTATTTGAGAATTACATTTCAGGCCTTCCCCTAAACTACCATTTCACTCAACATGAATAAAATAATTTGTAGCCTAGATTGCAGTGGTTCATCACCCGACATTACATACCGATTTTCATTAAATTCTCTTCAGCCGTTTTCTATTGATGCGTGTAACATACATACATACATACAGACAGACAGACAGACAGACAGACAGACAGACAATCTGTCGTTACACATCCGGTGAATGTGTCTAGCAAACTTCAGTCGTCTTTTTCTTATTTTATCAGTCAGTTCATTAATCTGTTTGTACAGTCCTTCCTTCCTTCCTTCCTTCCTTCCTTCCTTCCTTCCTTCCTTCCTTCCTTCCTTCCTTCCTTCCAGATGTCACCTGTCTACCCAGGACCTAATATCTTACGTAACATTTTCAGTAGTATAATACAGGGATTCTGCTGCCACCACCTCCTCCGGCTCCCAGAGGCCCCCTCCACCACCACCACAGCCAGAGGCCTCCCAGAGGTCTCCTCCACCACCCGCGGGAAATTTGAATTTGTAAACAAAGCCACGTGATTTTTGACAGCTATCATCGACAACAACGCATCGCTAACCTCAGTACTGCCATCTTGACGGGCCTAAACCTCAGTAGTACCAACTTAACCTAACTAGCGTGAGATAAACAAATCCACGTGCTTTTTTGACAGCTGTCATCCGCCATCTGAGAGCACCGTGCTACCCTCTTTATCGCAGTAGCTGCAAATTCGTCACCTGTCATCGGAAGTGCTGCTATCTTAACGGGCCTAAACCTTAGTGCTACCAACTTAACCTCACTAGCGCGAGATTTGAATCGCTAAACAAATCCACGTGCTTTTTTGATAGCTGTCATCCGCCATCTTTAATCTATAGAGCACCGTGCTGCCCTCTTTAGCTAGATACCTTTGAAATGTGGTGGCAGGCAATTCCACATGACAGCAGCCATCTTTAATCAAGAGAGCACCATGCTGCCCTCTATGTGGTGGCGGTAATTTGAAACATTCTACATGCTCTTGTTTGGAAACAAACTCACGCGCTTTTTTGACAGCCGTCATCCGCCATCTTTAATCAACAGAGCACAGTGCTGCCCTCTTTAGCTAGATACCTTTGAAATGTGGTGGCGGCAAATTCCACGTGCTCTTGTTTGGAAACAAAGCCATGTGCTTTTTTGACAGCTGTCATCCGCCATCTTTAATCAACAGAACACCGTGCTGCTATCATGCGGGCAATTTCGTCAGCTGTCATCCGCCATCTTTAATCCACAGAACACCGTGCTGCCCTCTTTATGGCTACTACCTTAAGCACGTAGTAGCGGGCAATTTGAAAAGTTCTGTTAGCTATCATCCGCCATCTTTAATCAAGAGAGCACCGTGCTGCCATCTTTAGCTAGATACCTTTGAAATGTGGTGGCGGCAAATTGAAAAATTTCACGTGCTCTTGTTTGGAAACAAACTCACGCGCTTTTTTGACAGCTACCATCCGCCATCTTTAATCAACAGAGTATAATGCTGCCCTCTTTAGTTAGATACATTTGAAATGTGGTGGCGGCAAATTCTACGTGCTCTTGTTTGGAAACAAAGCCATGTGCTTTTTTTACAGGTGTCATCTGCCATCTTTAATCAACAGAGCACCGTGCTGCTATCATGCGGGTAATTTCGTCAGCTGTCATACGCCATCTTTAATCTACAGAGCACCGTGCTGCACTCTTTAGTTGAAATGTGGTGGCGGCAAATTCCACGTACTCTTGTTTGGAAACAAATTCTATGTGCTTTTCAGCTGTCATCCACCATCTTTAATCAAGAGAGCACCGTGCTGCCCTCTTTGTGGTGGCGGATAATTTGAAAAATTATTTTTGACAAGCAGCCATCTTTAATCCAGAGAGAACAGTGCTACCCTCTTTAGCTACTTACCTTTGAGGCGGTTAATTTGAAAAATTCTATTTGACAAGCTGTCATCTTTAATGAAAAGAGCATCGTGCTGCTATCTTGCGGGTAATTTTTACGTCACAGCTGTCATCCACCTTCTTGCATTGCTAACCTTAGTGTTACCCTCTTTAGCTACTTACCTTTGAGGCGGACTATTTGAAAGAAAAAATCTATTTGACAAGCCGTCACCCACCATCTTGCATCGCAAACCTCAGTGCTGCACTCTTTAGTTGAAATGTGGTAGCAGATAATTTGAAAAAATTCTTTTCTGACAAGCACCCATCTTTGAGCACCGTGCTGCTATCTTTATCGTAGTAGCGAGCAATTTAAAATCTCCGCCATCTTTAATCTAGAGAGCACCGTGCTGCCCTCTTTGTGGTGGTGGTAAATTCCACGTGCTTTACAAACCCACGTGCTTTTTGTCATCCGCCATCTTTAAACAAGAGAGCGCAGTGCCGCACTCTATGTAGTAGCGGATAATTTGAAAAAAATCTTTTTGACAAACAGCCATCTTTATTCAACATAGTTACCGCTATCTTACATCGCTTACCTCGGTGCTGCACTCTTTAGTTGAAATGTGGTGGCGGTAAATTCGAACAAGTTTAATCATACATCGGGGGAGCTAGAGTAAGCACGTGCTGCAGTGATGACATCATCATGCATGTTTAGACTTGTCCGTTTTCTTAAGAGTAAGTCGGTGTAAAGGAATGCAATAAGTATGCATCATAAAAACAAGAGTTTGCATGTGCTGCAGTGATGACGTTATTGTGCATGTTTAAATCCGTTCATTGACTAAAAGCTTTAGTCTTCGAGAAACAGTGATAGAGAGTGGAGTGCAAACATGACGAAAACATTAATAGTTGATGTGCAAGGCTTTAAAGTAAACGGAAACAAATTTGTGTTTAAAGAGGTGGCTGTGTTAGATTGCAGTGTGTTGTGGGCACCAAAACTTGTTAGTTTAGTATTTAGTCCACCGTTCCCTTACTGTTTTCAAACAGATGAAGATAAAAAGCAGACTCAGTGGATTGAAAACAATTTAGGTTTGAAGTGGGAAGAAAAAGGAATACCTTATCGTTTTCTACCTTTAATGATGAATGCGCATTTGTCAAGAGCAGATCTTGTTCTTTTAAAGGGTTGTGAAAAGAAAGAATGGTTGTGTGATTTTCTACCATCATCGTGTGAAGTTATCGACATGCATGAATTGGGGTGCCCATCATTTAAAACTCTTCCGAAAGAGCATAGTAGAGAAACAAGTAAACAGTCTTTACAACATGTATGCATGCTCTTTGATTGGTTGTGTCGCAGTGCATGCCGGGAAGTGAACAACATATGTAAACTGCAATGCCGAAATAACCTTAGTGTAAAAGAAACATTTGTAGAGTAAAGACATCATGTCATTTCTAACAGATACTAAGTGTAACGCAGTTGAAAAGGCGATCGTAAAGTTCTATGCATGCAAAAAGAAACTAAACACTTTTACTGAAGAAGAGTTAAATGCATTACCAAAGGCATTTTTGGTTAATGTAGCTGCGAATGCTGTAAAGAAGATTTGGGATAAGGTGCCTCGTGAGTGGACTCAAGATCCTGTTTTGTCATAGCTTCAAACTTGTAGTTTACATCATGAACACGTGAGTTTAGGTAGAAGACCTTCTGTGAGACAGTGCCGTACATGTCAACTAATTAAACTGTATCACGGACCTAAAACTAACGAGTTGTCTTCGCTTATAAACACTTATCATGTCTGTGGAGAGAGTAAACAAGGAAAAGGTGAAGAAACGTGCTTGGAAAAAGATGAGGAAGCATGTTGGGCGTGGACTCATCAATAGAGTGATTGATCTTCTTTTCTTCGTGCTTCATCTCCCCTGCAGCCCTAGAACACGTTCGCCTGACACGTAGTTACATGCTGCCTGCATAGAGTATGTCGTGTAGCTGTTAAAATCTGCTTCGTAAAGTTATGCTGTGTGTGTGTGTTATTACCTAGTGCTTTAGCTGCTCAGAAGAATATAGCAGCACTTGTCGTTGTTGGTGTAATAAAACGAAAACTGAGTGACAAAGACCGTAAAATAAACAAAGGATAAAAATGTATATATATATATTCTAAAATAAATATGAATTGTCAAAACATATTACAAGTGTTGTTTAATCCTACAGCATGTCCTAGTGACTTAGAAGAAAGGAAACGTAGAGGATTAAAAGAAAACACACATAAGATTTAAAGTACATCCTCTTTATTAATCCATGAATTATAGCTGTTATTAAAACCAAGCCATTTAACATACAGTTTATTGCCACGACGTCGAATAACACGTTCAACTAAATAGTGATCAGGATATTTTGTTTTCTGCAGTTCTTCGATGTAGAATCCTCCTTCAATAGGCTGTCCTCTGAGATCGCGAAGTAAATACGTAACTGGATTAGTAAGCTTAACACTTCTGATTTGAAAAAATTCAGTGCTCCAGTTAGGTGCGTATCCTTTTGCAAAGATAGACTTGTGTTTGCTGCTGCGAACAAAATCACCTTCTTTAAAGCGATGGCGACGTGGATCAGCTGTTTTAATTACAAGATGAATAGCATTTATACGAGGTGTATTCTTTGTAACAAGACGTGGCTTTGTTCCGATAGTGCGATGAGGTGTATCGTTGTAGGTAGATAAAAGTCTAGGTAGCAGATCAATCCAACGATATGAACCTTGCGCTGTAAATTCTCGCCACATCATTGTTTTGAGTGTACGATTAAAGCGTTCTACAACACTTGCCTTGAGATTGCTGAACGTAGAGTAGTGTTGAATGCCAAGTAACTTGAGGTAAGAAGAAAAATCCTTGTTGTAAAACTCTTTACCTTGATCAGTTTGAAGAAGCCTTGGGCAGCGTTTCGATTCTTCAACAATATGTTTAAATGCTTCTTTAACTTGAGCTGCTGTTTTAGAACGCACGGGTTGTGCAAAAGCAAACTTCGAGTACACATCGATAACAGTAAGTAGATACTTATACCCCTTATTACTAGAGGCATATGGAATCATTTCTACTAAGTCTGCTTGCCAGAGATCATCTTTTCCACGTGTAATAACGCGTCTGCGACAGTAGGTGCGACGTGCTGTTTTATGTAACTCATGTGCGATGTTTACCTCTACAGGTGAGATCTTCTCTTGACGAGCCATTACAAAATAATACCGGCATAACGTAGTTCTCTTTCTATTTCTAGAATTTCTGATCCGTGACCAGTGTGACCAGCCTCTTGCGATGCTCTTAAAAGTTGTAATCGTTCAACGAGTAAGTTTGGGTCATTCCAGTATCTTACATCCACATACGGCAACAAAGGCTTGTAGATAACATCAAGACTACGTGCAGTCGGAAACAGCTTAGAAATAAACTCACGATACTTGTAACTCTTATTCGCATTTACAGCTTCTGTTCTCTTGTAATTACGCCGTATTGCATCAGTAGCAAAAAGTATTGCTTTATATTTTTTAAGATCATCTTGTAAAATTATATCCTTGCCAGGTATTCGTGAGAAAAGAAGTTCTAAGAGTCCTTTCGTAGGTTTATAGGTAACACCTTTTACAATGAGTCTGTTGTTATTAATCTTAACATTTGAATTTCCTATCCGGAAACAGTCATCTTCGTAGCGAATACCGTAGGTAGTGTCAGTTTGTCCTGTAAAAAGTTTTTCTATATAAGGTGCAAAGAGAGATCCATAGGTATCTTGAATAAAAGTTCTAAACTGATTGCGATACTCTGGTGTAATCATAACCTCAGACAAAGATGGTAGATTTTGCGTCGATGTAGTAGGTGTTTCAGGAATAACATCTGTAGTTAAAAACTCAACACGCTTAGATGGTGATGTATCATTAAGTTATTCTTCTTCTTCTTCCTTATCTTCCTCTCCTTGATCTACATCCTGCTTCTTCTCTTCCTTATCTTGTTCATGCTTTTCTTCTTCATGCTTCTCTTTATGATATGATGTTTGCATAGAAGCAAAACTTGAAGTAGACTGCGGTAATGAAGTAGAATTAAAAATTTCTTTGAGTGGTGTACTTAGTTGTGTTTTTAAAAATAAATCCGTGTCTGCTTGAATACGTTTAAGCTCCTTAAATTTCCGTCGAATATTGTTTCGAGCATGGATGATATGTTTTGTGATCTCCTTGCTAGATGTTAACATGATGATGGTTTTTAATCAAGTAGTTACTGTAATTGTGTTAATGCATATAAAATGATCGAAACCCATGCGATATCGTCCATGCTGTACATCACTTTCTTTATCAATAACTAAAAAGCTGTAACGGTGTAATGACCAACATTTAGCGCACATACGTTTAAAGTCATCGAATGTCGTATCAGTGTTAACATGATCGTTATACACATGTCGCATGTTGCGCTCATCTTGCCGGAAAAGCACAATAACATTTGCGTTGTCGCGTATCAACTGCTTAGGCACACGAGAATAGGTTTGGCACAAATAGATGCAATCAACATATTTATGCCGACCCATACTAAAGAATGCACGAATAACGTTTTGCTGTTCTGTTGCGACATCATCAAAGATCATAAGAGAATTAGGAAGCACATCGTCTGGTGATGGTACTTGCTCATGCGAATTAAATTTAAAGATGGAATAAGATATTTTAAAAATAATTTTTTCAAATTATCCGCTACTACATAGAGTGCGGCACTGCGCTCTCTTGTTTAAAGATGGCGGATGACAAAAAGCACGTGGGTTTGTAAAGCACGTGGAATTTACCACCACCACAAAGAGGGCAGCACGGTGCTCTCTAGATTAAAGATGGCGGAGATTTTAAATTGCTCGCTACTACGATAAAGATAGCAGCACGGTGCTCAAAGATGGGTGCTTGTCAGAAAAGAATTTTTTCAAATTATCCGCTACCACATTTCAACTAAAGAGTGCAGCACTGAGGTTTGCGATGCAAGATGGTGGGTGACGGCTTGTCAAATAGATTTTTTCTTTCAAATAGTCCGCCTCAAAGGTAAGTAGCTAAAGAGGGTAACACTAAGGTTAGCAATGCAAGAAGGTGGATGACAGCTGTGACGTAAAAATTACCCGCAAGATAGCAGCACGATGCTCTTTTCATTAAAGATGACAGCTTGTCAAATAGAATTTTTCAAATTAACCGCCTCAAAGGTAAGTAGCTAAAGAGGGCAGCACTGTTCTCTCTGGATTAAAGATGGCTGCTTGTCAAAAATAATTTTTCAAATTATCCGCCACCACAAAGAGGGCAGCACGGTGCTCTCTTGATTAAAGATGGTGGATGACAGCTGAAGAGCACATAGAATTTGTTTCCAAACAAGAGTACGTGGAATTTGCCGCCACCACATTTCAACTAAAGAGTGCAGCACGGTGCTCTGTAGATTAAAGATGGCGTATGGCAGCTGACGAAATTACCCGCATGATAGCAGCACGGTGCTCTGTTGATTAAAGATGGCAGATGACACCTGTAAAAAAAGCACATGGCTTTGTTTCCAAACAAGAGCACGTAGAATTTGCCGCCACCACATTTCAAAGGTATCTAACTAAAGAGGGCAGCACTATACTCTGTTGATTACAGATGGCGGATGGTAGCTGTCAAAAAAGCGCGTGAGTTTGTTTCCAAACAAGAGCACGTGAAATTTTTCAATTTGCCGCCACCACATTTCAAAGGTATCTAGCTAAAGATGGCAGCACGGTGCTCTCTTGATTAAAGATGGCGGATGATAGCTAACAGAACTTTTCAAATTGCCCGCTACTACGTGCTTAAGGTAGTAGCCATAAAGAGGGCAGCACGGTGTTCTGTGGATTAAAGATGGCGGATGACAGCTGACGAAATTGCCCGCATGATAGCAGCACGGTATTCTGTTGATTAAAGATGGCGGATGACAGCTGTCAAAAAAGCACATGGCTTTGTTTCCAAACAAGAGCACGTGGAATTTGCCGCCACCACATTTCAAAGGTATCTAGCTAAAGAGGGCAGCACTGTGCTCTGTTGATTAAAGATGGCGGATGACGGCTGTCAAAAAAGCGCGTGAGTTTGTTTCCAAACAAGAGCATGTAGAATGTTTCAAATTACCGCCACCACATAGAGGGCAGCATGGTGCTCTCTTGATTAAAGATGGCTGCTGTCATGTGGAATTGCCTGCCACCACATTTCAAAGGTATCTAGCTAAAGAGGGCAGCACGGTGCTCTCTAGATTAAAGATGGCTGCTGTCAAAAAGCATTTTTCAAATTATCCGCCACCACATTTCAAAGGTAAGTAGCTAAAGAGGGCAGCACTGTGCTCTATAGATTAAAGATGACGGATGACAGCTGTCAAAAAAGCACATGGATTTGTTTACAATTCAAATCTCGCGCTAGTGAGGTTAAGTTGGTAGAACTAAGGTTTAGGCCCGTTAAGATAGCAGCACTGCCGATGACAGGTGACGAATTTGCAGCTACTGCGATAAAGAGGGTAGCACGGTGCTCTCAGATGGCGGATGACAGCTGTCAAAAAAGCACGTGGATTTGTTTATCTCACGCTAGTTAGGTTAAGTTGGTACTACTGAGGTTTAGGCCCGTCAAGATGGCAGTACTGAGGTTAGCGATGCGTTGCTGTCTGTCAAAAAGCACGTGGCTGTCAAAAACACGTGGTTTTGTTTACAAATTCAAATCTCGCGCTAGTTAGCTTAAGTTGGTACTACTGAGGTTTAGGCCCGTCAAGATGGCAGTACTGAGGTTAGCGATGCGTTGTTGTCGATGATAGCTGTCAAAAATCACGTGGCTTTGTTTACAAATTCAAATTTCCCGCGGGTGGTGGAGGAGACCTCTGGGAGGCCTCTGGCTGTGGTGGTGGTGGAGGAGGCCTCTGGGAGCCGGAGGAGGTGGCGGCGGCCGAATCCCTGTATTATACTACTATTTTCCTTTCTATCTTCCTCATCTGCTCACCTTCTGTTTTTATGTTGCGGGTTAGACATTCCGATGTATACAGTGCTTCTGGCCTTATTACTGTATTTTAGTGTCTTAATTTCATTCTTATCGACAATGATTTTTTTTTTGGTATACGTTTTGTGTGAGTTTGTAAGCTAATTCCATTTTCCTGATCCTACTCTTATTCGCTTCATTATCATGACCATTGAACTGTATCCACTCACTGAGATTCTCGAATTTGGATACTTTCTTTATCTTCCCGTGTTCCATTTCCCAGTCTGTCAACGTGTTCATTACTCGAGTTTTATCATGTGATATTTTCAGTCCTGCCTTTCTTGCAATTTCTTCGAGCTTGTATAACATCTTCTGATTTTCCATGTAAAATAGCATTATGATGTAAATCAATATTTTTAAAACATTCCTTGTTATATGTATTCCTTATCTCGTAACTGAAACTGAAAGCTGAAGCTGTGATTGTAAAGGGCAGTCCCTCCTTGAGCCACTAGCTCACTGGGACATCCTATAAATAAATAAATAAATAAATAAATAAATAAATAAATAAATAAATAAATAAATAATACATACATACATACATACATACATACATACATACATACATACATACATACATACATACATACATTATCATTATAGACTGTTATGCCTTTCAGCGTTCAGTCTGCAAGCCTCTGTGAATTTACTAAACGTCGCCACAATCCTCGATTTGCAACTAGTGTTGTGGCCTCATTTTGTTCTATACCTCTTACCTTTAAATCGTTAGCAACCGAGTCTAACCATCGTCGTCTTGGTCTACCTCTACTTCTCTTACCTTCCATAGCAGAGTCCATTATTCTCCTAGGTAACCTATCCTCCTCCATTCGCCTCACATGACCCCACCACCGGAGCCGGTTTATGCGTACAGCTTCATCCATCGAGTTCATTCCTAAATTATCCTTTATCTCCTCATTCCGAGTAACCTCCTGCCATTGTTCCCTCCTGTTTGTACCAGCAATCATTTTTGCTATTTTCATGTCTGTTACTTCTAACTTATGAATAAGATATCCTGAGTCCAGTCAGCTTTCGCTCCCGTAAAGCAAATGTGGTCTGAAAACAGACTGATGTAAAGATAGTTTCGTTTTGGAGCCTTCTTACAGAATACTGCTGATCGCAACTGTGAGCTCACTGCATTAGCTTTACTACACCTTGATTCAATCTCACTTACTATATTATAAATAAATAAATAAATAAGTAAATAAATAAATAAATAAATAAATAAATACATCAATCAATCAATCAATCAATCAATCAATCAATCAATCAATCAATCAATCAATCAATCAATACCTTGATCTCCTGTTTCGCTTAAGATCACTATATCATCGGCAAAACCCAAACAATCCACGTTCAGATTGTCTTTCTTGTAACCTAGTTGTACACCACTCATGCCTTCCTTTTGACATTATTATTATTATTATTATTATTATTATTATTATTATTATTATTATTATTATTATTATTATTATTTAGACTGCCTCTTAATTTCCTAGTGCGCCTCTCCATTGGTACCCAGACTTTCTAAGAAGCATTGTTTATACTCTTTTGTATTCTTCTCTTTCCTAGCGTACCTTTCTGCTGTATTTCTCTCCCTCCACCACGTTATCCGCTCTGCACCAGACACACATGGCTCGCATGTCTTTTTGCAAGCGGCCTCGGTCGACCTTGGGTGGGGTCTTCCCTCAGTGTCCGTCACACATAACGGTACCTGCGTCTGCTCTCCGTGGCGGAGGAAGAGGGACTTCCTTGAAAAGAGAGATACGCCTTCAACGATGCAATTTATTTAATAAATATTTGCAGTGTGATTTTCAAAAGTCCCGGAACTTACTTAATATATTTCCTTTCTTTTGCGTGAATGTTTTCGTCTCTCTTCAATAAGCAGTTTAAGGAAGAATTGGACGAAATGAGACATATTACTATTAATAAAATTCTGCGAGCGTCATTTCACATCAACTACGTTATTCAATGCGTCACCGAGCTCGATAGCTACAGTCGCTTAATTGCGGCCAGTATCCAGTATTCGGGAAATAGTAGGTTCGAACCCCACTATCGGCAGCCCTGAAAATGGTTTTCCGTGGTTTCCCATTTTCACACCAGGCAAATGCTGGGGCTGTACCTTAATTAAGGCCACGGCCGCTTCCTTCCCACTCCTAGCCATTTCCTGTCCCATCGTCGCCATAAGACCTATCTGTGTCGGTGCGACGTAAAGCAACTAGCAAAAAAAAAAAAAAAAAAAAAAAAATCAATGCGTCATTCGAACATACCACAATCCTACTTCTCTGGTAACATCCAAACTGAATTACCATCCTGCAGAAAAAATAAAATATGCTTTGGAACTTATACTGGTAAATTTCAACACGGTAGTGGCAAATCTCGCAAATCACGAAAAAAAAAAAAAAAAAAAAATGTCTATACATAGTACCAACATGCGACATGGAAGGTAACTGTAAGACGTCGTATCGGCAAATAGGGTTGGCGACGATGCATCGAACCCAATAGTTAGACAAGCGCAACTTTCAGTGTTAAGAGGGGAGAAAGAGTACAATTCCCGGCTGAGTGGCTCAGACGGTTGAGGCGCTGGCCTTCTGACTCCAACTTGGCAGGTTCGATCCTGGCTCAGTCCAGTGGTAACTGAAGGTGCTAAAATACGTCAGCCTCGCGTCGGCAGATTTACTGGCACGTAAAAGAACTCCTGCGGGACAAAATACCGGCACCTCGGCGACTCCAAAAACCGTAAAAGTAGTTAGTGGAACGTAAAGCAAATAACATTATTATTTTAAGAGTTAGGTTATTCCCTAAGTGGCTACGCTTAAGTGCCGAGGACTATAGATTTGTATTTACGAATACAGTATATGTTCTGCAGCGAAGTTCAAAGAAATAACTGTTTTACCAGGTGTATGCATAAGCATTTACCGGCTTCACTAAAAGATGGCGCCGCCGAGCTCGATAGCTGCAGTCGCTTAAGTGCGGCCAGTATCCAGTATTCGGGAGATAGTAGGTTCGAACCCCACTGTCGGCAGCGCTGAAAATGGTTTTCCGTGGTTTCCCATTTTCACACCAGGCAAATGCTGGAGCTGTACCTTAATTAAGGCCACGGCCGCTTCCTTCCCACTCCTAGCCCTTTCCTCTCCCATCATCGCCGTAAGACCTATCTGTGTCGGTGCGACGTAAAACAACTAGCAAAAAAAAAAAAAAAAAAAGATGGCGCCAGCGAACAGTACGCAGCGTATAAATTTGACACATATATTAGTTTGTTCGTCTGACATTAACCTACCAACACACACAAGTTGAGTCCGCCAAATACTAGCGTCTGTGTTGTATTATACAGTGATCATTCGACGTTTGTCCTTGAAAAAAAAACATTTACGGCACGCATTGTAATCAAAGGACAAAGGCTGTGAAAAGTCATCGTTTGTTGGTAGAAACATATCATGAACGTGCTCCGTCTGGTTTCGAAAATTTAAACATGGTGATTTTAATGTGAAACATATTGGTGAGACCAGAGCGGTATTATGTACCATGAACTCTTGAAGCCCGGCGAAACCGTAAAGGCGCAACGCTATCGCCAACGCATTAATCGAAAGACGACCGGAATGAGCCAGAAGACATGGCAAAGTGATTTTGTTAAACGACAATGCGCCGTTCACACAGCAAAACCAGCGAAAGACACCTTGAAATCGCTTGGATGGGACATCCTTCCGCACCCGCCGTATTCTCCCGACCTGGAGCCATCTGACTATCACCTCTTCGCATCAATGGGGCACGCGCTCGCAGAGCAGCACTTCAGCAATTTCGAGGAAGTTGGAAAATGGCTCGACCAATGGTTTGCCGCAAAAGACGAACAGTTTTTCTGGCATGCTATTCATAACTTACCTGAAAGATGGACGAAGTGTGCAGAAGCCGATGACCAATATTTTGAACAAACAAAAAATTAATTTCCTTTGAAAATTACGTGTTTTCTTTACCACAAAACCCGGCAAGAACATATGCATACACGTGGTATACCAATCTAGCTGAAGTACCCGTTCTTCGTACGGATTTATGAGCAAGAGTTAAAAGTTGAAGTGGCCCCAAGTATACAAAGGGCACTAGGAAAGTTTTCCAATGTAAGTGAACGCTTTAGACTTTTCCAAAATAATTTCCACCACACTCAATACACTTCTCCATACGTCGAAACCAGTCACTGAACCAACTCTGCCACTTTTCCTTCGGTTACATTTTCACACTCTTGATCCCATGTTGCCAGAAGCTCCTCGTCGGATGAAAAAAGCCGCCCTTTTAGCTTCATATTCACTTCTGGGAAGAGTGCGAAGTCACATGGGGCAAGATCAGGACTGCATGGAGGGTGATCAAGCACAGTCAACCCTGATCTGGCAAAAGAAAATCCATTGTTACATTAGCACGATGTGCTGGAGCATTGTCGTGATACAAGAGCCAAGTGTTGAGCCGTGACCTTGGACGGAGCTGCTTGAGAGCCTGGATGACCTGAGGCAGACAAGTCTCACTGTACCACTTCGCAGTAATTGTCCTTTGTGTTTCTAGCACAACCCGGGTCAGGATGCCCCGTTTAGTGAAGAATACTGCAATCATCCTTTTCTTCACTGACCTTGACTTTCGCACAGTCACAGGAGTACCCTCACCTTCAAACAGCCACGCCTTGTTCTGGGATTTCGTTGGGACATCGTAATAATAAAGCCAAGTTTCGTCACCTGTAACGATGCTACTGACGTTACGCAAAATCCCATTTTCAAACTGTTTTAGCATTTTTCGATACCATTTTACTCGATGTGCCCTTTGTTTCTCTGAAAGCGAATGGGGCACCCAAAAGAAACAAACCTTCCTCTAACATGAAGATGGTCGTATAGAACTGAATGAATAGCTGGTGAAGGGATGTGGAGGGTCTCTTCTACCTGCCGATATGTCAACCGCCTCTCTTGGTGCAACATTTTCCTCACAGCTTCAATGTTTCCCTCAGTCACTGATTCAGACGGTCGGCCAGAACGGGGATCGTCTTCAACCCCAAAATTTCCCCTCTGGAACTCTTTGTACCAGGGGAAATTGTTTTCCGATGTGGACAGTCTTTCCCCAGTACAGGAGTCATTTCCTCCAGCTACTGGTCAACAGTTAATCCACGTGCAAAATTGTAGCGGATAATTGCGCAATATTCACCTTTAGACCACATTGACATCTTAACTTGCTTTCAGTCCCACTGCTTGGTAACAACTGGTGTGAAGGTCGCGCCTTACTGTCTTCTAGACCGGGTTTCACCCCTCCTTTCATCCCTTACCATAACAGGGGTGTCCAGCCAACCGTTTTTGCGTATTGCAAAACTTTCCTAGTGCCCTTTGTATATGTGTGCTACAACGCGTTCTAGTAGACAGCATTTAGGATTTTCTCATCAGGTACAAAAATACAGGATGGCCCAAAGTCCATTAACATTTGACAAGGCAATACTTCACGGAATGTCGGAGGTAGAGACGTAATAAATGATACACATGATTGGCATGACATGGGGTTTTATTGATACTAAAATAAAGTACATCTTATACATGCTAATAGATTTCCATATATACAAGGACAAAAAAAATGCATGTCGCCCATTACTTGGCAATGTATAATATAGTTTACAGTCATAAAAAATTGACAAGAGTAAACTAATTATTTTATGGAGTAATTATGATAAATGGACTCCATTTTGCATATTTTAGCTATACAAAATTGTTCTTAAGAACTGACATCGAATTGCCAAATTTAGGGTTAAAAGTCAGGTTGTGAATTTTACAAATAGGAAAAGTCCTCTCAGTTTTAATTATTGCGTTGAAGGGCTGAAAATTCCTTTTTGGGAGCATTGTAAGTACCTAGGTGTTAATATAAGGAAAGATCTTCATTGGGGTAATCACATAAATGGGACTGTAAATAAAGGATACAGATCTCTGTATACTGTATAATATATTATACGTTGCCAAGTCATCGAAGGCATACTTAGGCTACTATAAATCTCTGCACATGGTTATGAGGGTATTTAGGTGGTGTTGTGTGGATATAAAGGATAGGGTATATAAGTCTCTCGTAAGACCTCAACTAGTGTATGGTTCCAGTGTATGGGACCCTCACCAGGATTACTTGATTCAAGATGTTTGAAAGTTGGGGTATGCATTGTCTGCGAGGTTTGGTTTTAGTAACACACTCCCTATATGAACATCTGCACGAAAATCAACGTTGCTCGACTTACATAGTTTAGAAGATATATAACAAGCATAACACATGATGCTCTTTTAGCAATATAATAAGTTTGGATTTGATGTTGCGGCGTGTTTCTGTTCAAACAGGCAGCAAATATTTCAATTAGTTTGTATATCTAATTAGCCTCATTGTGGCTGGCGTGATATTTGTATTTGGCTAAACATTAAGTTATCCTTACCATCAGTCTCTCTACTGCAAACCTCACAGCGGAAAATCGAATTGCTGTAACACCTCTGCGATTTAAAAAAAAAATCGTAATAATGAGGATTATTGCTCAGGCGAAACAGTCTAATGAACGAAAGAGAAATGTTTTGGAACAGGAAATATTTCAGCATACGCATGCTTGCGATTGCTTTCTTCGACTCTCAAATATGGTGAGACGTACTGTAATGTTGTCGAAAATTCTGTGGATATGATTTTTCTGTTCTTGTTTAATTAGTTTACTATAATGAAGTATTGTTATTTATTAAGCGAGCGTAATACAGATTTAAGATATAAATTGGTGTGTATTGCATCCTTCCTTTTTGTAAACTGAGAAAAACTGTAACCAAAGTAGGGTTTCGCTCCATAAATTCCCATCTGGAGCCGCAACAAGACAACAGTGGATTCTAGTTATTTCACCGCAAGGCAACAAGCCGGGGTCCCTTTGGATACCAAATGATAGCTCCTCTATATGCATTAGGCATTTCAGAGATGCCGACTTCAGTATTACATGCTTTAGTACCTCTAGAAATATGATGAACTCTTCTTTAGCTATTCAAGGGTAAAGTGCGTGATAACGACATGATGGATGTAAGGTCTTGTATATATTCCATTAAGTCAACACTCCAGACCGGTCTGATATCTGCCTCGAAACATGGGAATGTTAAACTAAGATATCGTGAACCAATTTTTTTTTTTTTTTTTTTTTTTTTTTTTTTTTTTTTTTTTTTTTTTTTTTTTTAAGGACTGCATTACAAGAAGCCGCTATGTGTGTGCCGAAATTCCAACTGTTCCAGCACATGATCTTCAAATATTAGACACATCCATGCAGGGTAATCATAGATAAATAATGTCCGTCTCCATGGCTAAATGGTTAGCATGCTGACCTTTGGCCAAGGGGTCCCGGGTTCGATTCCCGACGGGGTCGGGAATTTTAACCATAATTGGTTAATTTCGCTGGCACGGGGGCTGGGTGTATGTGTCGTCTTCATCATCACTTCATCCTCATCACGACACGCTTACGGGCGTCAAATCAAAAGCCCAGCATTTGGCAAGCCGAATATGTCCTCGGACACTCCCGGCACTAAAAAGCCATACGCCATTTCATAGATAAACAATTTTAATTAATTAATCTCTTGAGTTACTTTAATTTCAAGGTAGTTAACCCTTATTATTTTGTTTCAGAAACTGCAGCTAGTATGGCCAACATCTCAATTGCTATGATAGCAGGATACTTGGTCCGCATAGCAGAAGGAAGAAGAAATTCTGATAGTTGTTTAGAAAAAAATATCGAGTCCTGCAATTCAAAACCCAGCACTATGCTTAATAAGATTTCAAGTCCGGGGAGGATTAACATATCCAAAGTAACCTTTTGTATCACTTCTGACAATTGTCTCATATTTGTTTATTGTACCTGTGCTTTGCCTTCCTCATAGAGAATTACTAAAGAACTGCTCCATTCTCCTGAAAGACAAATTCAAAAGAAAAGGAAAATATGACACTTGTGATGATGGCTTCCACAGCTTCTTTAAAAAAAAAAAAAATGTAAAGCCACGTTTAAGTAACATGGCCACATATCATTTACAGAAGTACGAGCAATTTACAAAACTCAATAGGTTTTAAAACTTCAGTGGCCGTGCGTTTAGGGGCGCGCAGCTGTGAGCTTGCATCCGGGAGATAGTGAGGTTCGAACCCCACTGTCGGCAGCCCTGAAGATGGTTTTCCGTGGTTTCCCCATTTTCACACCAGGCAAATGCTGGGCTTTACCTTAAGTAAGGCCACGGCTGCTTCCTTCCCACTCCTAGCCCTTTCATATCCCATCGTCGCCATAAGACCTATTTGTGTCGGTGCAACGTAAAGCAACTAGCAAAGAAAAACTTCAGTGAAACCTTAACGGCAAAACCAAGAAATTGGCGCAATTTTTATCTATAATAATAATAATAATAATAATAATAATAATAATAATAATAATAATAATAATAATAATAATAATAATAATAATAATAATAATAATTGTACCGGGCGGTACACCTCTACACCGTTTATTTAAAAGTTGCGCCAGTTGAAACTCCTCTTCTGGAGGAAGGTTGAACTTTATCTATTCTATTAATTCTCTACTTTCTCCGAAGATGTCACCACGTGGAAAATTTTGAGTTTTTGAACTGTGTCACTTTTGATGTGTTTTTGTTTCGCTTGAAGTAAGAAGTGTGAACTTTCTCTTCTAGAGGACACTACTGAAGAATTACAATAGTGCAACCTAGTGCGAAATCAAAGAACTATTTTGTTGGAGAAATTTTTATTTCAAGAGTTTTTTCTTTGTTAAATTTCTTTCTGTCATGGTTTAAGTTGGCTGTATACCCCTCTTTTTCCCCTTATTTTGGATCTAGCCAATCCCGAATTTCTTTAATTAATTTTCCACCAATAATGTGTTCCTTCTTCCTCTATGTAGGGGTTTCTTTTCCCTAGCCAATAAAAACTTTGAGGGAGGGTGTTTTATTTCCCCTAACGCCTAGAATCTTCCGCGAGAGGATATAAACTGCTGATTTTGGGGTCTCCGGGCCACTTCTGTTCCATCTTTCAGTGTATTAAGTACATAGCAGGAGGCGGGAAGCGCCTCTTTCTTCTTCAGCCGTTCAACACCAGGTAATGGCCTATTAATTACTTCTTTTCTTGCTAGGTCGGCAGTTTAACACTCGCGGCGGGTTCGAAGCATTTCCATCATGTAACCTTTTCCTAAGATGTAATTACTCTTTTCATCTTTTTCTTGTAAAGCTACATATTGGGATAGAGAGTGCTAACCCTCTCGAGCTCCCACTCACATTTGTTTTGAGGTGAACTTATTTTCTCAAACTATTCTTCGTTTATGTAATGTAAAGTGTTCTTCTCTAAGTCACCTCTGTAGTATGGGATTAGCCCTTGCGTTAGCGGCCCAGAGCCAGATTAGGTTTTAAAAAACAAAGTGTATTAGGAGTGCAAGATCGCCTCCTCTCAAATTGTTATTTTAGAGGTCATGTAATCAACCTTCTTTTCATGTAATAGACCTCTGTAGGTTGGGTATTTTACCCCTGTGAATACGTCCTTAGAGGACAGCTTGAAGGTAGAGTTTGGTGTGGCCTTTGAGAGGCTTAAATTTTAAGAGCGGATCGCTCTTTTGAAAATGGAGTGTCATATGCCTCGTGGAGGCTTTTCTGTGTAATTCGGAGCCAGGGGCTCCTAGGGATGAATGGGGTTTTCTGCCCCTCTGTTAAAACTTGTGTTTGTGGTAAAACTGAGCTGATCGCTGAAGTTAGGGCGTGAAGCCCAAAACCTGTAAATATTGTATCTCCCCTTGTTTTGCTACATTGTACCTGCCATGTCTGTTATTGCTTTGTTTTTGAAAAGAAAATATAACCTAGTTAAATTTTAAATTAATTTTACATTAACTTTGATTCCGTAGTTTGAAACCCATTCACGCCCGCACCTTCTTACGCCTCTACCTACCGCTAAAACACGGTAACAAGTGGTAGCAGAGCGTGGTTGAATGGGTCTCAATTTAGCCCCTTTTGACGGCTAAACATTGCTTGAATTCGAACTCTAACAATTGTCTCAGTTGCTGGAATTTTTTGAGTTTTTCAAAATTGTTCTGTCATCATGCCCGGCCCTCGCGATGTTCTCCTCCTTAACTATTTGCGTAAAGAGGAGTTGATATACGAGTTAACTATCAGAAATGTGCAATCTGGAGGCACGGTTGCAATCGACACCAACAAGCTTAGAGAGTCCCTTGATTTGCCCATTTCCATCCCCAATTTGGGAGAGAAAGAAATTGATGACTCTCTTTCCACGATCGTCGAGAATATTACTGGGCTAGCATCTGTAGTCAGCTTTTTTGATGAAAACGATCCGTCTCCTAATCAAATTAAGCGTGTGCAAGGCAGGCTGTATCACTTTGCAAATAGAGTTAATGATCTGTTGTCTCTAAAGGTGAATGACGTTCAGAGGAAGGACGCTAATACGCTCCTTGAAACTATTTCTGAATTGTCTAGTAAGGTCACTCAATTGCTAACCGGCGAAGTTCCTCCCAAAACTGATCAACCCGCCACAGTGAACGTAGGTAGTGATGAAGAGCCTCCTCAGGGAGAAGTCAATAGGATAACCGTTGCTGCTCAAACTATCTCTGCCCCATCGAACAACGAATCTGAACGCCGTGCGTCATTGGGTAACATCCGCTCTGAATTAACTTCTTTGCCATTGAAACCTTTAACGACTATGTCACCTGGGTTCAGTAGCTTGCCTCATCCATTGGCAATGTTGCTTAGAGGTATCTCTAAGTTTTCCGTCAACACCACCAGTGATGTAATTTCATTTTTAAGATTTCTAGTGGAATTTCAGGATCATGCTCTGGTTTTTTCTCTTTCGCCATGTCAAATTTTGCAAATTATCTATCCGTATGCTATTGGTATTCTCTCTGATAAAATCGTAAGAGCCATTGCCGAGCAATCATCTATTGAGGATTTCCATGCCCATTTGCTAGCTAACTTCATCCCGGCTAGGGCCAGGTCCTCCCTGATTCAGAAGTACTATTACCGTGTACAGCGCTTGGATGAAAACTTGGCTGATTTCATTCAAGATATCAAATTCTACACTAGGGTGTTTGCTCTGCACTTTCCTGAAGATCAGATTGTGTAGGCTATTGTAGAAGGTATTTCGCCATCCTTCAGGTCCTATTTGTGTTTCGCGGCGTGTCCGCAAACCTTCTCTGAACTTGAAGCATTGGCCGTCTCAGCGGAAGGAGTTAGATACGCCGATTCTTTGCGTGTCGCGAAAGAACCCCCGCCTTCCTTTAGTAACACTCGGCCTCCACCTCGCCGACCAGTCAATCCCCGTAAATGTTATGCTTGCGGGTCGCCTGAACATCTGCGGAATAAGTGTCCTCTGATCAAGTCAAGTGGGACAAGGAATGGAGCAGGGTCATCACAAGGCTGTTTTAAGTGTGGGGCCTTCTCACATATCGCCAAGAATTGCCCAAACTCAAATAGCACCCCCTCCTGCTCAACTTCTGGGGCAAATTCCACCTATGCCAATAATAAAAAGTGACTAGCGGCTTCGGCTGAGTCGACTAATCCTGCTTTCCAAGGCTCAGCCCCGGGCAAAAAGGTCGAGAATTCAGGGAATGAGCAATCTTCAAATTCTTTTTTTGAATGCCCCAGAGAGTGTCTTAGGATTGCGGCGGATACCCCCGCACCTGTTCCTTTTCTTAAGATTGAGTTAAATAACGAGCCTATAACAGCTCTCTTAGATTCAGGCAGTGTTTGTTCCATTATTTCGGCTGATTGGTATTCTAAATTGAAATCTGTTTGTAAACTCCCTGACTATGACTCATCTCCTGTTAAATATGTTTCGGCTAATTCATCTCCATTAGAAATTCTAGGTTCCTTACATGTCAAAATTCGTGTTTTTAAATTTACATGGAAAATCAAATTGTTTGTGGCCAAGCATTTGTCTTGCCCCATCATACTGGGAGCGGACTTCATGTCTCACACTGGTCTTGTGCTCGATCTTCAGAGTAGGTCGTGCACATTCAAATTTGCGTCCAATTGTAGAATTCCCTTGTTAAAGTGTAATTCTGTATCATGTTCATCTATTTCGCCTACCCAGGATGAGATGTTGTTAGACCTTAGACATCTACCTGAGGAGCAGGCTGATAGTATTCGGAAACTGTGTCAGTCGTTTCCCGAGGTGTTCTCTGATACTCTTGGTGTTACTGACCTTATTGAATACAAAATTGAGGTCACGGATTCAATTCCTGTCCGTTTTCCACCGTATAGGCTATCTCCACCTAAAATGAAGGCTCTGAAAGAAATCATCGATCAGATGTTGAAAGATGGTATTATTAGGCCCTCTAAGTCAGCGTATTCTTCGCCTATTTTTCTAGTCCCGAAACCCCAAGGAGGCTTCAGGCCTGTCATTGATTACAGGGCTCTCAATCGGAAGGTGGTGTTGCAATCTGTGCCCCTTCCCGACCTTCATTCTTGCTTTTCATGGTTTCGTAAGGCCAAGTTCTTCACCATCCTGGACTTAAATCAGGCCTATAATCAAATTCCCCTTGCCGAAGAGTCTAAACATCTTACAGCGTTTGCCATGGACTGGAATTTATATGAATACAACCGCGTGCCTTTCGGGCTCCCTACGGGAGCAGCTGTACTCACTAGGCTGCTAGATAGGGTCTTCTCCGACATCAAATTCGAGTACTTATATCACTACTTAGATGATGTCGTCGTATTTTCAGAGACTTTTGAAGAACATCTAGATCATCTGCGAGAAGTTCTCGATCGCCTTCGTAAGGCGGGGTTAACTGTTAAGTTGTCCAAGGTTGCCTTTGCTAAGCCCTCTATGTCATTCCTAGGGCATATTGTGTCACCCGATGGAGTAGCAGTCGATCATTCTAGAACACAGGCCATCCGTGATTTTAAACCTCCCAAGGACATTAAAGGTATCGCCAGGTTCATCGGTATGGTGAATTTCTTCAGGAAGTTCATTCCTAATTTTGCTAATAGAGCGGCGCCCTTAAACCTTCTACGTAGGAAAGGCATCAAATTTGAGTGGGGACCTTCTCAACAAGCCGCTTTTGAAGACCTTAAATTAGCTCTCTGTAAATGCCATGGATATCTACACGCCGCTGGCCCCTCAACCTCTCCACAAGCCTGTACCCTCAAAGAAAATGATTGTCCAACACAATTCTGCCGCCTAGCTTTAATGTTTCAGCGCCCCCGCAGCCGCGCAGCGCCGTGCAGCGACTGGGGAGGGGGATGGGCCCCCTCCTCTCCAGCGAGGACGACATGTGCACGGCGAGCCGGAGCTCACCTCCCGGCCAAGGCTGATGTGCGGCGCACGACCTGCTACATGCCCGCAGCCTGTATCTGTTCACCGCGGGCGCGGCGTACTTCAACACCTCTGCTCCCCTCATAGTGCGGGCGAGCGGTATCTCAGGGTACTTGAGGGGTCCGAGCGGCCTCCGTTGGACGCAAGCTGCAACGGCCGGTCCGGCCATTCGACTCAATCTACATCAACTACATGGACAGTCACCATAAGCAATAACTACACTTGGGAATTCAACTACAATATTTGGTGGACATTGCAAAGTTTTCTTCACCTTTAAGTATTAAAAGTTTATCTTCAGAAATTCAAATTCTACAAACATAAAGACTTTCATTCACCCGCAACAACAACATTTTGAAACTGAATTAAGAAATCTTGTAAATGCTTCTGCTATCTATCTTCGTATCAACATCATTACTTGGACTTTGTTTCAAACGGATTTCATGTGTCACCCCTGGAGGAACTTTTGGGGGGGGAGGTCTGTACCGGGCGGTACACCTCTACACCGTTTATTTAAAAGTTGCGCCAGTTGAAACTCCTCTTCTGGAGGAAGGTTGAACTTTATCTATTCTATTAATTCTCTACTTTCTCCGAAGATGTCACCACGTGGAAAATTTTGAGTTTTTGAACTGTGTCACTTTTGATGTGTTTTTGTTTCGCTTGAAGTAAGAAGTGTGAACTTTCTCTTCTAGAGGACACTACTGAAGAATTACAATAGTGCAACCTAGTGCGAAATCAAAGAACTATTTTGTTGGAGAAATTTTTATTTCAAGAGTTTTTTCTTTGTTAAATTTCTTTCTGTCATGGTTTAAGTTGGCTGTATACCCCTCTTTTTCCCCTTATTTTGGATCTAGCCAATCCCGAATTTCTTTAATTAATTTTCCACCAATAATGTGTTCCTTCTTCCTCTATGTAGGGGTTTCTTTTCCCTAGCCAATAAAAACTTTGAGGGAGGGTGTTTTATTTCCCCTAACGCCTAGAATCTTCCGCGAGAGGATATAAACTGCTGATTTTGGGGTCTCCGGGCCACTTCTGTTCCATCTTTCAGTGTATTAAGTACATAGCAGGAGGCGGGAAGCGCCTCTTTCTTCTTCAGCCGTTCAACACCAGGTAATGGCCTATTAATTACTTCTTTTCTTGCTAGGTCGGCAGTTTAACACTCGCGGCGGGTTCGAAGCATTTCCATCATGTAACCTTTTCCTAAGATGTAATTACTCTTTTCATCTTTTTCTTGTAAAGCTACATATTGGGATAGAGAGTGCTAACCCTCTCGAGCTCCCACTCACATTTGTTTTGAGGTGAACTTATTTTCTCAAACTATTCTTCGTTTATGTAATGTAAAGTGTTCTTCTCTAAGTCACCTCTGTAGTATGGGATTAGCCCTTGCGTTAGCGGCCCAGAGCCAGATTAGGTTTTAAAAAACAAAGTGTATTAGGAGTGCAAGATCGCCTCCTCTCAAATTGTTATTTTAGAGGTCATGTAATCAACCTTCTTTTCATGTAATAGACCTCTGTAGGTTGGGTATTTTACCCCTGTGAATACGTCCTTAGAGGACAGCTTGAAGGTAGAGTTTGGTGTGGCCTTTGAGAGGCTTAAATTTTAAGAGCGGATCGCTCTTTTGAAAATGGAGTGTCATATGCCTCGTGGAGGCTTTTCTGTGTAATTCGGAGCCAGGGGCTCCTAGGGATGAATGGGGTTTTCTGCCCCTCTGTTAAAACTTGTGTTTGTGGTAAAACTGAGCTGATCGCTGAAGTTAGGGCGTGAAGCCCAAAACCTGTAAATATTGTATCTCCCCTTGTTTTGCTACATTGTACCTGCCATGTCTGTTATTGCTTTGTTTTTGAAAAGAAAATATAACCTAGTTAAATTTTAAATTAATTTTACATTAACTTTGATTCCGTAGTTTGAAACCCATTCACGCCCGCACCTTCTTACGCCTCTACCTACCGCTAAAACACGGTAACAATAATAATAATAATGACCTCCGGATAGGCCTGGTGCAGGTCTTTTCCTAGTAGACGGCCTATTAGGTGACATGCATGTCTGTGAACATGAGGGCCCTACCTGGGATGATTTCTAATGTTGAATTCGCCACACACACACCCAGCCCCAAGCCATTGGAATTAACCAATTAAGGTTAAAATCCCCGACCCGGCCGGGAATCGAACCCGGGCCACTCTGAACCGAAGGCCGGTACGCTGACCATTCAGCCAACGAGTCATACATTTTTATCTATGAAATAACTTATATAATAAGCCACAGTGTTAAGCACTGGAAATACTTAAGTTGTGTGTGAATTTGTATATGAAGATGTTGGATTTAGAATGTTAAACTAGTAGTAATTGTTGTAATATTTTCCTTCCATGGAATTGCTTGTTGTAGTTGTTGTTGTTGTGCACTTATGTTTTAACTTTATTATCAGTTAACACACTGCTGTATGTTATCGTTGCCATCGGGATATTTCCCAATTGCGATGCATTTGTTAATAATAATAATAATAATAATAATAATAATAATAATAATAATATGCAACCTTAATTTGGCATCTGTTAATTTTTTCTTTCATAAACAATGGCCTACTGAAATTGCATGTTCAAATTGCATGAGAAAATAGGGTAGAGATGAAGCTTTGTAAATATCAGTGTTAGGTATGAGGAGATTTAAGATAAAAATATTTCATTACTACGAACTATGTGCATTTAAAAGTTGAGAAAGTACGGAGCTTAAGTACGAACCTGGTGAGTGATTTTCGAACTATTAGCTTCCCTCCCCCGCCGCCGTCAGCCGCTTATCAGCAGGCCTAATAGTATTTCGTTAACGAAGGCTGGGAGTTATAAATTTCATGTTGTTGGTCCGTATTGAACTGAGAATAACATAAGAGTAACAACACAGTAAAGGTTTCCACCTATTCAATATAAAATATATTCACAATATTTTAAAATTACATTTGGAACTACACCCCGACTCATCTAGGAGTCATCATCAGCCATATCAAAGCAAAGATCACTCTTGATGAAAACCTAAGAACATGTTAATTTTAACAGTAAGGTTATTATGGAATAACAAGTGAATGTGGTAAATGAAATGAAACTGAGATGTTAGTATGGGACAGGTGAGTAATAGCTAATAAATATACAAGGAATATACATATTTATACATAGCTAATAAATATACAAGGAATATACATATTTATACATATTTATTAGCTATTACTCACCTGCCCCATACTAACATCTCAGTTTCATCACATTCACATGTTATTCCATAATAATCTTACTGTTAAAATTAACATGTTCTTAGGTTTTCATCAAGAGTGATCTTTGCTTTGATATGGCTGATGATAACTCCTAGATGAGTCGAAACTAGTTCCAAATGTAATTTTAAAATATTGTGAATATATTTTGTATTGAATAGGTGGAAACCTTTACTGTGTTGTTACTCTTATGAAGGCTGGGAGTGCATAGATCATTCTATGTTAAGAAAACAGTACTGCTCTTATGACAACAGGGTTGCCATATCGAACGGCTCTGCTCAACTTCATCACGGGAAAACGGCGGCACATAAATTTGTGAAATTCAGTATTTAACTTCAAGACAAAAAGCGGAAGAAACTAAATTAAAAATTATTTTTATGAACTAAAGGGGATGGGAGTTTACAGGGGCTACGTTTTTTTTTGTACAGAATCAGAAATAAACTACGGCACATAAAAAAATCTCAGCATTGAAGTGTACGGCAAACTGGGGGAGAAAATAGAAAAATAATGTTTATGGGCTCGAGAGGTGAGGCATGCATTTAATTGCATTTAATAAATTTCCCCAAGCAATAAAGGCTAGAAAACTGGACGCAACAAATAAATACTGTAGATGACTGTGCAAAAGATCACAGTATTACTGTTAAAGAAAGAAATCACACACGTAGGCTTATTGCATAATTCTCACTCAAACCAAGACAATTAAGCACTGGTTTAAAGCCTAAAACACGCACGAAACAAATAAATACTGCAGATGACTTCACTACAGAACTGAGCTGCCGGCTGTTCACAGAGTGAAGGACTACACGAGGCTTGTACATGCACGCACATTAATGGTGTCCCGACGCAAACAATCAACACTGCCCCACTCCAGTACTGAAAAAGAGGGAGAGAGTAAGGGGATAGTGTTGAAGGCCACTCTCCAGTACTGAAAAGGAGGGGAAGGGAGTGAACAGGTAGTGCTGAATACACAGTCTGTGTATTCCGGCGTTATACTGTAACATTGTAATACGATGTCTCCTATCCTATCACAGGTGAATCGAGGCCGTATTATTGGCATGAGGGAGGCTCACATGGTCCCCCAAGCAATAGCACAAGCAATACCATGCAGTCTTAAGACAGTTTGGAGATGGATAGAAATATAGCAAGAACGAGGTGAAGAAGGATTTTGGTAGATCATAGGACACATAACAAGGCTCCTAGAAGAACTATTCCGGAACAGGATGCTGGAATCATTCAAACTATGGACAATTCTCCGTTTGCAACTATCGATAATGCGATTGCCGCATTGGAATTGCCAGTAAGCCGAACTACCGTGAGTCGCTGACTCCACGCGGCAGGTATTTACAATCGCCGAGCTGCGAAAAAGGAGCGACTTCTTCCTATCCACAGAGAACTTCGCGTAGGCTTTGCACTACAAGAAAGTGTTACTCCACGACAGGAATGGGAAATTACAATTTGGTTGGATGAAAAGGTAAACAGCTGAAGTGCTGACGTCCAGTTGGAAAGCGTTATGAAGAGCCCTTTGTCCAGGTAACTAATCAGTCGGGTCGCATCACATGTGGCGTATTGGGTGCTGGTCCAGGAGAGTTGATAGAGATCACTCCACATATGACTGCTTGTGAATATGTGGACATTTTAGAGGGTGCCGTTCAGATGTATTTTCTTATTGCTCAAGAAGTAAAATGTATCTTCAGTTATTTTTATAAAGAAATGCTTACACAGTTATACACCAATACCTTATTTTAGCATATTAATTTTCTGTTTATAGAATTTATCGTAATTCTATATCCGATGTGGTAAATTATGATGATATAACTTCAGTAAAGTCCAGAACAAAGTTACGAACCAATAAAAGATATTTTCAAATTACTACCCGGTATAACGCAGCTACAAAATCTTCCTAACTAGTATAAAATACTTTTCGGTTAAAAACCTCCTTTACCTCTTAATACTGTAATTATCAGAGTAGGTTACTTTTTTAATTTTGTATGTTAAAATGCTATTTGTTCTGGGCGTCGACATATACAGTTCTTTTGCCCCTACTTGCACAATAAAAGAACCTGCATGTAATTGGAATTGCGGAAGTGTTGAGTGTTGAATGTGAGGAACGTTAAGGACGATACAAGCACGCAGTCCCCAGGCCGGGGATATTAATCATTTACAATTAAAACCCCCTGACCCAGCCGGGAATCGAACCCGGGGCGGCCTGACGCGTTGTCCCCTACACCGCGGGGCCGGACGAGTAGGTAACCTAATGCTGTACTTCAATACATCCGCCACTGTGCCCATTTCGATCACAACGATGTCTTGTAGCGGGCTGTCTGCATGCAGTCCATGCAGCAATGCGTTAAGCGAGAAGGTGAGTCATTGTGCCTTCGACACTACCGCTTCACTCCCTTCCCCCTTGTTTTGTACTGGATTGGCCTTGAACACTACCCCTTCACTCTCTCCCCTTCTTTTCAGTACTGGAGTGGGGCAGTGTTGATTGTTTACGTCGGGACACCATTTCTGTGCTTGCATGTACCAGAAGAAGGAAAATGAAGGAAGGCAACGAAGCGATGGCTGTTCTCGCCTTTGTGCGTCCTCCCTACGAATATGTTTATGAAAAAGAAAATGTTATGCATTTTAATAACTCACAGGCAAAAATGCCTCATCCTTTCTATCTATCTGTCATAATACATTACAAAGTATAGTATAAGATTCCTTAATCACGAGGAATTATGTGTGTCTCAGAGGGGGTGTGTTCACTCCTTGTAGGTTCATAAGAGCAATCCTGTTTTCTTAACGTGGAACGAACTATAGTAATCGTTACATTCTACTAATTGATATAGACCGCACGGAGGCAGAAATGTGAAAGATTAAGTGATGATGAAAATAACTTTTTCAGATCTGCTACAGCAGAACCAGTAGCTTCACTAGTTCTGGGTGAGATACTGTCTTATCACCCCAGTACTTCCAAAGCCATTCCGACGATGTTCTTAAAATTAAACACAGGTATTTTTTCAAGTGCCCTTGTAGGGCGTCTTTTCAATAAATGCAAAGATTTACTTTCTCCCAGTAGCGGCGACTGGGAGTTAGAAGTGTGTGTGTCGCGGGGGGGCACAAAACTTTATAGAAAACAATAAGTACCCGGGTGTAAGGACTATAGTAAGGGAAGGGGCATATTCATTCAAAGAAATAGCTAAATTTGTAAGATTTTTTAATGCTGTCTGAGCGAATTTCTATAGAGACGTAAAGGTTGAGTCTACCAAATTTAGTGTGGTAATAACAGTACTAGTCCGCCTCTGTGGTGTAGTGGTTA
Source organism: Anabrus simplex (assembly GCF_040414725.1). Taxonomy (NCBI): domain Eukaryota; kingdom Metazoa; phylum Arthropoda; class Insecta; order Orthoptera; family Tettigoniidae; genus Anabrus; species Anabrus simplex. Next base: position 49,213,088 of record NC_090277.1, read on the forward strand.
GCGTGATTAGATACCACCCCCGGAGGCCCGGGTTCGATTCCCAGCTCTGTCACGAAATTTGAAAAGTGGTACGAGGCTGGAACGGGGTCCACTCAGCCTCGGGAGGTCAACTGAGTAGAGGTGGGTTCGATTCCTACCTCAGCCATCCTGGAAGTAGCTTCCTGTGGTCTACCACTTCTCCTCCAGGCAAATGCCGTGATGGTACCTAACTTAGGGCCACGGCCGCTTCCTTTTCTCTTCTTTGTCTATCCCTTCCAATCTTCCCATCCCCTCATAAGGCCCGTGTTCAGCATAGCAGGTGAGGGCGAGGTACTAGTCCTCCTCCCCAGTTATATTCCCCGACCCGAAGTCTCATACTTCAGGACACTGCCCTTGAGGTGGTAGATGTGGGATCCCTCGCTGAGCCCGAGGGAAAAGCCAACCCTGGAGGGTAAACAGATTAAGAAGAAGAAGAATACTAAACAATAAAACTTTCATCAAAGGACCAATAATTACGCATGTATTACAATTAAATAGAAGTACGGCGTGAATGGTATTTGACTACACACTAAGAAACTAACAGATACTGGATAGAAATACACAGACTGAGTGAGACTGCGAGATTTTTACCTTTGCAAAAAATATGCCCCTGCTTACCCCCCCCCCCCCTCACAGCACCTGATACACGCTGCTGCGCTGTGTGTTAGCCGCGACGAACGACATTTTGTGCGTATTTCCATGAAGTACTTTTCTTATTAATTAAAGAAATAAAGGGAGGAATTGGCTGAAAAACAATAGGGATTATACAACTTACTTTTTAAAAATAATTCTAGTTTAAGACAATGTTTAATAACTCTTGCGTTCTTCAGCCTCTCAAAATTTAAGCCAGTTGGCTAAAATGGAATTTTAAAATATTTTTCCTCCATCACCCCCCTAATCACCGCTACTGCTTTTCCCCTTAAGAGGACGAGGATTAGCTGTGTGAATTTTAAGAACCAATTTATTTCTTTGCAAAGTAAATGGAAAATCATTTCAAACGCTAAACGTCATTAACTAAAAATGCCATTCTGCTTCGAGTCAAAGATGTCACCTCCACTGTGTCAGAGACTTTCGGACTGAGAGGAAATCTATCTTTGGCATTTTAAATACACTGACTGACAGAGCAAATGCAACACCAAGAAGGAGTGGTTCGAAAGGGATGAAAGTTGGGGAAAAAACAGAGACGGCACGGACGAATAATTGATGTTTATTTCAAACCGATATGCAGGTTACACAATGCGCACGGCATAGACTCAGTAGGATGTAGGACCACCGCGAGCGGCGATGCACGCAGAAACACGTCGAGGTATAGAGTCAATAAGAGTGCGAATGGTGTCCTGAGGGATGGTTCTCCATTCTCTGTCAACCATTTGCCACAGTTGGTCGTCCGTACGAGGCTGGGGCAGAGTTTGCAAACGGCGTCCAATGAGATCCCACACGTGTTCGATTGGTGAGAGATCCGGAGAGTACGCTGGCCACGGAAGCATCTGTACACCTCGTAGAGCCTGTTGGGAGATGCGAGCAGTGTGTGGGCGGGCATTATCCTGCTGAAACCGAGCATTGGGCAGCCCTTGAAGGTACGGGAGTGCCACCGGCCGCAGCACATGCTGCACGTAGCGGTGGGCATTTAACGTGCCTTGAATACGCACTAGAGGTGACGTGGAATCATACGCAATAGCGCCCCAAACCATGATGCCGCGTTGTCTAGCGGTAGGGCGCTCCACAGTTACTGCCGGATTTGACCTTTCTCCACGCCGACGCCACACTCGTCTGCGGTGACTATCACTGACAGAACAGAAGCGTGACTCATCGGAGAACACGACGTTCCGCCATTCCCTCATCCAAGTCGCTCTAGCCCGGCACCATGCCAGGCGTGCACGTCTATGCTGTGGAGTCAATGGTAGTCTTCTGAGCGGACGCCGGGAGTGCAGGCCTACTTCAACCAATCGACGGGAAATTGTTCTCGTCGATATTGGAACAGCCAAGGTGTCTTGCACATGCTGAAGAATGGCGGTTGACGTGGCGTGTGGGGCTGCCACCGCTTGGCGGCGGATGCGCCGATCCTCGCGTGCTGACGTCACTCGGGCTGCGCCTGGACCCCTCGCACGTGCCACATGTCCCTGCGCCAACCATCTTCGCCACAGGCGCTGCACCGTGGACACATCGCTATGGGTATCGGCTGCGATTTGACGAAGCGACCAACCTGCCCTTCTCAGCCCGATCACCATACCCCTCGTAAAGTCGTCTGTCTACTGGAAATGCCTCCGTTGACGGCGGCCTGGCATTCTTAGCTATACACGTGTCCTGTGGCACACGACAACACGTTCTACAATGACTGTCGGCTGAGAAATCACGGTACGAAGTGGGCCATTCGCCAACGCCGTGTCCCATTTATCGTTCGCTACGTGCGCAGCACAGCGGCGCATTTCACATCATGAGCATACCTCAGTGACGTCAGTCTACCCTGCAATTGGCATAAAGTTTTGACCACTCCTTCTTGGTGCTGCATTTGCTCTGTCAGTCAGTGTATCAACGAAGCTGATAACATCAACCGGACTGGACCAAGGACCAAGGGGGATGTTTTCATTCCCCTTCCCGAAGGGAAGAGGCGGGCCACCTAGAAGGTAACGCCTTCTCTCTGGCCAGGAGATTTGGCGGGGTTTGAAGTTTTAAGGAGTTGGATGAGGGGGGAACGGTGTTGTGTTTAATTGGAGATTTGGGGGGTTGGCCTCTTGGCTAAGGGGTGTAGATCTGCTCTCGTGCTTTTTATTGGGTTCTTACATACATTGGTTATACATTGGTTACATTGAGTTGAATACATGTTTACAAATATTGCGAATTACATAGTTGCTTATCTGGTACTAGAGAGTAGGAGGGGAAGAATTTGGTGGTAGAATGATGTGATGTTGGCTAGGGATGTGAGTAGAAGGTGGAGGTGATTGGTATTGTGGTGTGGATTCGGGAGATGGTGTTGGGGACGGGGCTGGTTGTGAGGTGGGTTTGGGCGATTTTGAGTTTTAGGAGGGGAGCGAGATGGTTCTACTCGGTGTTGCTTCCCGAAGAGCTGGATCCCGTGTTCTATGAGGCGCTGGGTTTCTTCGGGAAGCTGGAGTTGGAGCCGTACCATATAGGTTGGCCCGGCTGCGTTCTGGATCCTTGTTGCTTTCTTGGGCTGGAGTCCTGTTCTTCGGATTTCCTGTATTATGAGTTCTGGTGGGATGGCTGGGTTTACGCCTCGGATGACGCAGCTGGTGGTGGTTTCTAGTGCTGATGGCGGCGGGGTTATTCTGTTAGGCTCGGACTCGGACTCGGGGCGGTGGTATCGGTCGTTCTGTTTCCATAGTGCTGTTGTGGGCTTCTTCTTCAATCGGTGGCCGAGTTGGACTGGCAGGCGATTAAGTCTTAAGAGATAAAGACTTTCATACATGGGCTTCGCACTTGTTGAGAGGAAGGGGCGTCTCAGTTCACGCTGACCCAACCAAAGCTAAGTTTTGGGTGAATAATTGTAGTGGATTATTGTCTTCGGAGTGGACAAACACCCTTAAAATGTCGTCCAACATCTCCGCACTTCGAGCAGTCCCTGGAAGGTGCAGAAGTAGAACCCGCTGCCGTCATCCTGCCTATGGCGAGACTGAAACATAAGGACACGTGCTTGCTGTCTGTCCCAAGGGAGCACTGCTATTACAGGGTTAGATCAGCTCTAGCTTCAGCATTAAGGGAAATGAAGTGGCAAGTTTATGCAAAAAAAGTTCACTGTGTTTCTACTACAGAATCGAATAGAAGAGCCGACATCATTGCCATACATTCAAAAAAGCACGCTGCTTTAGTGTTGATCCCACTATTCGTTTTTGAAAGAGACATTGAGCAAGCGATTGAGGTTGACAGAGAAAGAAAGATAACTATAAACCAAGTGAATTTAAGCGATTATTACAACATCCCACTTGAGCATTGGTCAGTTAAAGGATTGCTTGTTGGTAGCAGGGGAGGTACTACAAAATATACCTAGAATATCTTGTAAGCAGGGCCGGATTAAAGGGGGGGCTAAAGGGGCTGCAGCCCCAGGCCCCGCGTGCCAAGGGCCCCTGGCCGAACCTAAAATTGTATAAAAAGGCCTGCTGCTCCACCTCCGTGCATGTATATGAATATTTACGCTCGCAAAATATCAAACACGCACTCTTCCTTCTTATCAGCTGTCCGCGTTAGTATTCCATCACTGCTAGAATCAATTACCGTCCGGAGACACGAATCCTCGCTACTTACGCACTGTAATTATTGTAAAGGTTATTGTTGACGAAAATTTAGCAGCTTGCGAGTACGGGCAGAGGGGGAAGGGGGGAAAAGGTCTAGAAAGTGAGCGGGAGGGGACAGGGGAAGCACGGTGGAATGCGCAAGCTATTCTATATCTTTGCATCAGGAAGAGAACTTCCAGTTCACCTCTTATTATTGAACCATTCGTAAGTTACAACTGTAATGTTCTTGTAAAATGGATAGAAAATATCCTAGTGGTGCCAAAAAACGTAAGTTCTCTTTTGTATGTCGATTTAATAATGATGATGAGACAAATGTAAAATATGTTTAGGCATTATGAAATATTAGCATGAGAAATAGAGAAAAATTGTAGTCTATTTCAACACTTCCCTATTCATCAATTTAAGTGGAAGTAGTTCTATAATGACTTCAGTATGTTAGTCTTACGTGATGTTACGAAGAAGGGGCCCCACATTTTTAAATAGCCCAGGGCCCCCAAACACCTTAATCCGGCACTGCTTGTAAGAGTTAAGTATCCCCCAGAAATTGTTGTAATCACAAAGACGCACACACAACATGCTGTCAGGTGTGTATACTATTTTATTTACAAATTATATACACATTAATAAACCATCATTTTGAACAAAACACTGCTACAAAGAAGAAGAAGACTGCCACATTAGCATTTCAAGCAATTACCAACACAACAAAATCACAACATGAGTTCACACACTCAGCTAACAACTTCCACTATCAAGTCTCGCTAACAACTCAAATACACTCCCAAGACTGTTCTTTATATACCTTGCCTGGCCAGGCTTCTAGAAGAATATGACACAACATGTTTTTCTCGAATCTTTCTCGAGTCTCCAGTAACCTATTTACAAATGGATCGAATGTTCTGTAAAACTCTAGTGACAAAGATACGTTGTTCTGGACTATTACCCTGTGCTGCACAACATTACATGGTATTTATACATCATATGTACAGGTAATATGAAATGATATACTATTACAGTAATTACATGTTCTTACATTAAATAAAGTATTATTAATATACATACAGCAGTCGTGTCGTGTCATAACCTCACACTTTTTGTTACAGAAGACAGATCATCATCATCATCATCATCATCTGTTTACCCTCCAGGGTCGGCTTTTCCCTCGGACACAGCGAGGGATCCCACCTCTACCGCCTCAAGGGCAGTGTCCTGGAGCTTCAGACTCTTGGTCGGGGATACAACTGGGGAGAATGACCAGTACCTCGCCCAGGCGGCCTCACCTGCTATACTGAACAGGGGGCTTGTGGAGGGATGGGAAGATTGGAAGGGATAAGCAGGGAAGAGGGAAGGAAGCGGCCGTGGCCTTATGTTAGGTACCATCCCGGCATTCGCCTGGAGGAGAAGTGGGAAACCAGGGAAAACCACTGCCAGGATGGCTGAGGTGGGAATCGAACCCACCTCTACTCAGTTGACCTCCCGAGGCTGAGTGGACCCCGTTCCAGCCCTCATACCACTTTTCAAATTTCGTGGCAGAGCCGGGAATCGAACCCGGGCCTCCGGGGGTGGCAGCTAATCACGCTAACCACTAAGACAGATCATACAACACATAAATAATACAACCACGATTTGTATAAAATAAAGTCCGTAGATAACTACGTAAATAATAATAATAATAATAATAATAATAATAATAATAATAATAATAATAATAATAATAATAATAATAATAATAATAATAATACCTAGTAATCGAGCTCGATGTCTATACTATTTACCCACGGGTTTAGAGAATTGTTTCCATTACACTTGCATCAAAATACACTCAACATCATAATAGGAATTATCAGAGACTCGTTAAGCATTCTCCACCACCATCTTTATGTTTCATAATTGTCAATCTGGCCCACTTTGTCTGAAACTCCCCTATGAATGTGTTGCATTCCGTGAAGTCCAAGCAGTTTTGTATTTGTGCATACGAATAGTTTTTCCTAGTTATCAAATTACGTCTTCTAGTGTACTTTTTTGTTGTAAAATTCAAGAACCGTGTGCTAATGTTCTTGTGAAAATAATATATAATTGTAATTTTACCGATTACTTTTTGAAAAAGTAATTTGTAATCGCAATTGAGTAAACTATTCCTCAAGGAGCTGTAATCGAGCCAGTTACTTTTTTATTGTACTCTTCCCATCACTGAATAAGCTGCCTCTGTGGATCAGCGGTAGAGTGTCGGCCTCCGGATCCCAAGATAGCGGGTTCAAACCCGGCAGAGGTAGTCGGATTTTTGAAGGGCGGAAAAAAAGTCCATTCGACACTCCATGTCGTACGATGTCGGCATGTAAAAGATCTCTGGTGACACATTTGGTGTTTACCCGACAAATTTCATTAAAAATCTCAGCCATAGACGCCCAAGAGATTTTCGGTTTACTCGGTCGGCCATCTAGTGGTGGCGTAGAGTAAAACGGAACGTCGAAATTGACGAGCAGACAGCCAGATGGCGTCAAATTGAAATGTCTGCACACGGTAGCTGAGGCCATACTATTATTATTATTATTATTATTATTATTATTATTATTATTATTATTATCACTGAATACACTACCAAATCTTTACGTCTCATGATGTACGAGTTTCAGTCGGATGGAGTAATCAAGTTGAGTCAATTTGTGATGAGGCAGTTCAAACTACAAGCGTCTTGAGTGGATTAAAATACATGCTATCTGGCAGACTTCTGAAGAGTATTTACGTTTGAATGAATGGTTTTTTTTATCAGCTGTCGCCGTCTCTCACATTCTAGTTGGCATCTATTTTTATATATCCAGTCTTGATCTCTAAGTTCTCTGCATGTCATTGCTGTATTAATTTCGTTCCTCTCCTGTTATACTTTGCTCTGGGGTCCAGTTCCAGATGCGGAATTGTCCGTCTATGTTCTGGCATATGATCTAAATGTCCGTATTAGTGCAATCGTTTGGCTTCTATGGTATCCATAATAATATCCATATGAATCACATCTCTGCTTGATGGCTTCTTTTCGTTCTCTTTTCCTCCAGCACATTCTCCGATAGTTCATCTCTGTTGCATTTATTTTGGACATATTTATTTTGTTAATTTCATATAATTCCTAGTCATACTTTATTATACAGGGTCCCAAAAGACAATACAATACTTCACGGATATTGGGAGTAGAGAGGTAATAATTGACACACTAATTGGCATGACATGGGGTTTTATTGACACCAAAATAAAGTACACAAAATACCAACAGATGGCGCTTCATACGATATACAAGCAATAATTAGCATAACAATCGAGGTTTAGCGAAGGCGATGTTCTTTATAAGACATGCTCAACATGCCGGCCATCATTCATCAACAATACCTGTAGTCGAGGGACAATGTCGTGAACAGCACTCTACAGTATATCGATAGGTATGGTGAGAAATTGCCGAACAGAACCGAACCGTACCGAACCGAACAGAACCGAACCGAACCATGTTGTTTCAATTCCTACCCAAACCGCCAACGGCCGTAGCCGTGTTGAAACACCGGATCCCGTGAGGTCTCCGAAGTTAAGCAACATTGGGCGGGGTCAGGAGTTGGATGGGTTGCCACGCGCTGTTGGTGGGGGGGGGGTAAGGGAATGGAGGAGAGGAAAGGAACTGGCCACCCTACCGCACGTAAACTCCGGCTCAGGAACACCTCTGCGGAGGTTCGGACCTGCCTTCGGGCAGAATAACCCTTACCTACCTACCCAAACCAGTGGCTCTTTGGCCATTGTAATAAATGAGTATTGTCTTATTTGAGTTTTGTTGATTTGTATGTTTGTACATACATAATACCATCAAGGGTTATGAATTTCATGTTGTTGGTCCGTACTGAACTGAGAATAACATATGAATAGTAACACAGTAAGGTTTCCACCTATTCAGTACTAATATGTATTTACAATGTTATAAATTACATGGAACTAGTTTCGACCCGCCTAGGGGTCATCATCAGCCATATTAAAGCATACATAAGTATTTTGTCGAATCCTAAAAACATGTTATTTTTAACTGTAATAGTCGTATGGATTTTATAATTTATAAAGTGAAGTTTGGTAATGAGATGAGAAATGTTAGTATGGTACAGGTGAGTAGTAAATAATAATATATATACAAACAAGTTTGGAACAAAGTACTAGTGGGGTGCTCGTGGATGTCAGTAGTCCTCGTACTAAAGAAACAATGTAAAATAACACATATAAACATATATACAAGTATGTACAGAGTCTGGAGAGTAAAATGCCTCATCCTTTCTATCTTTTTTTTTTTTTTTTTTTTTGCTATTTGTTTTACGTCGCACCGACACAGATAGGTCTTATGGCGACGATGGGATAGGAAAGGCATACGAGTGGGAAGGAAGCGGCCGTGGCCTTAATTAAGGTACAGTCCCAACATTTTCCTGGAGTGAAAATGGGAAACCACGGAAAAACATCTTCAGAGCTGCCGACAGTGGGGTTCGATCCCACTATCTCCTGGATGCAAGTTCGTGCCCCTAACCGCACGGCGAACTCGCTCAGTGTATGTATGCATGTATTTTTCAAAGCAGTGAACCCCAGCTGTTTTATCAACGCGCCGCCACCGACCTTTTAAGGCCCCACAGAACAATGGATGTGGGTGGATCAGAGAAGTGATTAGTGGTGCACTTCTGAGTGGATAAATATAAATCTCCTGCCTGACAGCGTAATTGGCAAACGCTCCCACTCTCAGTCGTTACTAACTGATAACATTTCATTTTACTCATGGTGTTATCAGTGACTTATTAGGTCAAGGTTACAGGGAATATTCCTGATTTGGATACAGACTTAAACGGAAGACTTCCATACTGCCATGTTCTAAGATTAAATGGGTGATCAGAATGAAGATCCCCACCGAGCGAGTAGATGCGCGATTGGGTCACGTAGATATCAGCTTGCATTCGGGAGATAATGGGTTCGAACCCCATTTTCGACAGCCTTGTAGATGGTATTCTGTAGTTTCCCATTTTCACACCAGGCAACTGCTGGCCTTGACTTGACTTGACATACATTCTGTGTCCCCTTTTGGAGCAAAGGGCTGCAAAAAAAGTTCTCCATTGGTTCCGTCTCCTGGCAATCTGCCCAGGATTTACCGTCCTCCCTCATCTCTTCCTCCAGGTCATCCTTGGTCTTCCTCATATTCTTGTTCCTTGTGGGTTCCATCTAACAAGGGGAGGTCACGATGTCCGCACCATCGATTTTCTTCAAACTTTGTAAGTTGGTAGTACTACATCACAAAAACACACTGGCAAACGAGTAGTGCGCAACTCTCAAAAATTTACGAAAAATGCGATTTTGAAAATGTCGAGAAAAGTTACGAGACGTTTAGCATGCCAGGTATCATCAAGCAAGAGACTGTGGCGAGGTGGTCGTGTGATTAAGGTTCTCCGCTACAGTTATGAAGATCGTGAGTTTCGAGTTATGCTGCTACCAGCTTTTTACCCCCCCCCCCCCCTTCCTTTCTTTTTTCATCAATTACAACTTTATTTTCTTCTCTTCTTCTTCTTAATCTGCTTACCCTCCAGGGTTGGTTTTTCCCTCGGACTCAGCGAAGAATCCCACCTCCACCGCCTCAAGGGTAGTGTTCTGGAGCGTGAGACATTGGGTCAGGGATTATAACTGAGGAGAATGACCAGTAGCTCGCCCAGACGGCCTCACCTGCTATGCTGAACAGGGGCCTTAGTGGGGAATGGGAAGATTGGAAAGGATATACAAGGAAGAGGGAAGGAAGCGGCCGTGGCCTTAAGTTAGGCACCATCCCAGCATTTGCCTGGAGAAGAAGTGGGGAAACTACTTCCAAGATCGCTGAGGTGGGAATCGAACCTACCTCTACACAGTTGACCTCCCGAGGCTGAGTGGACCCCGTTCCAGCCCTCGTACCACTTTTCAGATTTCGTGGCAGAACCGGGAATGGAACCCGGGCCTCCGGGGGTGGCAGCTAATTACCACTACACCAAAGAAGCAGACAGGCGAAATGCTTCAGAATTAAAATCATTTTCCGAGAGTTATTTTTTAAACAGCTCCCACTGTGCATTAAATACAGAAAATAAGTCTAAAATTTGTTTTTAGACAAAAAAAAAAAAAAATGCCGTAACAGCCACCCCTCCTTTGCTCGGTTGGCCAGTCGGACATGGACCAGTCGTGGCCACTTGTGGGCTCAGACCCCTCGGTGAAGACTGTCAAACCATGGTACGATAGATTCGTGAAAACATGTTCTGGTACAAAGGGGGTGCCCTCGTTTAGCAGACCACGTTGTGGAAGCCATAAGAGGGATGTATGCACGAGTCCAAAGTCTGCAGCAAGAGCAAGTTTGGAGAGTGCCATTCCGTAGCCTAGTTGCATCTAGTTCAAGAGTTAAGTGATATTGACAAGCAGAGAGTGTTTGAGTTCGGTGTGAAAATCACATTAAACGTAGAGGTGGGTTCGATTCCCACCTCAGCCATCCTGGAAATGGTTTTCCGTGGTTTCCCACTTCACCTCCAGGCAAATGCCGGGATGATACTTAACTTAAGGCCACGGCCGCTTCCTTCCCTCGTCCTTGTCTATCTCTTCCAATCTACCCATCCCTCCACAAGGCCCCTGTTCAGCATAGCAGGTGAGGCCACCTGTGCGAGGTTCTGGTCATCCTCCCCAGTTGTATCCCACGACCCAATGTCTCACGCTCCAGGACACTTGAGGCAGTAGGGATCCCTCGTTGAGTCAGAGGGAAAAACTAACCCTGGAGGGAAAGCAGATCAAGAAAGAAAGAAATCTTGAATTTTTGTCAATTTGCATTTTGGAAATAAATTACGTAAAATAATTATGTATATTGATTTATTGTGCATTAATTCCAGGTAACTATTATTACCGGATGTCTGGCTCTGTTACTAAATAGTTAGGGTGTTGGCAGTTGGCCCAGGAGATGCCGGATTCGATTCCCGGTCGGGTCGGGGATTTTAACCTGCATTGGTTAATTTTAATGGGTCGGGGTTTGGGTACGTGTGTCATCTTCAGCATTAGAATTCATCACAGGCAGGGCCTCATCCTCACGGATGTGCAGGTCACCTACACGGTGTCAATTCGAAAGACCTGCAGCAGGCCTATTCGGAGGCCACACGCCATTATTATTATTATTATTATTATTATTATTATTATTATTATTATTATTATTATTATTATTATTATTATTATTATTATTACAATTGGGTTAACGTCGCACCGACACAGATAGGTATTATGCCGACGATGGTATAGGAAAGGCCTAGGGTTGGGAAGGAAGCGGCCGTGGCCTTAATTAAGGAACAGCCCCAGCATTTGCCTGATGTTGAAATCTGAAACCACAGAAAACCATCTTTAGGGCTGCTGACAGTGAGGTTCGAACCCACTATCTCCCGGATGCATGCTCAAAGCTGCGCGGCCCTAACCGCACGACCAACTCGCCCGGTGCTTATTATTATTATTATTATTATTATTATTACCGAATAATTGAACTGATATGCAGTGCTGTACATCCCCCCTCCATGGCACAATAGCCCCGAAGAGCCATGGCCTACCAAGCGACCACTGCTCATCCCGAAGGCCTGCAGATTACGAGGTGTCGCGTGGTCAGCACAACGAATCTTCTCGGCCGTTGTTCTTGACTTTCTAGACTGGGGCTACTATCTCATCGCCAGTTAGCTCCTCAGTTGTGATAACGTAAGCTGAGTGGACCTCGAACCAGCCCTCAGATCCAGATAAAAATCTCTGACCTAGCTGGGAATCGAACCCCGGGCCTCCGAGTAAGAGGCAGGCACGCTGCTCCTACACAGCGGGACCGGCAGTACAGTACATACTTGTTCAAACGACCGTTGAGCTCAACCTGTGCTGCTCTATCAATCACCATGAGTTTGAACTTACTGAGGTTGATCTCCAGTCCATACTCCCATACTCGACTCCCCTTCTTTAGTCTTGTTAACATATCTGTGAGACCTGGACAGTAAAGGCTTTGAACAGGAAACGCATGACGTCTTTGAAATGTAGTGTTGGCGCAGAATGCTACGTGTGTCTTGGACCGCAAGAATAACCAATGAGTCCATTCCTCAGGAGCTGAAGATTTTACAAAGCCTTTCTTCGCGTAACAGTGAAAGAATACTGCAGTTCTTTGGACACATCACGAGACAACCTGGATAAAAACTAGAGAACTAGGGAAAGTTGAGAGCAGTAGACCACGCGGAAGGCTTCAACCAGATTGATAGGACAAGTGAAGATTTTTCAGTGTGCCCTGAGGAAAACTGAAAACCGCCCGGGATGGCGAATCTACAGCAGAGAAGTAACCAGCAAGGCCAGTGGGGTCACGACACTCAGAAATGTGATGATACTGCTGATGATAATGATCATGATAATGATGAGAGTACATATACGAAACGTCTACAGCGTTTCCGATTTATGTCACGTATTGCCTGCAGCGCTTCAACGGGAAACTTGCCGAGGCAGTCCGTGTGTCATGTTGACATTGTATGGGATTTGCTCTCTGGCACCCTGAGAACAAAGAAGTTGTACTGCTTCTGTGTCAGCACGAAATGTGATGTATGCACAGCGAGGACAACCGGTTGGGTGGAGCAACATAACAGTAAAAGAAAACCACTACCTGCAAATTAAGCTGTAAAGGTTCTAATATTCAAATGGTCTCATAAACTTCCGCTGTGGGGGGCCCATTAACAATCTTCCGGAATTTGCTTATCTGCTCTCCATTATCTCCTGTTTAATTTGGTCTTGCAAGTCTGGCTTCTTGGTCACCGTTCTGTTTGACTCTGGGTTCGTTTCCGGGTAATCTTCCTATGGAAAATGAAAATCACAGCCTGTTTCCAGTCATACGACCGGGTCAGGAATGGAATGAATGAAGCCCCATCTAGCGGCGAATATATGGAAGTATAAAATAGTTCATTAGAAGCTAAACTAGTGATGTAGATAAAGAGAACTAATATTCCTCCTAGGAAAAATAAGTATAGATTATAGGAAAATGAAAACAGGATGACATCACTCCGACGGTTATAGAAATAATACATGTTTGTACAATGATGATAAGGGTTATAGCAAGAGGGTGATTAGCTTGTATAAAAATTAAACTGTTGGGGAAATTGAAAGTAAGGATTCTTAGATTTATAATTCAGAGCGTAGTTTAGCATACACAATTAATTTTGGGGATTAACGTGAAGAATTTTCTTTCCTCTGAGTTTTAGAAGAAATATCTTAATATTGGTTTACGAGACCAGTGCTTTTATTAAACTACTTAAACAATGGTAATAAGTATAAGTTGAGTTATCTTGATTTTAGTATTTTTTTAATAGGTTGTCGAAGCCTGTCGCACTCCTCTGGGGCAGTGATAAATGACTGACAGATGAAATGTTAATGGAGAGTGTTGCTGGAATGAAAGATGACAGGGAAAACAGGAGTACCCGGAGAAAAACCTGTCCCGCCTCCGCTTTGTCCAACACAAATCTCACATGAAGTGACCGGGAATAATCTTGGAAATGCCGTTAAGCTCCTAGAGACAATGGAAGGGAAAGCCTGACATTCACCTCCCCGTGATAGAGAGGAGGTAACGTTTACACAGCAGGCGGCTAGCACAGACGTCATCACGTTGTTGCTCTAGGGAGCCGGTGTTACTTGCTCCGTTCGGGGCAGGTGTTTGTCACGTGACAAGAGAGCAGCAGTCAGGCGGGTTGCATACCGTGGCCGTACTGTACTTGCGCCACTGGCCTTCAGTACATACTACGTCATGCACTTCCCCTACTTGCCCGCTAAGCTGCTCTCGTTCCGTGCAGGCTGTGATGTAAGGTACGGATGGCCAGCCAGTGTTACCTAACAACCGTGCAGGCTGTGATATAAGGTACGGATGGCCAGACAGTGTTACCTAGTAACCGTGCAGGCTGTGATGTAAGGTACGGATGGCCAGACGGCGTTACCTAGTAACCGTGCAGGCTGTGATGTAAGGTACGGATGGCCAGACGGCGTTACCTAGTAACCGGGCAGTCTATGTCTTATGGCTGGTTGTCATCTGAAATTAGCAGCCGTTAATGGATGGCCATGGCCGAGAGACATTATTATAATTTGATTTTCGCAAAGGGAAAAATGTTTTGTTTTCTGATAACTTTTGTCGTGATATTGCGTATAATGGAAACACGTTTTTAGAGGAATTAAGGTCAATAAACAATACAAATATTAAGAAAATATTGTTTTATTTAATAGTAAATATCTGGAATCTGAAAGACACCATGATACCAGTAACGTTAGTACGATACCAATTAAGGATTAACATTGGTTTACGGTAGCTACGACCACACCCGTGCCTGACATCACACCAGAGTACACACATGCTGTTTACGACTGTTAATAACACTGTATGTGTGTCGCTTTTGACCAAACTTAACCTACAAGAAATAAAATGCCTGCCCCCTGGCAGCTATCCACCCTGCGGATGCTGTTTTCCGCTAGAGGCTTTGCAATACAAGCTCACATGTTCATCTCATTCGGCGGTATGTTTTACACATTGTGTGTCTACGAGTGAAGTCATGTTGTTAATATAAGTCATTTATTTTACGATGTATACTGCTGCGTGCGTGCCGTTTTGCAAACAAGGCTCTGAAAATAAAGTTCCTGGAACTAGTTTTAATGAATTTCCTTGCCAAGAACCAACGTGGAAATTACTGATTAAAGCAATACGCAAACAAGCTATACGCAATGTGATGCAAAATAATAATAATAATAATAATAATAATAATAATAATAATAATAATAATAATAATAATAATAATAATATGTTATGTAGGCAATACCACAGATAAGTTAAGGAACCCTAATGATACCTCTGCGTGGTATGTAGTACTCACTTTATAAAAGGTGACTACAAACCTAGTCCGCCTCTGTGGTATAGTGGTTAGCGTGACTTAGCTGCCACCCTCGGAGGTCCGGGTTGGATTCCCGGCTCTGCCACAAAATTTGAAACGGGGCTGGAACGGGGTCCACCCAGGCTCGGGATGTCAATTGAGTAGATGAGTGTCAATTCCCTCCTTAGCCATCCTCGAAGTGGTTTTCCGGGGCTTCCCATTTCTCTTCTAGGCAAATGTCGGGATGGTACCTACAGTAAGTTAAGGCCATGGCCGCTTCCTTCCCTCTTCCTTGTCTATCCCTCACAATGTTCCCATCACCATCACCCCCACAATGCCCGTGTTCAGCATAGCAGGTGAGGCAGCTGGCGAGGTACTGGTCCTCCTTCCCAGTTGTATCCCCGACCCATAGACTCACGCTCCAGGAGATGGTAGAGTCCGAGTGAAAAACTCACGCTGGAGGGTAAATGGATTAGGAAAGAAAAGAAGACAACAATTACAAACCTGAATTAAAAAATAAAATGATCAAAGCAATGCGGTGCCCTGCGTTTTAAGTGATTACCCGCCAAGTAAGACAATTAATCTGTCAATACCAAGAAGATAAAAACACAAATAAATAAATAAATAAATAAATAAATAAATAAATAAATAAATAAATAAATAAAGGTGATGATAATTGTTGCCTAAATGGACCAAACGTCTAAGTCATAAGATGAGATGTGAAGAAATGAAATGAAATGATAGACTAAAATTAAAATTTAAAATTTACCTACTGGCTAGAATTACAATTATATTGAACCAGGAAGACATATTTTAATAATGATTTACGCAACAGTCCGCCTCTGTGGTGTAGTGGTTAGTATTGTTAGCTGCCACCCTGCCCCCGCCGGAGGCCCGGGTTCGGTTCCCGGTTCTGTCACAAAATTTGAAAAGTGGTACGAGGCCTGGAACGGGGTCCGCTCAGCCTTGGGAGGTCAACAGAGTAGAGAGGGGTTCGATTGCCACCTCTTCCCACCTCAGTCATCTTCGAAATGGATTTCCGTGGTTTTCCACTTCTACTCCAGGCAAATTCCGGGATGGTACCTAACTTAAAGACACGGCCGCTTACTTCCCTCTTCCTTGTCTATCCCTCACAATCTTCCTATCCCTCCCACAAGGCCCCTGCTCAGCATAGCAGTTGTATCCCCCGACCCAAACTCTTACGAACGGTGTGGTTAGAGACGCGCAGCTGCGAGCTTGCATCCTGGAGATAGTGGGTTTGAACCCCATTTTCACACCAGGTGAATCCTGGGGCTGTACCTTAATTTAAGTCTACGACCGCTTCCTTCCCGTTCCTAGCCCTTTCCTACCCCATCTTCGACATAGGACCTGTCTATGTCGGTGCGACGTAAAGCAAATTGGAAAAAAAAAACGAGTAACGTAACTTTCCACTCTTGGATGTTGCGTGTAATATTTTATTTCATAATATGATTTACTTATTTTAAATTTAATGAAATTAATTACAAATCATTTCAATCAATCAATCAATCAATCAATCAATCAATCAATCAATCAATCAATCAATCAATCAATCAATCAATCAATCAATCAGTACTGATCTGCATTTAGGGCAGTCGCCCACGTGGCAGATTCCCTATCTGTTGTTTTCCTAGCCTTGTCTTAAACGATTGCAAAGAAATTGGACATTTAATGAACATCTCCCTTGGTAAGTTATTCCAGTCCCTAACTCACCTTCCTATAAACGAATATTTGCCCCAATTTGTCCTCTTGCAATCCAGCTTTATTTTCATATTGTGATCTTTCCTACTTTTAAAGACACCACTCAAACTTATTCGTCTACTGGTGTCCTTCCACGCCATCTTTCCACTGACAGCTCGGAGCATACCACTTAGTCGAGCAGCTCGTCTCGTTTCTCCCAAGTCTTCCCAGCCCAAACTTTGCAACATTTTTGTAACGTTACTCTTTTGTCGGAAATCGCCCAGAACAAGTCGAGCTGCTTTCCTTTGGATTTTTTCCAGTTCCTGAATCAAGTAATCCTGATGAGCGTCCCATACGCTGGAACCATACTCTAGTTGGGGTCTTACCAGGGACTTATACGCCCTCTCCTTTACATCCTACCTACAACCCCTAAATACCCTCATGAACACGTGCAGAGATCTGTACCCTTTATTTACAATCATATTTATGTGATTACCCCAATGAAGATCTTTCTTATATTAATACCTATGTATTTACAATGATCCCCGAAAGGAACTTTCACCCCATCAACGCAGTAATTAAAATTGAGAGGACTTTTCCTATTTGTGAAACTCACAACCTGATTTTTATCCCCGTTTAACACCATACCGGTACCATTGCCTACTGTCCATCTCACAACATTATCGAGGTCATTTTGCAGTTGCTCACAATCTTGTAACTTATTTATTACTCTGTACAGAATAGCATCACCTGCGAAAAGCCTTATCTCTGATTCCACTTCTTTAGACTTCTTTTTATTCATCGCAACGCAAATCGTCCATGTTTGATCCATGCATTGACGTTGTGTTCCTTCGTTGTTCGTGTTTTGCTATGAATGAGATAAGAGGTGTGTACATGAGGTTATGTTGTAATAAAACGTAAACATTAATGTTATTTGAACCAGTGAACAGTGCACTACGTTGTAAACAGAGTCATAAACATGGCTCTCTGGTCCTGGATTAATGAAGATAATACGAACTTTATGATATAGTGCGATATGTGCGATATTTATCTGTTGGAAATAGATTAACCCAGACGTCATCACGTAGCTGCTCTAGGGAGCCGGTGTTACTTGCTCCGCTCGGGACGGGTGTTTGTCACGTGACAAGAGAGCAGCAGTCAGGCGGGTTGCATACCGTCGCTGTACTGTACTTGCGCCACTGGCCTTCAGTACATACTACGTCATGCACTTCCCCTACTTGCCCGCTAAGATGCTCTCGTTCCTCAAGAGCGGGTAGCAAACTGGCTCCGAAGGCATTTCGCTCTCAATATTGACGATGCCTGGATTAACCTATACATTTGTCAGTATCGTAATGGCCGCAGATTTCTATACGCGAACCTTTTCTTGATAATAGGTTTTACGGGGATGAGGAGCAAGGTGGGAGATCATCCGGTTCAGGTTAAACTGCCAACTGAATGGAAATTAAATCTGAATTGAATCGATAATATGATCGATCGACATGAATTTTCTAAACTTTTATTATCTTAAGCCAACAGCTGTGTCACACACACATTATATAACATTTCTCGATGCGAATCTTGTTCCTAGCATGGATTCTATAGTTTGGCTTTGCTGTGTAAACAACAACAGTACTAGAACGTAAAGTGTACGCCAGATGTCTCACGGTTATGTATAACCGATTCATAGCTTGTGTTTCAAAGGTTGCCGATACGAATCTCGAAGATAACCGAGGTCTACCGATTCAGCACTAGGTAGCTCAGGTATCAAGTAAAGGTTCGCGTATAATACTTGAGCTGGGTATGCAGAGGCGTCGTTTTTTTGTGTAGATGGGTACTGAACCACTGTGCTGAAATCAGGTGTTGAAACAATTCAACAAGGTTAAGTTTGGTGTTCCTTGATTCATTATTTCTGATTAGCCATATTTGCATTACTATGAAGCGGGTTTCAACCAGTCAGAGAAGATTTCTAATAAAAACAATGCGGAAAGGAATCAGAGTAGAGTAAGGTGTAATTTTCCGTACTCTTTTGAGAACGCAATGAAGGCAATTTCGTCATAGTATGTGTTACGGAAATTCCGTGGTTTACAGAGGTGTAAGAATGGGTGTGAATGGGTGGACAGAGAAAAACTGAGAGCATAATTTAAAGAAACACATTTTGAAATTTTATTTCTTTCCTTTCGTTTTTCATCATCATCATCTGTTTACCCTCCAGGTTCGGTTTTTCCCTCGGACTGAGCGAGGGATCCTACCTCTACCGCCCCAAGGGCAGTGTGCTGGAGCTTCAGACTCTTGGTCGGGGGATACAACTGGGGAGTATGGCCTTGTGGAGGGATGGGAAGATTGGAAGGGATAGGCAAGGAAGAGGGAAGGAAGCGGCCGTGGCCTTATGTTAGGTACCATCCCGGCATTCGCCTGGAGGAGAAGTGGGAAACCACGGAAAACCACTTCCAGGATGGCTGAGGTGGGAATCGAACCCACCTCTACTCAGTTGACCTCCCGAGGCTGAGTGGACCCCGTTCCAGCCCTCATACCACTTTTCAAATTTCGTGGCAGAGCCGGGAATCGAACCCGGGCCTCCGGGGGTGGCAGCTAATCACACTAACCACTACACCACAGAGGCGGACATAAGTTAATTTAAAACACTAAAATTTGAAATTTTATTTCTTTCCTTTCTTTTTTTCTGACTTTAAACTTTGATAGATGATCTGAATCAGCAACAACAAATAACAATTAAAGAGCTCATTACCTCGGATAACAAGAGTGGACTACAAGTCCAAAAATCAGGTATAATAGAGAAAATTGTTAACACAATAATTTGCAAGTGAATGAGCCTGGTAGCTCTAAAGTTACACCATTTCAAAGAGCATATTTGCTCCACACACTTACATTCCAAAGTTTTACTACAGTCCAGCCGGATCCGAAGTTAAGCAACATTGGGCGCGGTCAAGATTTGATGGGTTGCCACGCGCTGTTGGTGGGGGTAAGGGAATGGAGGAGCGGAAAGGAACTGGCCACACTGCCGTACGAAAACTCTGGCTCAGGCACACCTCTGCGGAGGTTCGGACCTGCCTTCGGGCAGAATACACCCTTACCTTATCTTAGCCTCTCAGAGGCACAAGTTTTCAGTCAAATTTTACTCTGTCATTTAATCTCGACAGTCTATTACACTCTGGTCAATAACTAATGACACTTCAAACAGGGGCAGTAAGTGCCCATTCTAAATGGCCTTAATGTACAAAAGAAAAGATTTAAGAAATCGGCTATGAACAAAATGCTGGGAAATCCACTTAAAATCCTACATGGGCTTATGGGCCGAAGTTACAGAGGCTAATCCTATCCTATAGAGGGGTGACTGGATGCGAAATATTAAGTTCCAAAATGATTTGAAGTTGTTTTTGCTAGTTGCTTTACGTCGCACCGACACGGATAGGTCTTATGGCATTTGAGAATTTAGAGTCTTAGAAAATCATAGTGTCCGCCTCTGTGGTGTAGTGGTTAGTGTGATTAGCTGCCACCCCCGGAGGCCCGGGTTCGATTCCCGGCTCTGCCACCAAATTTGATAAGTGGTATGAGGGCTGAAACGGGGTCCACTCAGCCTCGGGAGGTCAACTGACTAGAGGTGGGTTCGATTCCCACCTCAGCCACCCTGGAAGTAGTTTTCCGTGGTTTCCCACTTCTTCTCCAGGCAAATGCCGCGATGGTACCTAACATAAGGCCACGGCGGCTACCTTCCCTCCAGGCCCCTGTTCGGCATAGCAGTTGAGGCTGCCTGGGTGAGATACTGGTCATCCTCCACAGTTGTATCCCCCGACCCAATGTCTCACGCTCCAGGACACTGCCCTTGAGGCGGTAGAGGTGGGACCCTGAAGCTAAGTGAAAAGTAATACACTTCACAACTATTAATTAATGATATAAATATTACAAGACTGGGTGACTCGTGCGAGAAATCTCGCTTGTTCATAAAGTATGTGGTAGAGTAGCCCCCTGGTGAACTACTGGTGGACTAAGGAATGCACAAATCAGTACAATATTAGACAGCCTTACTTACCACTTAATATAATCTTTGAATTTTTTAAAAACATTTATGGTATCCATTTGGACGGGTAAGCAGTTTAAAAAAGAAAGAAAGAAAGAAAGAAAATCATAGTCATCCCCATACCAAGTCGAATGGGAATTAATAGAGGGTGAACACTCTTTATTACCTAAGGTACATATTTCCCAGCAGGGATTTGAATAGAGTCCTTAGACTTGCGTGAAAATTTACATTTAAAAGGTGATATTAAACTTGAGAATTTTACATTAACAAAGAAGTTTAAAACCTTCCCCTCAAGTTATCTGCCTGGAACTATCGCATACTTTAAAAGTTGTCTGCCATTTCCTTGAGTTGATGGACCTTCCGACGACGGGCAAGGCTTCCCCTGCCCCTACTATGCCGCACACACACACTTAGACTGGAGCGATGAAGATGACAAAATGGCCCAAAAGCGCCCATCTTATATAGCAACTCAGGGCGAAGGTTCCCGAATTCTCTTGAGCTAGGAAGAATGCCTGTACACACCCCCAATTTTAATTGGCTATACAAATATATTTACAAAAAATTCTGATTCGTTAGTAGGAAGAAGGAAGTTGTGGAAGTGCTTGGTAACCTTAACACATAAGGAAAACAATCTACAAACACTTCAGGTTTACAAACATATAGAATAGAAATTTCCCTTGAAAATTAATTGTCTGTCCTCCCGCCAGAGGGGGCACATAAGTCGATAGTGGACACATCTAAGGGTTAAAGGTCCAGATTTCTTCAGATACATCATTTCAGATTCATAACACAGGTGGCCTTCTAGAAGGCGCGCAGTTCAAATGCTCGCAGGTGGTGCACCTCCGGTACAGTATGAAATAAAATAATGTATACCATGCACACCCAGAAAAACGCTGGT
This sequence comes from Anabrus simplex, assembly GCF_040414725.1. Lineage (NCBI taxonomy): Eukaryota > Metazoa > Arthropoda > Insecta > Orthoptera > Tettigoniidae > Anabrus > Anabrus simplex. Next base: position 49,234,886 of record NC_090277.1, read on the forward strand.
TCTGTTCCGAATGATAGAGTTGTGCTCCCCACCTAGTGTCTCAAGTGGTAGTGATTTAGTCAAGAAAGATGTGTCTACACAAGCAGTTTACATGTGCGACGTATGAACTCATGGAATAGGACATGACGAGAACAGCGTAGGCCATTTCAACGTGTAAGACACAAAATGTCAGTGGTGAAACCTTATAGCTGGGGCGGCGAACGTATCCCTAGGTGGCAGCTTCTTATCGCAAAACGTGGCCCGCCCTATTGATAATGGGGGTTGAGAGTCGGTTTCTTTCCTGTGGACACAAGGGGGCGCATGCCGTTTAAAAGGCAAGTGAGCGCTGTCAAGAGCATGGTTGTCATATTTTGCGACCTCCACATTATATTGCATGAAGCTAAGTGAAAAGTAATTCACTTCACAACTATTAATTAATGATGCAAATATTACAAGACTGGGGGACTCGTGCGAGAAATCTCGCTTGTTCATAAAGTATGTGGTAGAGTAGCCCCCTGGTGAACTACTGGTGGACTAAGGAATACACAAATCAGTACAATATTAGACTGTCTTATTTACCACATAATGTAATATTTGATTTTTTAACATTTATGGTATACAATTCGGAAACAAAGACAAGTGCATTATTATACTGACGAATGTTCCGGAAGTAATTTTTGGTTTTACTGTCATTCTTTTCTTTAATGGCCTAAGACGGGAGTCCCAGAGGCCAAAATGTGAAGTGTGATGGCGCGTATTTTCCTACAGCAATAGTATTTGCAAATCGCACACTTCGTACAATATCTTTAAACTCATTAAAAAAAAATTATCGATATTTATGAAATGAGAGTGCAATTCGTCACTGCTAATGTCTATTCTATTTCTTTTGAATGTTCATTTCTCACGACCAGTTGCTTGTGAGCGCCGCAAAAGGGATCTACACTACTGAAAAATATATATATGACTTTCAAACAGCGAACAAAGCACGTGTGAATTGTCTGAGCTGAAAAAAAAAAGAGACTGACGTCTATTGTAATAAGATGTGCATTGGCAACAGAGATGTGAGGATTTCTGTTGGGGAATGAAAACTTTCGTTTTAAAGCCCACTACTGGGCAAACAAGGAGCCAGGAGATAAAGCATATGCCGTTTCCTTCGCTGTCAGCTGAGGATCAATTGCCCATCCCAACTATATCAACAGCAACTCAACAGATCAGTAGGCTGGATAAAGCAGTGGTTGACTACAATCTAGACGCAGCTGAAGCTTCGAGTTCTGAAGGAAATTTAAAAGCAAAAGTTTCTACAAGAATAGTTTAAAGTATTCGAGGAGTGGAAATGCTAAAGGATCTAACTGCCATTTTTTAACTTTCGGGTTTTTTTACTGCTAACCAATCTATGTCTTTGCACCAGTGCTGTGTAAAGGGATTTATGTGCCTCATTTGCTCCTTTGAGTTGCTACAGTCCCTAACAGAATGCGCTAGTCCTATGTTCAGACAGGCCTGCTCTGCTAGTGGATCTATGTGCCACAGCCGTCTGCCGCTAGCTGAGCTCGCGCTCGAGTTTTACCACAGAAAAGCTGAGAATGCCCTTTCCGTATTGAAAAATGACACAATATCCAGCACATTACCTCGCAGCCAACATTGGACCATTGTTGTGGATTTAGAAAAAGTTTTCCTTTTGCCTAAATTGACGCACAGTAACACGTATTATTTGCGTCAACTCTCTTGCTATAACTTTAGCATTCACATTACCGATACGAATGATGGCATAATGTGCTTGTGGCACAAGGGGGCACGAAGGTAGAGGAGGAAATGCGATGGCTTCTTGTATTTTGCAGGCTCTAAACTCTGGTTTACTTCCAAACGGAAAACGAAACTTGTCGTATGGAGTGACAATTGCTCAGGCCAAATCAAAAAATCGAATGTTAATATTTTTGTACATGCACATAGTAGAACGGGGTGTTTTCAAGTCAGTAGAACATAAATTTCTATTGTCTGGGCACAGTTTTTCAGTTGCCGATCGCGATTTCGCTCTTATAGAGAAACGCAGCAAGACAGCCAAAATGCAAGTAATGGAAGATGGAAGTAATGGAAGTGCTGAACACGTATGACAGTTTCTTCGACTTTGAGAAAAAGACTTCTGAGTGCATTGATACAAAAGAAACTCAGGTTTCTTTGCTGAAAATAAGCAAACAACAGCCTGGTATTGTGTTCTGAAAAACAACCTTTTCCGATCTGTGTGACTGGGAAAATTTTCATGTACTGAAGAAAGGCAAGACAATGAAAGACACTGCAGCTGTGGAATTGGAAAAACTTCCAGCTACAGTTCCGTTGGCACCAAACAACCAAAATATCTTTCCACCATTATTGATTACGTGGATGAAAAGAACAAGGACTTTTTCCAACATCTGTTAGCTCAATAAAGTCAATGTTGTCTCGTGGCACTTAGATCTATTAGCTGTGTCAAAACTTTGTGTACTTAGATCTTTCTGCTCAAAAGGCCACACAACTATTTCATGTTTGAAGATAATTAAACAAACCTTTGTCAACATGTTTATAATCATGTAAAGAGTTAATTTGTGTTTAATTACAAATAAATATTCATTTCTCACAGAGATGTGCAGTTTTTTTTTCTTCCTGAAAAATTTTACTCTTGGCACTTACATCCTTTAGCATTTCCACTCTTCATTTCTAAAATTAAAACGCCCCGGTGGAGTGAAATAACTGTCGGGTATTGCATTATCTGAGATAGTGCGTCACCGTTAGGTTACATATTTATACGAAGTAGCGAACTTCCGCCGACGCCCGCTAATATTCTACTTTAACGTCCTTCTAATGGGCTTTCGTTCGATGTTGACCAGCAAATCTCACGTGAGCTTAATCTGGATACTGCACATTGATCCACGTAATTATAACGGTCTAATGGCCTCGCACCGATCAATGAATGACATTCGAAGAATGCTTATTCGGCTGAAGGTTACACGTCGAGATAAATTTAATGATTCCCTGGAAAGATCATTACGAGAGCACAAACGAACATAACAACATCGGAAGTCGTAGACTTGTGCCAGATGATCAAAGCTTAGAAGAAGAATAAGAACAAGAAGGAAGGGTGTTATGCTAATTCAAAAGCGTTTCAAAACTCCAGCTTGCAATGCAGTAATACCTCACTAATGTAAACAAAAACTCCTTTGTGAAAATCAAAATAATGATCATACATAAGTTATGTCTCTCGGTCATGGTCATGGCTGATAATTTCAGTTGATCACCATCAGACATAGCCTGCAGGGTTGCTAGGTAACACTGTCTGGCCATCCAGGCATACTCTACATCACAGCCTGTATGGTTGCTAGGTAACACTGTGGCCATCCAGGCATAGGCTACATCACAGCCTGTATGATTGCTGGGTAACACTGTCTGGCCATCCAGGCATACTCTACATCACAGCCTGTATGGTTGCTAGGTAACACTGTCTGGCCATCCAGGCATACTCTATATCACAGCCTGTATAGTTGCTAGGTAACACTGTCTGGCCATCCAGGCATACTCTATATCACAGCCTGTATACTTGCTAGGTAACAATGTCTGGCCATCCAGGCATAGGCTACTCTACATCACAGCCTGTATGGTTGCTAGGTTACACTTTCGTCACACATTTTGTTCTTATTCCTCTTCTTCGTGTGTCATGTCCTCGCAGAACGTTGGCGATTTTTTCTTCTTCTTTTTTTAATTTTCTTTTTTGTTTTTGGTTTTTTAACTGATTTATTTACAAATAACAGTTAATACATAGATGATACTTTTCAATCGTTTAACAAAATGAACACAGGAAAGAAAGAAAGAAAAATACAATCAAAACCATGTTTGCAACTTCCTGTTGTCTGAAATTCGTGAACTAAATATAATATGACGCTGTTATTATTTTATTTTATTTTATTTTATGCAGTGTTTTGAACTTAAAATAATATTTATACCTGTAAGTTGACAAACAAAAACGTAGTAACTGAACAATAACTAACCGGAAAAATCAAAACACTTTTTGTTTGTTGAAGTTCCACACTAATTTCAAACAAGTAAGCACATTCATTAGCGATCTGTAGCATGATCTGTTGTTTGTTCATAGCGTTTTCACCCCAAAGCACTGGCTCAAGTTGCCGAGCCATGATGTCCTACTTCTCCCCGGACCACGTTTTCCATTAATTTTTCCCTTGGAGTATTCCTTGCAGAAACGGTTACGCATCATATGCCGAAAGTATTCTAGCTTCCTTCTCTTGATTGTAGTGAGGATTTCTTGTTGTTTGTCCATACGGTGCAAAAGTTCTATATTGGTCATTTTAGCTGTCCAAGGTATCTTCAGCATCCTTCGATACGTCCACATTTCAAATGCTTACAACTTCTTGCACATGATCTCAGTTGGTATCCATGCCTCAACGCCGTATAACAGAATGCTGAAAACGTAGCACCGGAGTTTTTTTTTTTTTTTGCTATTGGCTTTACGTCGCACCGACACAGATAGGTCTTATGGCAACGATGGGAGAGGAAAGGGCTAGGACTGGGAAGAAAGCGGCCGTGTCCTTATATAAGGTACAGCCCAAGCATTTTCCTGGTGTGGAAATGGGAAACCACGGAAAACATCTTCAGGGCTGCCGACAGAGGGGCTCGAACCCACTATCTCCCGAATACTGGCCGCACTTAAGCGACTGCAGCGATCGAGCTCGGTAACACCGCAGTAATCGTGTCCGTAGTGCAATGGAAAGGTCACGGCTTGTCAAAAGTTTTCCAAGTCTCTGAAAAGAAGTTCTGGCCTGCTCAATTCTGCGTCGGATCTCATGAGCAAGGTCCCAGTCAGCAATGATGCGACATCCCAGGTATTTAAATGTTGCCACTCTTGCGATCTGGTCCTTTGCTGTTGTGAGATTACCACGAATGCCGGCTCCATGACTAAATTTTTAGCGTGTTGGCCTTCGGTCACAGGGGTTCCGGGTTCGATTCCCGGCAGGGTTGGGAATTTTAACCATCGTTGGTTAATTTCGCTGGCACGGGGGCTGGGTGTATATGTCGTCTTCATCATCATTTCATCCTTATTACGACGCGCAGGTCGCCTACGGGCATCAAATCAACTTGTCCTCGGACACTCCCGGCACAAAAAGCCATACGCCACTTCATTTTTACCACGAATGCCATTTTTCTTTCTTGCTTATAAACCATCCACTTGGTCTTCTTTACATCACACATTTTGTTGCATGATACTATTTCGTTGCACACATTTTCCGATGACTTCCAACTCCAAGGTACATGTATGTCAAAGGAAGCGCGTTCTTAGGACAAAGATCAACTTTATAATATTTTTCATCTCTTATAATAATTATATTCGATTCAGCTTCTTAATTAATTAATAGTGATTTTTAATGTGGCTTGTAATATTTGATGTAGATTTGGGAAGTTTGTTAAAAGGAAGCCTAATGATGTCAATATTTTAGTCAATAAAACTGTCTTATTGTGAATTCAATTTCTTATTGTTACCATATTCTGGAAATGATCAGTTAATTAAAAAGTATAAACAGGTCTAAATACTTTCCAGAGGGTTAACGAATGAATTGTGAGATAACAAAGACCAGAATGTTATTTGCAACTTTCTAAAGTGTACATTTGTTTCTTCCTGTGTTTTGAAGCAGAAGTAAGCATCTCTTCACAAAAATATATTGTTTTATACAATAGGAATCAATCGAGGGATGTTCCACCATTCAACACTTTATATAATATATAACATTTATTAAATGCTCCCCTTGGAATCATCATCAGTTCAAAGTAACTAAATAAATCTAAAGGATATTAACTCAATCAACATGAGATCTGCCTTTAAACACACATAAAATGGTTGGCATGGTTGACGAAGGATGTTCCCCCAACTCCTCGGCAAATTGCCTTAACTGAAAATTGTCCTAAGATCGGCACTTTCAAAAGATCGTCAATTTTGATACGTTTTTTTAAAAATTCTTCATCGACGATTCGACTACGAATATATGAACATTTTTTTTTTATATCCACAGTAACAACTTAAGAACTTCACAGCATTCCTCAACTTCAAGTTCTTATATATTATATTAAAACTCTGTTCAACATTGTACAAACGCAATTTGTGACCTGGATCCTAGGAGGTTCTTTAAATTTTAATGTGTTTTTTATATCATATAACCCATGTCAACCATTTTAAGTGTGTTTAAAGGCAGATTTCATGTTGTGTAAATATCATTTTGATGTATTTATTTACTTTGAACTGATGATGATTCCAAGGGAAACAAAACCGGTTTTCATTTAATAAATGTCCTATATATTATAGGCTATAAAGCGTTGAATAGTGGAACATCCTCAATTTATTTCTATTATATAAGTCAAAGGTAAACACGGAAATTAAAGTTATAAATTATGAACATATCGTTTCTATATTCGGATTGAAAATGTGAAATTGAAATTGTTTAGAACACCATTTTTTTTACAAAACTAAGTCATAGTATGCATTTCAGATGACCAGATGGTTGCTAGGTAACACAGACTGCGTCATTTACAGTGAACTAAATATAAACCTTAAAATACAAGGATTGGGGATAAGTCATGGCTATCTTGTTTTTTACGGATGCGGCCTCTACCAGACAATAATGGAAATATAAAAATGCGAGTTAGGAGCGTAAGGTGCTGTGCAATTTATGAATAATGCCGAGTAGGTTCATCAGATAAGGGGTATAACGCGAGAAAACTGTGAGCCATGATGTTTATTCTCAGAGAGTTCAGTAATATTTACCGTAAATCCTAAAAGTAGTCCTCCAGACCAGGGGTTTCCAAATGGCGGGCAGCGGGCCGCATGCGGCCCGCGAAGCCATATAATGTGGCCCGCGAGAGCATTTTAATAAATAATCTGGAGAATAATTACAAAATAATATTTTATAAGTCGTTCAAAAATGTATTGTTATATTCATTATAGACCCAAGTCCGAACTAGTTCATTCTTTAATATTATTTCCTCTTTTTAAAAATGCACTTGATCTGAATGGATTATTCTTCATTTAAAAAAATTAAAATCCAAATTTCAGATAATACTGATTGATTATTACGTCCCACTAACTACTTTTCATGTTTTCCGGAGACGCCGAGGTGCTGGAATTTTATCGCGCAGGAGTTCTTTTACGTGCCAGTAAATCAATCGACACGAGGCTGGAGTATTTGAGCACATTCGAAATGATACAACATCGAACCTACGAACTTCAGAAGGCCAGCGCCTCAACCATCTGAGCCACTCAGCCCGGCTCCAAATTTCACTCTTTTATGCAATTTTAAAAGAATGTTTTACCTAAGTAATTAAAATTATCAAACCTTTATTTCAATTGAATTATGCATAATATTTTTTTCATAATTGTACTTCTGTAGGCCTACTATACGCAGAATGTTACGAAAATTGGTCTATTATTCAAGTGCGGCCCGCGAACATGCCAAAGGTTTCCAATATGGCCCTCAAGCCCTTACAAATTGGAAACCCCTGCTCTAGACTGTTCACAGCTCGTTGCCAATGATGCGGGAGACGTCGGGTGGTAGTTATTTAATCATGTGTGAATTTTGCAGTCTCATGTTTCATAGACTTGGCAATGTCCTGTAGCGCCCCAGACCGTCTCCCGGGGCCGATGACCTTCGATGTTAGGCCCCTTAAAACAACAAGCATCATCATCATCATCATCATCATCATCATCATCATCATCATCATCAAAACGTCTCCCACGCAATAGTTTTTTAAAATCACTTTGGAGATGAGGTCAAAATCGCATGAAGTCATGTCCGATAAGCATGGCGGGTGTTCCAGTACTTCCCACCTTGTTCTTGCCTCATCACATCCATTCTGCACAGAGCCTGACTCACTTCTGCAGTCCCATAGCCCTCTGCGTGGTACCTGTCCATTGCACCGCCATCTTCAGCTGTGTCCATGTACTATGAATGTTATGCTTTCCAGGACATATGACTATTGTATGGTAGTACCACTGCCTTCTTGATGTTCAGGCCGTACTGTATCTCTGATGACGTCACACAAAGAGGCGAACTGTTTCCTTCGTCCGACCCGTGTAATGCAAGAACATGATGCGTCTGTACCTTTCGTAATTGTGAAATATATACAAATATTGCATTAATATTACAGGTGAGATCACTAAAACCTGTAATCGCATCATAACTCGTAAGTCAGGTCTATGTATTTTTGGGAGAAGTAGGTTTGAAGTGCGATCTACGCGGTCAAAGCTTCAGTGTTTTACTCATCAATGTACCCAACAAATAATTATTATGCATTAATACAAATATGGAGACAATAAACGTGCAATAATAAACTTTACATTCATACCTCTAGATTGCCACAAATACAGTAGCTTTCCTGTTTTGTTTTTTGTTGTTGTTTGATACTTTTGGCACTATCCTTCGAACATTTTCTTGAGACTCTTTCTTCTATACATTCTGTGTCACTTTTTGTTTAGGAATAACCCATGTTTTTCCCAAATATTAATGCACAAATCAGCCAGATGTATTAGTTATTTCCCACATACGCGGAAACTGCCGAGGAATGGCTTTTACTCGCATTAATTTTGGGGAGAAAAGGCAGCGCTTACTAAAGAAATAACCATATGTAGGTTCCATTGGTTACTGTCCACTTTTATACTTGTTCTATATCAACAATAATATGCTCTGTTTTAAATCTGTGAAACAAGAAAGTTAAAAGCAGAACTCATCATCAGCTCTGGAAAATGAGTGAAACATACACCTTTATTCTTCGTAACAGGTATTTTTTTTTCGGTTGGGATTTTCGTTTTTCATACGAAGAAAATGAAAATATTAATGTCTATTTACTTGTATAGTTGTATTTTAGCCGTGGATGCACAAGTTCTTAGCATTGTGGCAAATGCGAACTTTCACACACTGTATTTAAATTTGTACCACATTATATTTCCACAAAAACATGTTATATGATAAAAATTAAGTGAGTAAATTACACAAGAAGTATTACGTCCCTTGAATTTGCATTACTCACCACGTGAAGATACCATGCCTAACCTAAACTATGAGGTCTCATTATCTTAATAACAACTGTTTACGTAAATGCTGATGTGATAAATTTAAAGAAAAAACATTCAATATACTTAAATATAAATTTTGTCTCTCAATGGTCACAATTATCCTAAGATCTCAGAACGCTAAAATTAGACTTAGGTCACTTTGGAAATAAACAGCTCTGTTAAGTGCAGATTGTTGCCGATTCAGGTTTACTGGTATCATATTGATTACCTCACAATTCATGGAAAATTGGAAGATCAAAAATGTCACATTTGATACGTTAGAACTGAAGAGGTTATATGACATCTGTCTTCTTCGTTGACATATGATAGATATCATGTCAACTTTTGCATGAGACGTGTGTAGCGACCATGGACCTCCACCTTCTTTGATTAGACTACTTCTAGATAATTTCCTATTCAATCTCCTTTTGTCAAGTTATAGCAGTCCCCGTGGTGTAGGGGTAGCTTGGCTGCCTCTTAACTGGAGGCCCCAGGATCGATTCCCGCCCAAGTCAAGGGCTGGTTCGAAGTCCAATCAGCCTACGTGATTACAATTGAGAAGCTATCTGACGATGAGTTAGCGGCGCCGGTTTAGAAAGCCAAGAATAATGGCCGATATGATTCGTCGTGCTCGTGCTGACCACATGACACCTCGTAATCAGCAGGCCTTCGGGCTGAGCAGCGGTCACTTGGTAGAACATGGCCCTTCAGGGCTGTTGCACGATGGGATTTGGTTTGGCTTTCTTGTCAAGTTTTATTTGTTTGCTTGTCCTGACGATACGTTTACGATGCCTAAGGAGTTTCTTGTAATCCTCTTTTCATGGCTTTCCCCTTTCCTTAATACAGTAAAACCTGCACATGACGTACTCTGTATAAGAAGGAAACCTATTAATACGAAAAGAAAATAATCAGAACGAAGTATTACTATTTATCGTGTGGCCTTTTTTTTTTTTACAAGTTGCTTGACGTCGCACCGACACAGATAGGTCTTATGGCAACGATGGGTCAGGAAAGGGCTTAGAGTAGGAAAAAGCGGCCGTGGCCTTAATTAAGATACAATCCCAGCATTTTCCTGATGTGAAAATGGTAAACCATGGAAAACCATTTTCAGGGTGGGGTTCGAATCCACTATCGCCCGAATACTGGATACTGGCCACACTTAAGAGATTGCAGCTATCGAGCTCAGTCATTTGGCTTTTATTACCGGCAGTGTCCTAGGACATGTGTGCCTCTCCCGATGTAAGTCTTACCATTTGACTCCCTTGGGTGACGTACGCGTCTGGGCATGAAATGGTGATAATGAGTTAGGGAAAGGGTGAAGCCCGGTGTCGGCACATGCTCTAATCCTATCGAATCGAATAACACTAAGGGGGTGTGCTCAAGGCTTAACATCTCCATCTGACGGACCAATCACCATCATGCCTGCACTCCAAATGACCACTGCGGAGAGGTTTGAAAATGAATCCAGACAATCTGCTCTGCCAGTCAACATTTTGATGGTGAACATTTCTTCCACCAATGGGACTCGCCGCCGTCGTCGCAGTGAATCCCGAATGTGCTGATGCGGTAGGCTGAGACATTTAACAATGCTAATGCAGGACACTTTTTGAACATTTAATGTAGGAAAGAGTTACATGTGATACGCTGGTACGTTATGTTCCTGTGTGATTCCCATGATTAATGCACAATGTAGAGTTGTAGAAAATGATTTCTAACATGGAAATAAAGTTGCCAGGTTTTAGAAGTGCCATTAAGGGACAGGACATAACGACATTTTCTGAAGAAAACTCTGAGATATAATTTACTGTACTTTAATTACATTGTAGACACAAACTTTATTACAATATTTTGATGTTCCATTTTCTACATGAAAAGTTTAAAAGCCATATTTTTCTTCACTTTAGCCTTTTTCAATAATGCTGAATCTCTTCTTATCTAGTCGTGAAATGTCTGACAACAATCATCAAAATTAAGTGAGAGTTGAATTTCTGACTTTGTCATAGTTGCTTAACATCTATTGTTTTCATCATTCCATTTGATTTTAAGAAAAAACTCTTCCTATACATACATTCAACCCAGGTCTACTCAGAACATAAGATACCAACAGTAGCATATTTGGAACAACATCTAAATTAACTTTAGGGTAAAAATTCACCCATTCTGTATTCACATTACAACTCTGATCATTACCAGTGTCAGTACAGGTATATCTAGCCCCTGTATTGCGCAATTCAGTCTTTAACATCATCTACTGAAGGCAATGCCTTGTCCCTGTAGTTTCCGAAGTCGTACTAATAAGTACAGCTGCCTGGTTAGCACTTAAGAAGTACTGAGCGCCTGGCAAGGAGAGTGAAAGCAGAGCGAGAGGCACGTACGTCCTTCCGCTACGACAGTCAGCTGGGTGACTTTCCCCGTTCACTGAATTTCTGAAAATAGTATTTAAAACTTTTCAGGCGTCCGATAATGATAGTTAGCCTCTAAATGGTGAGGGAGAATATAGATGTTTACTATCCAAGATTACATGTATCTACCAAATAGATGTACTGTATGTCTTCAAATAAATAGCCTAACTGATGTTATCCACGGTAAGCATGATTGGATTGTTGGTGAGTTTATCAGATAAAATTCCAACCAACCATAAGCAACAGCTTAATCACCTTAACTCCGTATTTAACTATTTATTGCATGCTCTCAGAGTACATAAATTGCAATGAACATAAATAATTTTGTAACCCCCCTTTTAAACAGAAGGAAGCACATAATACAAGATACATAAAAAACACGTAATGATTTGATAATGCAAAATAACAAACCTTACAGAACGACATCAGCCGATGATCAAACAGGAAAACATTTTACCTTTTACAAACACGCGGCTTCGCAGGATAACCAACATGCCAACTAGAGAAAGGAAGTATGGGAAGCAGGCCGGGAAACCCTAGAGGACGAGACCTTACGCGACGTTGTAGGGAAAGAAACGTGAGAACATTAACCCTTTGTCTAATTTATTTAACATATAGAATTGAATCAAGGTATGAAGTGCACAAGGTTAGATAACATTATTAACCCTGACAGTAACACGTCTATAAATATCGCTTTAGTTACACCACACGTTTCGAAGACGTGTCACTCAAAGCCTATTATTTAAAGTTACATTAATGTTACCAGATGGAATGAACAAGGAATAGAGGTGGTGGAGGGGATAACTCTCCCCTCCTTAAGAGGAATAGATGGCATTCATTCGCACAAAACGTCAGAGAAACGTATGGTGTTACTGTCAGGGTTAATTTAAAAAAATCAAATCGAACCACGAGGTTCCTATCAATGTTTCTCTCAGGAAAGTGAATATTTACACAAAGTTACAATGACATTTAAATAAGTGAGCATAATTTCGATGTTGAAATTTACAATGAAAATTTAAAGGGAACAATGACCTAATTACAAACATCATATAAGGCAAGTTGAAAAATGTTACAAGAGAAGGGAACAACAGAAATTAAATTTAGCGCAGAGGCCTATAGAGAAGCAGTCCTCTCCTAATACACATCAGTGAGGGACGCAAAGCTCAACAGATGTGCACTAAATTGATACGGAATTACTGGAGGCAACTCGGAAAAAAAAATTAAAGTTTACATATTCACAAAAGATTAATAAAATGAATTGCCTCCAAAATAAAGGGTATGCCTAGTTGACGAACTATGGCATTACAAATCAAAAGCGGTGAAAGCCAGGGTCTAAAGCAAACTCCGAACGAATGAATTTACATTTTAAGTTAACACTTGAGAACAGAAAACATGCTTACTCCGGGATGGCTGGAGCCGGTGAGCGGACCACCTTACAAGGTGCGTCCGATCGTTACCACGTACGAAAACCAAAGACGCAGAACAGAGCCTTGCTCTTGCTAAGGAGCCAAAAAGCCGGAAATTGGGAAATACTCAAACAGCCAATCAGGGAAGCTACCTGTGTTTCGATCCGAAGTTCGACCAATACCAATTAGTGTTATTTTCACCAATAGAATTATAGCACCAAATATGGTAATGTGGGAAATTCATTCTAGAGATTTCGATTGCGAAACTCATCGATTTCGTGATCGAAGCTTCCACGTGGCACTACAGGGTGATACAAAAAATGGGTTACAAAAAAAACATATTACTGGAGATCTCCAATATCAATGATTAAGTAAATAATTGTCTCTTCAGTGAGTCCTGAAAATATTTTAAAATACAACTTCATCAAAAATAAAACACACAAATTTTTACATAATGTTGACAACAACAAAAATTTAGTCGAATTCTTCAAAAAATGTTAGTTCCTTAGTTTCTTTTGTCAAGTCAAAAATGATTCCGCCAACTATCAACTCATCACCGGTGACAAATTTGTTTCTCACAAAATAAATTGAAAATGGCGTAGATTTCTGCTCTCTTTCTTTCATTATTTTCTGCCTGCGTTTCAAACTCGGGTTTCACCGCAATGATCGAGAGTGACTGGAAGAACATCGCCAAACCTTCAAGGCCTGTGACGTAACAACAACGTCACCGTGGTTAAATAGCATACACTCATCGCTTGCCTACCCGCCCGCTTGCAGTGCTGTGCGCCCGCGAGTCGAAAAGCCCAGCGTGAGCACCTCTGGTCTAGGACATGTACACTAGTGTCCAAAAGTTAAGCATAATCACTAAACGAGGCCATACCGCATGATAGGAATGTCAGACGGATTGCTGAACAAACGGAAGCTGAATCACACACCATATGTGACACAACTTGTCCAAAAACCAGTGTCAGAAAGGTTTTGATACCTAAGGTACAACTTTGACAACAACTAACAAAACTTGGCAATGTCTTCTACAACGAAATATGCTGTTTATAGGGTGTATGGTTACCCCTAACGGCCACACATGCTTCTCAGCGACGTGGCATGCTCTCTATCGGATGGTCCAAGAGCTATTGTGGCAGTCGATCCGCTTCCTCCGAAAGGGCAATGCGAAGGTCTTGGAGGGTCCTTCGTGGAGGCTGACGGGACGCAGTTCGCCTCTCCAATGCATCCCAGGCACGTTCCATAGGATTCAGATCCGCAGACCTCGCTGGCCAGTCCATGCGATGAATGTCTTTCACAGCCAGAAATTCATCCACCAGAGCAGCGCGGTGCGGTCGGGCATTATCGTCCATTAAGAGGAAGTCTGGACCAACCGCACCTCTGAAGAGTCGAACATGTGTTCTCAGTACCTCATCCCTGTATCTCCGAGCGTTAACAGTGTTCCTCGGATCACCCATGAAGATGTGCAGGTCCATACGGGCATTCAACATGATGCCACCCCACACCATGAGGCCACCACCACCATACAGGTCCCGTTCCATGATGTTCCTGTGGTTGTATCGGCTACCTGGTTCTCTCCAGATTAATGTGTGACGGGAATCGTTCTGCAAACTAAAGCGGGATTCATGTGTGAAGAGCACATGCCTCCATTCATTCATGGTCCAGTTTCGATGTTGACGGCTGCACAGTAAACGGGCCCGTCTCTGCGCTAGAGTGAGCGAGACGCACACCACTGGACGTCGGGCGAACAGCCGTGCTGTTCTGAGCTTGCGGTACACAGTTTACCGGGAAACGGCAACCCCTGAGACGGCTGCAAGCTCCGCCGACAATTGTCTTCCAGGTGCACTCCGATTTCGTCGGACGGTTAAAGCCAGATATCGGTCCTACTGTGGGGTGGTTACCCTTGGTCGACCTTGTACTGGCCTACGACTAACATCTCCTGTGTCTCGAAATCGTCTCCAAAGCCTGGAAATGACACTTTGTAGCATATTCAAGGATACGGCGACTTCGGTCTGTGTCTGGCCTGCTTCCAGGCGGCCGAGTATTCTACCCTGCAAAACGGGGTCTAAATGGCGTCGTTGTGCCATTGTGCTGTCACGTTCACCACGAGGCTACACTCCGCACACTATAACAGGGCAAACACGACTGAGGGAATATGGGGCGCAGGCACTGGCTGTGTTTACCTTGCGGTTACGCCGCAAGTCAAAGCAGGGAACACTCCTTTCTTATACAGAGCGAACATGTAAGGTTGGTAGGTGCATATGTCGTGCGATTTGCGGTCTATTTCCTGTTGCCCAGCTCAATCTTAACTTATGCTTAAATTTTGGACACTAGTGTATCTTACAGTTGTTAATTAGTATTAGTGCAAATATTTATTTATGTCACGAGTCTGAGCAGAGTTGTTCTCAGCTTACCATAGACATTATGAATTGTCTGAAACAAAAAATGGCGCAACAGCGCTGAAGGGCCGTGACCTACCAAGCGACCTCTGCTCAGCCCAAAGGCCTGCAAATTATGAGGTGCCGTGTGGTCAGCACGACGAATCCTCTCGGCCGTCATAATTGGCTTGCTAGACCGGGGACGCCATCTCACCGTCAGATAGCTCAGCAATTGTAATCGCGTAGGCTGAATGGACCTCCAACCAGCCCTCAGATCCACGTAAAATTCCCTGACCTGGCTAGGAATCGAACCAGGGGCCTCAGGTTAAAAGGCAGGCACGCTACCCCTATACCGTGGAGTATTAACTGAGGGCCTGTAAGAAAGAATGCATGACTGAATGTATTTCTGCATGACTGAAATGTATTTATGTATGCATGAATGAATAAACACTCCATTCTTCCAGTCACGGATAACCACCAACTGCGGAGAGACCTCTTATTATTGAATGAATGAATGAATGCTCTCAGCCAAGTAAAATTAGTGCATAAGTGGTTCCTTGTATTATCAGAAACCTTGAATTGGATGTACCAAGTTCTGAGTATCTACTTGATAAAACAACTGGACGTCAAAGCTCACATGAAAATCGCTTTATTGCAGTATTCGGTCTCTTATCATTTGAACTTGATACGAAAAGTCGTAGACATGATATTTAGCATGATCTGCAGGAGGAAATTTCGTGGGATGACATATTGTTTGGTGTTAACTGCAATTATGTGTTTCTTAGCGACAGAGAATTTATTACGGCAATTTAAGTAAAGTTAAGCGTATGGAATGTTCCATGTGTATGTATGTTCAGTCTTTAGCCCGAAGGCTGGTTGGATCCTCAACAGCTTCACTATTAGCTGTCATAGATGGCGTAGGCATCACAGAAGAGGCGGACTATGGAAATGAGGAGTGAGGTAGTTTCCTGTTGCTTTCCTCGCCGAGCCAGTACATGTCAGTCTGCCAAGCCCACTGAAATGCATGCACCAGCTGACCTTATGAGCAATATTTTCATACCATTCATAGCAGGGACTGGCTGCATAAGGAATTCTCATTACTAGCATCACTAATACCTCGGTCACTTTCATATTGTCAAAGCCAAGGATGAGACTGAGACAGGTTCCATATAGAATAGAATATTCCCATCCCCTACTTCCGGATCGCCTGAAACTAAAGAAAGAGCACTCTTTTATTGCAATTCATTAAGTTTCACACATGCATTACATTTTCCTCTCATAATTATTGGACTATTACTACACTAAATAAAACTTATTTTGTCCTAGAAGTTAACGATGCTATATTGTCTAGGACAACATGTATCTTCCCTTTCTTTATCTTATTTAACCCTTTACTGCATACTGTTGCCCTCAGGCAACATACAACTTTTCACCTGTATAAACGGAAACAGATGTAGTTTTCCGGCACATCTTTAACTGTACAGTCATTTAAAGACATATACCAGTGATGCCTTGTTTTTTTTACATAACATAAGACAAAACAGCCCTACAACCAAAGGTACTCCTTCCACCCCGTCAGCATCCACGCGAACCAACCACCGTTTATTTTACGTGGGCCCTCCCCATCACATTACCACAGGCTTCAGAAGTACCTCTGGCTCAACCTCAAAGACATTACCGACCTACGGTCGTGCAAGTATACTTGCGCCTTGCAATACGAACCCATGGCCAGTAGGCAGTAATGTTCGGTCTTTGAATGTTAAAAGCTTAGCGTGAACGCACCATATTTCTGTTTGGACACCCCTTAGGGGGGTGCCTATTGCGGTGCCAGTACCGGTGCGCTATGTAGCGCTCCTCACCTGGCCTGTAGTAGAAAATAGAGTATAAGAATAATAGATATATGAGAATTGATGATAATAATAATAATAATAATAATAATAATAATAATAATAATAATAATAATAATAATAAAAGAAATGGTGAAATTTTGTACTGTAAGTTGATTACGGTTTTGTGGTAATATGGTGAAACGCAACATTATTCTCAGAGTGCCATGGCTGTGTGGGAATATATCTAAATTGGTGTGGTCTAGCGGCAGGGGCCGAGTCTGGATGGTGACCCATCCAAGCTCTGACCACGCCCGATGTTTCTTAACTGTATCGGGCCCTGATGCTGGGTTGTGAGCTAGAATAGGATGCTATTCTTGTGTGTCGGATGTTTGTGACACTTGTAATTTAGATTGAGAGCATCTACTCGCCTCAGCGGTCCTTGGTTCGTGGCAACGGTTACAGAGGAACAACGGTCCTTATCTTGTTGGGTGTGTATAACTGTTTAGATGTGTAGTGTTATGTGTTGGTGTATTTTAGTCTGGGTTTTGTAGTATGTCTTTTATTAGGAATATGTATTTGGGTAAGCGATGTATTTTGTCGTGACGTTATGGTTCGTATTGGCCTAGTGATCTGATTAATGGGTTGTTATGTTGCTGTGTTTTGTTGTAGAAGTTCGTTGCTTGGTCGAGGGCGAAGTCTAGTATGTATGGTATTTTTGTAATGGAGTGTAGATCTGCAATGCTTGTGTTGTAGTTTTTAACTGCTAGTTTTAGTGCCCAGTTTTGTATGTACTGAAATTTTTGTATATTTGTTCTGGAGAGAAAGCCTATTGCTGGTAGTGCGTATGTGATGATAGGTCTGATGAATGAGGTGTATATTAGTAGTACGTTCTTTCTGGATAATGAGCTGTGGCTGTGTATGAGTGGGTAGAGTGTTAGAATTTGTTGTTTGGCTCGCTGTAGTGTTTGGTTTACGTGTTCTTGTAGGTTCAGTCTAGTGTCTAGTGTGATTCCTAGGTATTTTTGTTTGGGGACCCATTCTATGTTTTGATTTAGGAGTGTTAATTGTTGCTGGGGGCGGCGAGTTCTGCGTGTGAAGTGTACTGCCTTTGTTTTCTGTATGTTGACTTGTATTTTCCATTTGGTGAGCCAGGGTTCGAGTTGTTGTAGGTGTTGTTGCAGGTGTTCTGTGGCTAGGTCTGGGTTTCTGCTTTTGGCCAGGATTGCTGTGTCGTCGGCATAGATGGCTGTGAGGGTGCGTGCGTTACGTGGGATGTCGTTGATGTATTGTAAAAACAGGGTCGGGCCGATAATACTGCCGTGTGGCACGCCTGCCTGTATGTTTTTTAGCTGGGAGTTCGTTCCATCTAGGTGTACGAAGAATTTTCTGTTTGTGAGGTATTGGTTAATGATTTTAATGTATGTAGGGTGCAATTGTAGTTTTATTAGTTTGTATATAAGGCCATGCCCCAAGTCTCAGACGGAATCCAGGAGATTTGGATCCGTTGAGGATTCTAGCCCTCCGACCGTGTAGGTCTTGGGTGCTATCTCTTAATTGGTTGAAGGAGACTGCATTGATGTATGGTAGGGGGACCTGGAATCAACGAAATCAGTACTGGTCAGAATGTGACCTGCGCCCCTTTTTTTAGGGGCGACTAATCTAAGACAACCTTGGGTCGCTTATAGCGGAGACCAAGGGTATCGTAGTTGCCCAGCGTCGAGATGAGGGGGTTGGGCTTAGTAGTCAGACCAGAAAAGAATTTCCGGGATGTCTTCTTTATTCTGGTTCTGATCTCATCAATCCTAAGGGATTGATGGATATCCCGATTTCGTTGAAACCATTGAGCACCAGAGATGAGGCGCAGCGCACGATTTTGGAGGCGCTGCACCTTATCCAGGTGAGTTTTGGCTGCCATTCCCCAGACCGGACTGGCATACTCTAGAATAGGTCGAATGTGTGTCTTGTATAGCGTGAGCCTGTTTTCTAGATTTAGGCCTTGATCGGCTTTCATAAGTGGGATAATTTCAGATAAGCGTCTGCTCGCTTGGGCCGAAATCGAATTGATATGATCTTTGAACGTAAGTCCTCTGTCTAGGATAACACCTAGGTATTTAGTTGCATTTCTCCACCGGATCACTTCGCCGAAAAAGACCAGTGGGAGAGGGTTTATCCTAGTACGTTTAGAAAAGAAAGTAGCATTGCTTTTGTTGACATTGATTTTGATTCTCCACTTCCGAAACCATGGTTCGAGGGTGGAGAGGGCATCTTGAATGTAATTTTGTGCTCTAGGTGGTTGCCAAGAGACAGAGGATATTGCCGTATCATCAGCATACATGTAGACCTTCGCGTGCGTTGGCTTAGGTATGTCGGCCATATACAAATTAAATAAAATTGGTGAAAGAACTCCACCCTGGGGGACACCCGCCAGTATGGGGCGAGGGCTGGACAGGGTTTTGTTCACTTGTACCTGGAATTTCCTATCTGCAAGGTAGCTTTTGATGATTTGAATCATAAATGGGGGAATGCCGAAGGAGTTGAGCTTGAATATGAGGCCTTCATGCCATACCTTGTCGAACGCACGCGATATGTCTAGAAAACAGACTCCCGTGTGTCTTCTGTCATTGTAGTTTTTGGCGATTTCCTCTGTAAGTCTCATTAGTTGATGAACCGTAGAGTGCTTACTTCGGAAACCGAATTGTTCTTGGTTAATTAGTTGATTGTTCTCAATGATGGTGTTTAGCCTGGAAAGAAGGAGTGTTTCAAATAATTTTGAAAGAATTGATAGAAGAGAGATTGGCCTGTAATTTTGAGGGAAGGTGGAGTCTGCAAGGGGTTTTGGTAACATGATGACCTTGGCTGTTTTCCATGGTGTAGGGAAGTGACCGTATCTGAATATGGCGTTAAAGACTTTAGTAATGAATGTAAGGGCTTTTTTGGGGAGGTTTTTCAGAAAAGTAGCTGAAATGTTATCCAGACCTGGGGTTTTTCTGTTTTTGAGTCTGTGGATACTTGAGTAGAGTTCTCGAGGGGTGATAAATTTAAAATTAGGGGGAAGGATGGTGTCACCAATGTCCTCGACTTCATCTTCAACTAGATCGATGAAGTCATCATCAGAAGGGTCATCGTTAGGGATACAGGTGGATTCAAGTGTGTCGGCAAGTGCGTTTGCTTTATCCAGGTCTGTGTAGGCCAATCCTCGTAATCCGTGAAGGGAGGGTATGCCAGTCCGCTTTCTAGTGAATTTTCTAGCCATTCTGTGAAGGGAGTTATCAGCCACGTTCAACTCAGCTAGTCTGAATTTCCATGCGTTAATTTTGTGGCGTTTAATGAGGATGAGAAGGTTTCTTCTTTGTCTGTTCCAGTTGAGTTTGAAATAGGGGTTGCGGGTGGTTTGCCAGTGTTTCCGGGTGCTGTTTTTGATTTTGATTTGATCCAGAATTTCAGTTGGCAGGGTGTCTTTTCTAGACTGAACCACTGCTGGTCCCACGGCGGAGGTCTCAGCAGCCGAGATGATGGTGTTGGTTATCTCGGACACTAGTGCATCTATATCTTCGGGGCCTTTCACACTGGGATTGCCATTTATGTGGTTATTAATGTGCTCTCTAAAATGTGCCCAGTTGATTTTGCGGTTGTAGATGGGAATATGTAGAAGAGAGATGGATGGGGAGAAAGAAAGAGTCATAAGGACAGGGAGATGATCAGATTCAAGGGCGTCTATAGTGTTGAGTACGATGTGTTGCCTAATTTTGTTGGAAATGGCAATGTCCAGTGTGTCGGGTCTCACATTGAAGTTATGAGAGTAATAGGTAGGTTTGTCTGGACCATGAGTTAGGAGGAGATTTCTATCGCAGTATCTGGAAAGGAGTTTGCCTCTATAGTTAGTGGTGCGGCTGTTCCATCTGGGTTTCTTGGCATTAAAATCACCTGCTAAGATAGATTGGGTACCGCTCTGAATGATTTTATCCAAGTCAGCTGAGTCGAACCTGGCTGAGGGGGAAATGTAACAGGCAGAAAGATTGAGAGGTCCTTTCTGGGTGTCAACTTGTATTGTGGTAGCTTCAAGGGAGGTAAGATCTGGGGGGGGGGGTGGGAATTCTATGGTGTGAGATGGTGTTCCGGATGAGTACAGCAGTGCCGCCTTTTCAGGAGTAGGTCGATCGTTGCGGTAGGTTATGTAGTTGGGAATGTGGGAGGAGATGTGTGGTTTGAGCCAGGTTTCTCCTAGGAGTACTATGTCGACATGAAGTTGTTTTAAGATTACACATAATTCTGTATGTTGGCGCTTGACACTTTCGGCATTCCAGTAAAGGACTCTCAATTGCCTGGGAAGAGTTGTTCTGTTTGAATTATTAGGCATTATTGAACCAGAGGAAGACTGCTTCAAGTAATACTTGTTTCTTATCATTAATAGTGGGGGCGGAGATTAGTTTTTGGAGGGTGACTTTAATTAGGGAGATAATTTCCTTTAGTGCAGGATCGGAGAGTAATTTGAAGAGTTCAAGGAACTCAGAAGAAGAGAGAGAGGGGTTGGATGACGGTACTTCCCTTGATGGTAAGGGGGCCGTAGAGGTCTGTGGAAGAGCGGGAAAGTCGGAAGGAGACAGAGTATTGGGGGTAGGTTGTGGGGGAGGTTCTGTACCAGTAGTGGCGTTAGCGAAACTGATGTTTGGTCTGAGACGAGAGGGAGGAGGACCAGCAGGCTTTTTCTTGGTAGAGGGGAGTCTAGAGTTCTGAGCTTCAATGAGACGCAGGTATGTACTGCAACCTCGGTAGTTGGCCGTATGTTCCTGGCCACAGTTAGCACAGCAGGGTTTGGCTTGTCTGTCCCCTCTTCTCGGACAGTCCTTAGTGGCGTGGAGTTGACCGCAGATAACACACTTGGAGTGACAGTGGCATCCACCAGAGACATGTCCAAAGCCTTGGCAGCAGTAACATTGCACAGGACCAACAGGGCTCCTGTAGTGCTCAATCTTGATGTCGGTGCGAAGAAGATGATCTACTTTGTAGATATTATTCTCATCTGTGGTGTCCCCTGTGTAGGTAACGAGGAAGAGGGGAAGTTTTCTCTTGGTTCTTAGCGCTGTTAGTTGCGCTACGGATGCAATGTTAAATCCAAGTTCGGTGAGAGCTTCCTGGATATCTTGAAGATCCTGGGTGATGTGAAGGCCACGGATGACTGCCTTCCTATAACGTCGATCATAGAGAGGGCGGGTGTGGAACTCGCCCTTATGATAGAGAATGGCCATTTTCAGGGTCTCGAAGTCTTCAGGGGTTTTGGTTTGAACCCTCACACCATCATGGAGAATCTTGAGTGAATAGTCGATTTGGTTTTCGATGAGAATGGAAGTGAAGGCATGAATGTCCTTGACGTTCTTGACGTAAACAGGAGGAATTTTGACTTTCTTCTGGGTGGTAACTTGATTGGTGCCTGTATTAACAGGGGCGTTGCCAGAGTGATTGGAAGTGCTGGGGTTGGGAGATATCTGAGTAGGGGGGACGGATGAGGATGATTCGAGATTGGAGGTGAGATTCCTGGATGCGGATGCTTTAGGAGCAGGCGAGGAGGCAGGAGGCATAGCAGAACTGTTGAAGACGTCATACTTATTTGAGGTCACGATAGGTCGGGGCTCAACGGTGAGGTGTTTCAACCGTTTCTTTTGTGACCTTCCTGTCGGAGAAGAGAAGGGTAGTCCGCAATCATTACTATCTTGAACAGTAGTAGTAAGTCCTTCTTGCTGATTGAGTACAGTAGAGGGCTTCTCTGAGGGTAAGCCATCTTCATTGGTTTCCCTGTCTGGAGAGTAGCGTTCTCTTTGGTTGAGAGAAAGAGTGCGCACTTCATCTTGGTCGTGAGGATGAGACGACTGATGTTCATGAGGCGATGGTGGCGGAGTTGAAGATCCAGAGTCGGTTGAGGTGCATGGTGAGGGGGACCTCGTCCTTGGTGGGGAATTACCCTGTGTAGTGCCTACCGAGGATGCAGTCGTGTTTCTGGGGGAGAGTGCGGGGTCGTCATCATCAAGGCGATGCCTTGCTTGTATAACTTTACCAAGTTTAGTAGGGGGGATATACTCTTCGTGCCAGGGTTGATTCTTCCCCTTCACAGAATTGGCTTTCACAGGCCTAATATGGCGAATGGTGGAGGAACGGTTCATTTTGGAGGGGTGTTTCCCTACCTTAGTCATAATAACATCTGAAGAAATAAGAAGGTTGCAGTTGGGTCCCCTGCCGAGGCAGGGGAGGGGTCACTAGGCCTGGGGAGGCAGTCAGTAGGATGTGAGAGAAGACATCAATGCAGTTAAAGTGGATCTGTAAAAATGGCGAGCTGGGAGAAGGGGGAGTGTCAAACACCAGAGGTGGACAGTGAAAGCCGTATGCCTGTTACCAGAGTAGTCGTGACAGGGACAGTTTTTTATACGTGGATGGGGCCACAGACAAGTCACGAGCTCTGGACAACAGGTAACGGAGTTACGATGGCCGATAAGCGGCAGAGAAAAAATAATTTAAGGGGAACCTATGCCCGTAGCAGGACGCTAAGTAAGCTCCCTATCTACCAGTCCTGCTACGGGGGGGGGGGGGGGGGGCAGGCGTTCACGAGCAACAATGCCACCCAGACCACTGTCGTGAAAAATCGTATATATACCCCGTTATGGCAATCCACATCACATACTAGTGTTAAGCTATTAGCCCCAGTTAAGAATTGCTGGTAAATCTAAAACACTGACCGTAAGTTGTACATTGAAGCTTGAAATTTTCTTCACCAAACGTAAACGAAAAATAATTCATGCAGTAAAGGGTTAATATTTACTTTTGTGTCAGAAGTCTTTTGGAGTACCGGGCGAGTTGGCCGTGCGCGTTGAGGCGCGCGGCTGTAAGCTTGCATCCGGGAGATAGGGGGTTCGAATCCCACTGTCGGCAGCTCTGAAGATGGTTTTCCGTGGTTTCCCATTTTCACACCAGGCAAATGCTGGGGCTGTGCCTTAATTAAGGCCACGGCCGCTCCTTCCAACTCCTAGCCCATTCCTATCTCATCGTAGCCATAAGACCTATCTGTGTCGGTGCGACGTAAAGCCCTTAGCAATCTTTTGGAGTGTCCTACCATTAACAACGTGCCTTACTTAACGTCTGAACTAAGAATAGAAGATAACGACACGACAATACAACAATTTATATATTACTACATTTGATACTAATAGTCCGCCTCTGTGGTGTAGTGGTTAGCGTGACTAGCTGCCACCCCCGGAGGTCCGGGTTCGATTCCCGGCTCTGCCACGAAATTTGAAAAGTGGTACGAGGGCTGGAACGGGGTCCACTCAGCCTCGTGAGGTCAACTGAGTAGAGGAGGGTTCGATTCCCACCTCAGCCATCCTGGAAGTGGTTTTCCGTGGTTTCCCACTTCTCCTCCAGGCGAATGCCGGTATGGTACCTAACTTAAGGCCACGGCCGCTTCCTTCCCTCCTCCTTGCCTATCCCTTCCAATCTTCCCATCCCTCCACAAGGCCCCTGTTCAGCTTAGCAGGTGAGGCCGCCTGGGCGAGGTACTGGTCATTCTCCCCAGTTGTATCCCCCGACCAAGAGTCTGAAGCTCCAGGACACTGCCCTTGAGGCGGTAGAGGTGGGATCCCTCGCTGAGTCCGAGGGAAAAGCCGAACCTGGAGGGTAAACAGATGATGATGATGATGATGATACTAATAAATTTACAATTTGCTTGGAGTCGCACTGACACAGATAGGTCTTATGGCGACGATGGGTAGGAAACGCCTAGGAGAAGAAAGGAAGTGGCCGTGGCCACAGCCCCAGCATTTGTCTCGTGTGAAAATGGGAAACCAACGAAAACCATCTTCACGGCTGCCGACAGTGGGGCTCGAACCCACTATCTACCGATTACTGGATAATGGCCGCACTTAAGCGACTGCAGCTATCGAGCTCGGTAAACTATACAATCAAGTATAGATGGATTTCCTAGTGGATTATCCAGTGGGTTGAAATATCCCTCGGGCTAAGGTAAACCAAACGGCTTGTTGTCTTCCACATAGGAAATGAAAATGATTCACTCAGGCGAAACAGTCTAATGAAGGAAAGAGAAATGTTTTGGAACAGTTAGTACTTCAGAATACACGTGCTTTGATTGCTTTCTTTGACTCTCAAACATGGTGAGACAGACTGTAGACCGATGCTCATTCAATACTGATCTGCATTTAGAACAGTCGCCCAGGTGGCAGATTCCCTATCTCTTGTTTTCCTAGCCTTTTTCTTAAATGATTTCAAAGAAATTGAAAATTTACTCAACATCTCCCGAGGTATGTTATTCCAATCCCTAACTCCCCTTCCTATAAACGGATATTTGTCCCCAATATGTCCTCTTGAATTCCAACTTTGTCTTCATATTGTGATCTATCCTACTTTCAAAGACGGCACTCAAACCTATTCGTCTACCGATGCCATTCCACGCCATCTCTCCGCAGACAGCTCGGAACATATCACTTAGTCGAGCAGCTCGTCTTCTTTCTCCCAGTTTTTCCCACCCCAAACTTTGCAACATTTTTGTATCACTACTCTTTTGTCGAAAAACACCCAGAACAAATCGATCTCCTTTTCTTTGGATTGTTTCCAGTTCTTGGATCAATTAATCCTGGTGAGAGTCCCATACACTGAAACCATACTCTAGTTGGGGTCTTACCAGAGACTTATATGCCCTCTCCTTTACATCCTTACTACAACACCTAAACACCCCCATAATCATGTGCAGAGATCTGTACCCTTTATTTACAATCCCATTTATGTGATTACCCCAATGAAGATCTTTCCTTATATTAACACCTAGATACTTACAACGATCCCCAAAAGGAACTTTCACCCATCAACGCAGTAATTAAAAGTGTGAGGACTTTTCCTATTTGTGAAACTCACAACCTGATTTTTAACCCCGTTTAGCATCATACCATTGCCTACTGTCCATCTCACAACATTATCGAGGTCATTTTGCAGTTGCTCACAATCTTGTAACTTATTTATTACTCTATACAGAATAACATCATCCTCAAAAATCCTTACCTCTGATTCCACTCCTTTACTAATATCATTTATATAATAAGAAAACATAAACGTCCTTGAGGAATTCCCCTCTCAATTATTATTACAGGGTCACGTATAGATTCGCCTACTCTAATTCTCTGAGATCTGTTTTCTAGAAATATAGCAACCCATTCCATCACTCTTTTGTCTAGCCAACTGCACTCATTTTTGCCAGTAGTCTCCCATGATCCACCCTATCAAATGCTTTAGACAGGTCAATCGCGTTACAGTCATTTGACCTCCTGAATCCAAGATATCTGCTATATCTTTCACGGCCCTTTATTGTAGACGTGATAATAAGCTCTGGGTGTTTGCCGCATCAAGAAAGCAAGGTGAAATTCTCCATGTTTTGTAGAGAACTTATCTCCGCGTCATCAGAAGAAAGTCCTAAAAGTCTGCACGCACCAACGCGGGACGCGGGAAGAGGGAGCGGGAGTGGGAGCGGGAGCGAAACCTACATTCCCGCGGTCGCTGCGAAGTTCGTCCTTGTCTTCACACCGGAGCGGGAAACAGTAGCCGAAATGGATTCGTCTGATGAGGAAGTGCTTCTGCTTCTAGCAGTTGCTGAAGATGATGCACGACAAGCACCCGCTGTAGCTATCGCTGATCGTGTGAAATTTGTGGAGTTCTTTGGCATGCATAACAACAGTGTATATGTAGTTTTAGCATACATCTTTTACATGTATCTACAAGTTTACGAACGGAGAAATGTGTGCAAAAACAAAAGTCACAAACAGACAGTAATAATTAAAGAATTGATACTTACAAGGTATATACAGTTCTTTTCCTATTTCATCTCACAACAGACGGTATCTTTCTTCCTTACATTCTTACACTGACTGAGCAAATGTCATGGGATAGCAGAGCACTGATCCGCAGCTGTGTTGTCTGCGCACCCTGTGCCA
This sequence comes from Anabrus simplex, assembly GCF_040414725.1. Taxonomy (NCBI): domain Eukaryota; kingdom Metazoa; phylum Arthropoda; class Insecta; order Orthoptera; family Tettigoniidae; genus Anabrus; species Anabrus simplex. The sequence continues at coordinate 49,261,939 of NC_090277.1, forward strand.
GCGGCGGTTGTATAGGAGACCTTGTGAGCGGTGGCTGTGCATGTGACAGGTGTAACATGGAACGTCGTCGTGAGCTGACACCGTTCGAACGGGGTATGGTGGTCGGTGCCCGACGGATGGGAAGTGCGATTTCGGAAGTGGTGCGGGAATTCGGCTTCACACAATCAACCGTGTCCAGGGTGTATCGTGAATGGTTGAATGCGGGTGTCATCGTCCACAACAGACGAACGATCGGCCGTCCAGCCACCCTCGACGACCGTGACCGGCGACATCTGAGACGGATTGTCAATGGTGACAGACGGGCAACTGTGCAACAAATCACGGCTTAATTCAACATACGCCGTGCTAGACACGTCTCCCAGTGGACAATCCGTAGGAACATGGGCTCTATGGGGTATGGGAGCCGGCGCCACACACGAGTGCCACTGTTAACCCAGCGTCATCGGACACAACGGCGCGCATTTGTCGCCAGTCACCAGGGATGACACTGCAACAATGGCGTAACGTGATATGGTCGGACGAATCACGATTTCAACTGCACCATGCCGATGGGAGGCACCGTGTATGGCGCAGACCACATGAAGCGATGAATTCCGCCTGCCTCGAAGGTGTGGTCCAGGGCACTGGTGTCTCTGTTGTGGTCTGGGTGCATTTTCCTGGTAAGGAATGGGCCCCTTTTAGTTGTTCTGGAAGAGACTTTGAATGGTATGCGGTATGTTGAGCTGTTCGGAGTCCATCTCCACCCATTTTTGGCCCTCCAGCGCCCAGACGGTTCTGTGGTGTTTCAAGATGATAACGCGCCGCCACATCGCTCCCACGTCGCCCGGAAATGGTTCCAGGAACATGCAGCGGAGGTCCAACGACTGCCATGGCCACCCAGGAGCCCCGATATGAACCCTATCGAGAATAACTGAGATGACCTGGAACGCAGGCTCCGTGCCATGGATACTGCACCCACGAACAGACCAGCAATGGCGAGCGCTCTGCAAACGATTTGGTGTCAGCTGCGTCGAGAGCACTACCAGGGACTTGTTGACTCACTTCCACGGCGTCTCACTGCAGTTCGCAGGGCCAGAGGAGGCCCCACACGCTATTAGGTGACTATCCCATGACATTTGCTAAGTCAGTGTATATCTTCATTACTCATGTCGTAAAGCATTGGGTGTTTCTGAATGAACTCATCAACAGTTCAGCCACCATTGTCATTGTTCACAAGAACGCGGGACACGCGAAAAAGCTGCATGCAGCGAACCGAAAATGGTTCGCTTCAATCCCGCCATGTAGGCGGGAGAGTGACGCTCCTGTGTGAATGGATTCATATCCCGCTGTACTCATAACAGTACGGGATGGGATCGCTCCCGCTCCCGCGTCCGGCGTTGGTGTGTGTAGACCTTAAATCTGCGAAACCTAAATAATTTCATCTCGTTTTCTTGCCACGACAAGCAGTGTTGCCAACTTATATTTTCATGATCCGATAAATACTACTAAAAATCCGCTAAAATTCCGCCAAGAAAACCGATCTCAAATAATGAACATTAATAATAATAATAATAATAATAATAATTGTACCGGGCGGTACACCTCCACTCCGTTAATTTAAAATGTGCGCCTGTTGGAACTCCTCTGCTGGAGGAGGGCTGAACTTTATCTACGCTGTTAATTCTTTACTTTCTCAAAAGATGTCACCATGTGGAAAAATTTGAGTTTTTGAACTGTGTCATTTTTGATGTGTTTTTGTTTCGCTTGAAGTAAGAAGTGTGAACTTTCTCTTCTAGAGGACACTACTGAAGATCTACAATAGTGCAACCTAGTGCGGAGTCAAAGAACTATTTTGTTGGAGAAAATTTAATTTCAAGAGTTTGTTCTTTGTTAAATTTCTTTCTGTCATTGTTTAAGTTGGCAATATTTACCCCTTTCTTCCCCTTGTTATGAATGTAACCAATCCCGAATTTCTTTAATTAATTTCTGACCTATCAGGGGTATCTTCCCCCAACTTGAATCTGTTGCGGGGTCCTATCCAATAAAAAAGTTGTGGGCGGGTGTTTTCTTTCCCCTAACGCCTAGAACCTTCCACGAGAGGTTATAAACTGCTGATTTTTGGGTCTCCGGGCCACTTCTGTTCCATCTTTCAGTGTGTTAAGTACATAGCAGGGGGCGGGAAGCGCCTCTTTCTTCGGCAGCGGTCAACAACAAGGTAATGGCCGATTAATAACTTCTTTCTTTGCTAGCTCAGCAGTTTAACTTTCGGGGCGGGTTCTAAGCGTTCTACCATGTAACCTTTTCCTAAATGTAACTACTCTTTTATATATTCTCTTTTAAAGCTTCATATTGGGATAGAGAGTGCTAACCCTCTCGAGCTCCCACTCATATTGTTGTGAGGTGAACTTAGTTTTCTCAACCTATTCTTCGATAACGTAAAACAATGTGTTCTCTTCTTAAGTCACCTCTTTAGAATGGGATTAGCCCTTGTGTTAACGGCCTAGTGCCAAGTAGGTCTTAATCAAAGTGTACTAGGAGTGCCAGTTTGCCTCCTCCCAAATTGTCATTTTAGAGGTCATTTAATTAACCTTCTTTTTCATTCAATAGACCTCAGTAGGTTGGGTATTTTACCCCTGTGTATATGTCCTGAGAGGACAGCTTGAAGGTGAAGTTTGGTGTGGCCTGTGATTGGCTTACACTTTGAGAGCAGATTGCGCTTTTGGAATTCAATTTTTGTATGCCTCGAGGAGGCTTTACTGTGTAATTTGGAGCAAGTGCTCCAGGGTTTGATTGGGGTCTTCTGCCCCTTGGTTAAAATTTGTATATCGGAAAGTTGGGCTAGTTGCCCAAGAATTGTGAACTCAGGGCTCGAAGCCCAAATTCTGTAATCTCTGTAATTGTACATTTCAAATTGTGTTTCGGCTACTAAGTACCTGTTCTTTGTTATTACTTAATTTTGAAAAGAAAATATAACCTTGTTAAATTTTACAGTAACGTTGATTCCGTAGTTTGAGACTCATTCACGCCCGCACCTTCTTTCACCTCTACCTACCACCAAAACACGGTAACAAGTGGTAGCAGAGCGTGGTTGAATGGGTCTCAATTTAGCCCCTTTTGACGGCTAAACATTGTTTTGATCCGAACTCTAACTATTTTCCCAGTTGCTGGAATCTTTTGAGTTTTTCTAAATTGTTCTGTCATCATGCCAGGCCCTCGCGATGTTCTCCATCTTAATTATTTGCGCAAAGAGGAGTTGATCTATGAATTAACTATCAGAAATGTACAATCTGGAGGCACGGTTGCAGTAGACACTAACAAGCTTAGAGAGTCCCTAGATTTGCCCATTTCCATCCCCAATTTGGGAGAGAAAGAAATTGATGACTCTCTTTCCACGATCGTCGAGAATATTACTGGGCTAGCTTCTGTAGTTAGTTTTTTTGATGAAAATGATCCGTCTCCTAATCAAATTAAGCGTGTGCAAGGCAGGCTATATCATTTTTCGAATAGGGTTAACGATCTGTTGTCTCTAAAACTGAATGACGTTCAGAGGAAGGAAGCTAGTACGCTCCTGGAAAATATTTCCGAATTATCTAGTAAGGTCACTTTATTGTTGACTGGGGAAGTCCCTCCCAAATCTGATCAACCCACCATAGTGAATGCAGGTAGTGAGGAAGCGCCTCCCAAGGGAGAAGTTAATAGGATAACCGTTGCTGCTCAAACTATCTCTGCCCCATCGAACAACGAGCCTGAACGCCGTGCATCGTTGAGTAACATTCGTTCTGAATTAACTTCTTTGCCATTGAAACCTTTACCTACTATGTCACCCGGGTTTAGCAGCTTGCCTCATCCATTGGCAATGTTGCTCAGAGGGATCTCTAAGTTTTCCGTTAATACCACCAGTGATGTAATTTCTTTTTTAAGATTTCTAGTTGAATTTCAGGATCATGCCCTTGTGTTTTCTCTTTCTCCATGTCAAATTTTGCAAATTATCTATCCGTATGCTATTGGTATTCTCTCTGATAAAATCGTAAGAGCCATTGCCGAGCAATCATCTATTGAGGATTTCCATGCCCATTTGCTAGCTAACTTCATCCCTGCTAGGGCTAGGTCCTCCCTTATTCAGAAGTACTATTATCGGGTACAGCGCTTGGATGAAAACTTGGCTGATTTCATACAAGACATTAAGTTTTATACCAGGGTGTTTGCTCTTCACTTCCCTGAGGATCAAATTGTACAAGCTATTGTGGAAGGGATTTCACCACCCTACAGGTCATATTTGTGTTTCGCGGCGTGCCCGCAAACTTTTTCTGAACTTGAAGCATTGGCCGTCTCAGCGGAAGGAGTTAGATACGCCGATTCTTTGCGTGTCGCGAAAGAACCCCCTCCTTCGTTTAGTAATACTCGGCCTCCACCTCGCCGACCAGTCACACCCCGTAAATGTTATGCTTGTGGGTCGCCTGACCATCTGCGCAATAAGTGTCCACTGATCAAGTCTAGTAGGGCAAATAATGGAGCTGGTTCAGCACAAGGCTGTTTTAAATGTGGGGCTTTCTCACATATCGCCAAGAATTGCCCAAACTCGAATAGCACCCCCTCCTGCTCAACTTCTGGTGCAAATTCCACCTATGCCAATAATAAAAAGTGACTAGTGGCTTCGGCTGAGTCGACTAATCCATCTTCCCGAGACTCAGCCCCGGGTAAACAGGTTGTAAATTCAGGGAACGAGCAATTTTCAAATTCATCTTTTGAATGCCCCAAAGAGTGTCTTAGGATTGCGGCGGATTCCCCCGCACCTATTCCTTTTCTTAAGATTGAGTTAAATAACGAGCCTATAACAGCTCTCTTAGATTCAGGCAGTGTTTGTTCGATTATTTCGGCTGAATGGTATTCTAAATTGAAAACGGTTTGTAAACTTCCTGACTATGTCTTTTCTCCTGTTCAATACGTTTCGGCTAATTCATCTCCATTAGAAATTCTAGGTTCCTTACTGGTCAAAATTCGTGTTTTTAAGTTTACATGGAAAGTTAAATTGTTTGTGGCAAAGCAATTGTCTAGCCCCATTATATTGGGAGCGGACTTTATTTCTCACACTGGTCTTGTGCTCGATCTCCAGTCTAGGTCGTGCACATTCAAATTTGCTTCTAATTGTAAAATACCACTATTAAAGTGTAATTCCGTGTCATGTTCTTCTATTTCGCCTACCCAGGATGAGATGTTGTTAGACCTTAGACATCTACCTGAGGAGCAGGCTAATAGTATTCGCAAACTGTGTCAGTCGTTTCCCGAGGTGTTCTCTGATACTCTTGGTGTTACTGACCTTATTGAATACAAAATTGAGGTCACGGATTCGATTCCTGTCCGTTTTCCACCTTATAGGCTATCTCCACCTAAAATGAAGGCTCTGAAAGAAATTATCGATCAGATGTTGAAGGATGGTATTATTAGGCCCTCTAAGTCGGCGTATTCATCGCCTATTTTTCTAGTCCCGAAACCCCAAGGAGGCTTCAGGCCTGTCATTGATTACAGGGCTCTCAATCGGAAGGTGGTGTTACAATCTGTGCCCCTTCCTGACCTTCACTCTTGTTTTTCATGGTTTCGTAAGGCCAAGTTCTTTACTATCTTGGACTTGAATCAGGCCTATAATCAAATTCCCCTTGCCGAAGAGTCTAAACATCTTACTGCGTTTGCCACGGACTGGAACTTATACGAATACAACCGCGTGCCTTTCGGGCTCCCCACGGGAGCAGCTGTACTCACTAGGCTACTAGATAGGGTCTTCTCCGACATCAAATTTGAATACTTGTATCACTACTTGGATGATGTCGTCGTATTTTCAGAGACTTTTGAAGAGCATCTAGATCATCTGCGAGAAGTTCTCGATCGCCTTCGTAAGGCTGGGTTAACTGTTAAGTTGTCCAAGGTTGCCTTCGCTAAGCCCTCTATGTCATTCCTAGGGCATATTGTGTCACCCGATGGTGTAGCAGTCGATCATTCTAGAACACAGGCCATCCGTGATTTTAAACCTCCCAAGGACATTAAAGGTATCGCCAGGTTCATTGGTATGGTGAATTTCTTCAGAAAGTTCATTCCTAACTTTGCTAATAGAGCGGCGCCCTTAAACCTTCTTCGTAGGAAAGGCATCAAATTCGAGTGGGGACCTTCTCAACAAGCCGCTTTTGAAGACCTTAAATTAGCACTTTGTAATGCCCCTGTACTTGCTATGCCTGATTTCTCGAAGAAATTCATCGTCCAAACCGACGCGTCGTCGTCAGCGGTAGCTGCAGTCCTTCTTCAAGAGACTGAACTAGGGAGGCGCCCCATCGCCTATGCGTCTAGGACTTTGTCGGCTCAAGAAGCCAAGTATTCCATCTATGAGCTCGAAGGTTTGGCAGTCTTATTCGCCTTAGAGAAGTTCCGTCTCTATCTGGAACATGTTAAATTCGACCTGGAGACAGATAATCAAGCCTTAAGCTGGGTCTTAGGTAGGCCGCGTCGTACTGGTCGTATAGCCCGTTGGGCCATCCGTATTTCTGCCTTCCAATTTGACGTCAGGCATATCAGAGGTACCGAAAATGTTGTTGCTGATGGACTCAGCCGTATGTTTTCTAACGACGTCGAGATCCAGGAACCGGTCGACAGTTCATCACCTCCCGAGTCCATAATATCTGGTGTTAATGCCATTTTAACAGATGCTCCCATGCTTTTTAGGGATATTGAGAAATACCAACGTGAAGATCCGACGCTGGCTCCGATAATGGAGACCCTTTCTTCTGGGGAACATGTTGTCCCTTATGTTCTGAGGAATGGTGTTCTATGTTGCCCATCGAGGCATGATAGGATGATGAAAGTTGTCGTTCCAGCTGTTCTTGTGCCTATGATCTTCAAGTACTATCATGAGACCCCATTAGGGGGGCATCTTGGTATTTTTAAAACTCGTGAAAAGATTCGTGAAATGTTCATCTGGAAAGGTATGGACGGTGAAATCCGTGAACTAGTAAAGGCTTGTAAATCCTGTTTGATTAGTAAACCAACCACGTCCACCAAGGTAGGCCTCTTGTCTTCGCATCAAGCATCGCGCCCCATGGAACGCCTGTATATTGATTATGTAGGACCCTTCCCCCAGTCGAAGGGAAATGCCAACAAATTCATCTTTGTATGTGTAGATGGTTTTACCAGATTTTCCTGGTTATTTCCGACTAAGCTGGCTACCGCTCAGTCCACCATTACTTGCCTAAATTCTATTTTTGCTTCTTTTGGTCCGTGCCAATATATTGTATCCGATAATGCTAAGGCTTTTACATCTAATTTATTTCGTAAATTCTGCTTTGACTTATCCATCTCTCATGTAACTACTTCCGCGTATTATCCTCAACCATCTCTGGCTGAACGGGTTAATCGTAATCTCAGGTCTGCACTGATTGCCTATCATCATGATGATCATTCCAGGTGGGACACGTCCCTGCATTGGTTAGCTTTTGCTTTGAATTCGGCGGTTCATGAATCTCACAAGTTTACTCCAGCTTCTTTGATGTTCAAGTTTGTTCCCAACTCGCCGCTCTCTAACCTCTGGTCTCTGAGTGACATTCTACCCGAGACAATAGATCCGGATAACATTAAAGATCTTTGGAAGAAGGCTAAAGCCAATCTTAAAGTGTCTCATGAAAAGGTTAGGGAAAGGTATGATCGTGGACGGAGACCCACCCCTTTGAAGGTAGGTGACCAAGTTATGGTCAAGAATTTTGTTCCCGCGGGCAAGCTTGCCCCCAGATTTTATGGGCCTTGTATAATTCTCGATTTTCTCACGCCGGTTACATTGTTAGTAAGCAATCCAGCCACCGAGAGGATATTTAGGGTTCACCTGTCCCAGGTGAAACCGGTGTAAATTTTGTGTCAACTTGCTTCATATAATTTGAAAGGAATATGAAGGTTATATATTTTTTTTTTTTTTGAGTTCAACTTTAAGGCTTTCTGCCCTTTCTATAATATTTTGGTCTTATATGTAATCCTCTTGTAAAACCTTCCCCGATCCGTTAAACTGCCATTCTGTCTTTGCCTCGACCATTACCACGCTCCCGTCTCCTGCTTCAATACACACTGTGGCTTAATTTGAGTAAATGCCATGGATATCTGCACGCCGCTGACCCCTCGACCTCCTCACCAAGCCTGTGCCCTCAAAGAAACATGATGGTCCAACACAATTCTGCCGCCGAGTTTTTATGTTTCAGTGCCCCCGCAGCCGCGCAGCGCCGTGCAGCAACTGGGGAGGGGGATGGGCCCCCTCCTCTCCAGCGAGGACGACATGTGCACGGCGAGCCGGAGCTCTCCTCCCGGCCAAGGCTGATGTGCGGCGCACAACCTGCTACTTGCCCGCAGCCTGTATATGTTCACCGCGGGCGCGGCGTACTTCAACACCTCTGCTCCCCTCATAGTGCGGGCGAGCGGTATCTCAGGGTACTTGAGGGGTCCGAGCGGCCTCCTTTGGACGCAAGCTGCAACGGCCGGTCTGGCCATTCAACTTAGCCTACATCAACTACATGGACAGTCACTATAAGAGATGACTACACTTGGGAATTCAACAACAAATTTGGTGGACATTGCAAAATTTTTCATCACATTTTAAAAGATTATCTTCAGAAATTCGCCTTCTACAAACATAAAAACCTTACGTTACCAATTACAACAAAAATTTTGGAACTGAATTAAGAATTTCTCAAATACTTCTGCAAATTATTTTAATATCAACATCAAAACTTGGACTTTTGTTTTCAAACTGACTTCATGTGAAATCCCTGGAGGAACTTTTGGGGGGGGAGGTCTGTACCGGGCGGTACACCTCCACTCCGTTAATTTAAAATGTGCGCCTGTTGGAACTCCTCTGCTGGAGGAGGGCTGAACTTTATCTACGCTGTTAATTCTTTACTTTCTCAAAAGATGTCACCATGTGGAAAAATTTGAGTTTTTGAACTGTGTCATTTTTGATGTGTTTTTGTTTCGCTTGAAGTAAGAAGTGTGAACTTTCTCTTCTAGAGGACACTTCTGAAGATCTACAATAGTGCAACCTAGTGCGGAGTCAAAGAACTATTTTGTTGGAGAAAATTTAATTTCAAGAGTTTGTTCTTTGTTAAATTTCTTTCTGTCATTGTTTAAGTTGGCAATATTTACCCCTTTCTTCCCCTTGTTATGAATGCAACCAATCCCGAATTTCTTTAATTAATTTCTGACCTATCAGGGGTATCTTCCCCCAACTTGAATCTGTTGCGGGGTCCTATCCAATAAAAAAGTTGTGGGCGGGTGTTTTCTTTCCCCTAACGCCTAGAACCTTCCACGAGAGGTTATAAACTGCTGATTTTTGGGTCTCCGGGCCACTTCTGTTCCATCTTTCAGTGTGTTAAGTACATAGCAGGGGGCGGGAAGCGCCTCTTTCTTCGGCAGCGGTCAACAACAAGGTAATGGCCGATTAATAACTTCTTTCTTTGCTAGCTCAGCAGTTTAACTTTCGGGGCGGGTTCTAAGCGTTCTACCATGTAACCTTTTCCTAAATGTAACTACTCTTTTATATATTCTCTTTTAAAGCTTCATATTGGGATAGAGAGTGCTAACCCTCTCGAGCTCCCACTCATATTGTTGTGAGGTGAACTTAGTTTTCTCAACCTATTCTTCGATAACGTAAAACAATGTGTTCTCTTCTTAAGTCACCTCTTTAGAATGGGATTAGCCCTTGTGTTAACGGCCTAGTGCCAAGTAGGTCTTAATCAAAGTGTACTAGGAGTGCCAGTTTGCCTCCTCCCAAATTGTCATTTTAGAGGTCATTTAATTAACCTTCTTTTTCATTCAATAGACCTCAGTAGGTTGGGTATTTTACCCCTGTGTATATGTCCTGAGAGGACAGCTTGAAGGTGAAGTTTGGTGTGGCCTGTGATTGGCTTACACTTTGAGAGCAGATTGCGCTTTTGGAATTCAATTTTTGTATGCCTCGAGGAGGCTTTACTGTGTAATTTGGAGCAAGTGCTCCAGGGTTTGATTGGGGTCTTCTGCCCCTTGGTTAAAATTTGTATATCGGAAAGTTGGGCTAGTTGCCCAAGAATTGTGAACTCAGGGCTCGAAGCCCAAATTCTGTAATCTCTGTAATTGTACATTTCAAATTGTGTTTCGGCTACTAAGTACCTGTTCTTTGTTATTACTTAATTTTGAAAAGAAAATATAACCTTGTTAAATTTTACAGTAACTTTGATTCCGTAGTTTGAGACTCATTCACGCCCGCACCTTCTTTCACCTCTACCTACCACCAAAACACGGTAACAATAATAATAATAATAATAATAATAATAATAATAATAATAATAATAATAATAATAATAATAATAATAATAATAATAATAATAATGCGCCGCACTTTTGAATTTTCCGCCTTAAAATACTCCCCTACAGCAGAAACTCGGAACTTTAAAAACTGAATTATCTCAAAAGTTTCTCAGAAGATGTCACTGTGTTAATTTCGAACTGCTTTTGTTTACTACTTATCAAGAAGTGTGGACATTCTCTGATAGATGTCTCTACAAAACTATGACCATGCACCCTGGTCCGAAGTTATAGAACTTTATTTGAAGAAATTTTGTATTCATAAGTTTGTTCTTTACTAAATTTCGTTCTTTCATTTTTGGGTTGGCAATATAAATCTTTTCTTTCCGCCAGTTTTGAAGTTAGCCAATCAATAATTTCTGTCATTAAATTTCAGCCAATTGTGTCTTTCTTCTCCAATTTTTATGTGTAAATTTTAGTTAGCCAATAAACGACTGTGGGTGTGTCTTAATTATTGTTGAAAGGTCTCGAATCTTCCCCGAGAGTATAAAAACTGCTGATTTTCCTGGCTCTCCGCCACTTCAACAACATCTAGCTTAGTGTATGGAAGTATAGCAGGGGGCGGGTAGCGCCTCTTCCTTCGGGCAGCAGCTCTTCAACAAAGGTAATGGCCGTTTAACATCTTTATTTCTTGCTTGCTCAGCAGTTTAACACTCGGGGAAGGTCCGAAACCTTTTCAATGTAACCTACCTGTCTAAAAATGTAACTTAGTGCCGGCTTATGTAAAATTTTCTGATAACTGTAAATCGGGGATAGGGAGTGCTGTACCCTCTCGAGCTCCTCTTCATTTTGATTTGAGGTGACTACGTTTTCATAACCGATTTTCTTCTCTTCTTAATGTGTTAAAAAGTTCTTATACGAGTCACCTCCCTAGTTTGGGAATAACCCCTGTGTCACCGGCCTAGTGCCCCTTAGGTTTTATAAGGTTTCATGTAGGAGTGCAAGCAACGCCGCCATTCATCTGGGTATTTTGGGCCATTTAATTATTCTTTTCTTTTCTTTTAAGGCCCTGTAGGCCTTGTGCCTTGATGGCAATTTAGTGTAATAGTCTGGTATTGCCTTTAATAGGCTTGAAAAATTGAGAGCGGCTCAGCTCTTTCTTGTGTCTGAAAAGTGTCTCTGGGAGGCTTGAGAGTAAAAGGTGGGAGCAAGTGCTCCATACAATAAGGGGATTTCTGCCCTTTGATAATATGTGGTTGTGAGCTGAGAGCTCAGATCGTCAAAATATCTCTATATCTTGGATTTCCTGGTCTTGTACCTGATTTGTTAACTTGTTGTTATTTGTTGTATGTTCAAATTCTATATCAAATCTGTCAAGTTTGGCTGTTTTGAAAATATAACCTTTAATGAAATTTTAATTCAGTTCTCGTTTTTTTTTTTTTTTTTTTGTAGTTAGACCCATTCCAGCCCTCACTTTCTTTCACCTCTGCTGTTCCACGGATAACCCCGTAACAATAATAATAATAATAATAATAATAATAATAATAATAATAATAATAATAATAATAATAATACCGGGCGAGTTGGCCGTGCGCGTAGAGGCGCGCGGCTGTGAGCTTGGATCCGGGAGATAGTAGGTTCGAATCCCACTATCGGCAGCCCTGAAGATAGTTTTCCGTGGTTTCCCATTTTCACACCAGGCAAATGCTGGGGCTGTACCTTAATTAAGGCCACGGCCGCTTCCTTCCAACTCCTAGGCCTTTCCTATCCCATCGTCGCCATAAGACCTATCTGTGTCGGCGCGACGTAAAGCCTCTAGCAATAATAATAATAATAATAATAATAATAATAATAATAATAATAATAATAATAATAATAATAATAATAATAATAATAATAATAATAAAAGTAAATGTCTGCACTCACCTGATCTGTGAGTTTCACTGGGATTAACCCGCTGTACGCGAGCCGGCGAGCCGGGTGAAATCTACTGTAGGTGAATCCCCTACCTCACGTGCCACACAACAGGCCAGTTTATTAAACGGTCTTCCTTCATAGCATAAATAAAAATGCCACTCTCTCACAGTTTCATTATCTGTCGTCATTCGTCAAGTAAGAGATAAGTACCCTTTCATATGCGTTATAAATTTATGACACCATGATCTCATAACATGTTTTCCTCATGTGACTGCTGGCTCCTGACAAGAAATACGGAATAGCTAGGAGAAAAACTGGAGTTCAATTTTTTTAAACGTAAAGTGGATAAAAAACTAAATTCCACTATAAAAATCTAGAATTCCGCCAAAAAGTCCGTAATCCGCTAAATAATATATTTCTCCACCGACAGTCTTCTAATTCCTCCACATTTAGCGGAAAATCCGCTAAGTTGGCAACACTGAAGCTTATTAGCATCTCTATGTGTGATTTGTCGAAAGGAAATGTAATCCTGATAATCCGGAGGATTTGGAAGGTATAATGAATATGTTGTATACTGATAATGACTGTTTTTTAATAAAATATGGAAAAAAATACACAGTATTCTATTTCGGTACATTTGTACCCCGCTTGTTAATCCGTGTGTGTTCTTAAGACCACCACACACAGAGGGCTAAGATAAGCTACGCTATGCTAAGCAATGCCAAGCTATGCTATGCTATGTTACGAATAAGAAGCTAAACTTAACTATGTTAGGCAGCCGTCTAAAGATGGCGGATTAATTGAAGAAGAGGCCCTTTTTTATTGGCCTCTGTCGTGCAAGATAAAGAAAGAGAAAAAAAGAAGAGGCGAAGATTCTGTATACATGAAATTGGAAGGAGAATCATTCATGATGAATCCCATCACTTGATTCAAGCATTGGATAGAAGTGAACCAAAAATGATTTCCACCAAATCAGAAACAGTTTCGTGAACTTCCCTCTGTTGCTGAGGATGATATTAAGGAAAATATAGAACGTAGCGTAAAAATATAATACATATAAAAGCAATAAATGACACGTACAATTAATTTCCAGATTTTAATTTATTTCTTGCCAACAGTTGTTTTTCATGATTACCGTTAATAATTTGACAGGTAAGTATATTTTTGTCTCTCTTCAATCAGTCTTTCTTCCTTTCGTCCGCTCTCCATGATAATTAACAAACACAAAAACAATTAAGCAATATAATAGCTCCCCTATTGAGGTAATTCACGAAAGCCACACTCATAAAACGACTGCTAGACGCCGGGCAAAAAAGTGATTGTGCACAGCTATGAAAATTGCCTCCTTGGCGATCTGTACAATTTAGCTTGGCATTGCTTAGGTTAACGTAGCTTAGCCAAGACCAACTACTTAGCTTAGCATAGCAGTCTGTGGGTGTCATTCTACGTAACTTTATTGGAACGAATTTTTTCTTTGGTTGCGTAGCTTAGCGTAGCTTACCTTAGCTTTCTGTGTGTGGTGGCCTTTGGGAAAGTTAAACTGGCCTTATAGCTTTAATTTGCAAATAAAAAATCTCTAATTTCTTAACCAGACTAATATGTTTCGTTGAGATATCTCAAAATCGCTTCAAAATATTTGTTGTCGTTTTTACCGTTAATGCGAAAATATCACTCCTCTAGTTATCATGTTACGATATTTAAATCCATCTCTACTTGTAAACTTTAGCCTATATATATTATCTGCTCACCAATGAACGAAGCTCGAATTTATCACCTCGTCCAGTAATTTCTTAATGGACTTAAGATAAACAACTAGAGATATTCCAGCCCGCAGATAACAGCCTTTGTCTTTCCCTGAACTTGAACCAGTCCCTGTCACAATGAACCTGCTGACAGGAAATCTCTACAAAATCCGATAAATAATATCAGATAACAGGTCACGTATCTTGTCTTGCTAGTCAATGGATCGAAGGATTACGTGGTGTTACTAGCCGAACATCTACCGGATACACGAGGCAATCATTTTCATGAGGCGATTGCGGGTTCAGTCCGCCTCTGTGGTGTAGTGGTTAGCGTGATTAGCTACCTCCCCCGGAGGCTCGGGTTCGATTCCCGGCTCTGCCACGAAATTTGAAAAGTGGTACGAGGGCTGGAACGGGGTCCACTCAGCCTCAGGAGGTCAACTGAGTAGAGGCGGGTTCGATTCCCACCTCAGCCATCCTGGAAATGGTTTTCCATGGTTTCCCACTTCTCTCCAGGCAAATGCTGGGATGGTACCGAACTTAAGCACCCTGGCCTCCTGGGGTGGCAACTAATCACACCAAGCACTACACCACAGAGGCGGACCGTACAGGTTTATTTTTATTTGTGGATGGACAGTATAGGCTGCGAGGAAGGGATGAACTTTACCGCGACAATGAAAGGCTAACTGAGTCTATCAGAAAACGGAGACTTAAATTCTATGGGCATTGATTTAGAATGGATTAGAAGAGACTAACGAAAAGGATTTTAACAATACTAGACAGCAAACCTAAAGTGTCGGACAAATGTTTCAGGGAGGTGAGAAAGGATCTCAAACAGGTGGGACTAAATTCAGAAGACATCTCAAACCGAACAAAGTTTAGGTCAGTGATCGACAGATTTCAGGGATTCCATGACGAACCAAAACTTAACCGTGGGTGGACGGAAGAAAGAAGACAGGCTGCCAAAGAAATGATGCTAAAGTTCTGGGCTGTGAGGAAGGCTTCCAGAAACATGTAATTGGTTCCTAACGTGGTCTCTAATGGCCGTAAACGAATTTATTATTATTATTATTATTATTATTATTATTATTATTATTATTATTATTATTATTATTATTATTATTATTATTATTATTATTATTATTATTATATCGAGAAATCTATTCAGACAGTTCGGTCTCAGCGTTGTCACTCGTTCAGCACCACCGAGGCGCGACCTTAAGGTACACTGCCATCGTGAATAAGAACTGATCAAGGCAGATGTGGTGCTATGCTCGCCAAATGAGGATGGCGGACTTAAACGAACTGCGAATGTAGCGAACAATTACAGATAGTTCTTGCGATTCATATTTGGGTCATTTGGCTCCACCAAGTTTACGTGGGAGGAAATCATTTCACGTTAACACTTTACTTCTTTCATTAGAATGTGAAAACTACTAAACACTGCAGCACGCTGCGGCTATACATCACTTCCTTTCTCTCGATGCGCGCTAGAATTTTAGAAAACAAATGATGTTCTGGCATTGTGACATACTGCGCGTCAACTTCTCTCTTGTTTGTTTTGACGCATGATTTACTGTCAACGGAAAAAATATTCTCAGGAGAAGATAGCCGATTATTTATAACCTCCATGATAGGAACTCGGAATCTGAATGGGTAATAATCGTATCACTAAAGCAACACGTTCTAAAAATAACAACCTATCTTGTTTTAACAATTTGATTTACGTTGCACCGACACAGTTGGTGTTAAGACGACGATGGGATGGGAAAGGCATAGAAGTGGGAAGGAAGCGGTCGTGGCCTTAATGAAGGTGCAGCCCTACCATTTACCGGGTATGAAAATACGGAACCACGGAAAACCATATTCAGGGCTGCCGACAGAGGGGTTCGAACCCACTATCTCCCGAATGCAAGCTCACAGCTGCGTAACCCTAATCTAATCCATTTCATGAAGTGCATCGCCTTGGTCCACCGCTGTGGTGTAGTGGTTAGTGTGATTAGCGTCATCCTCGAGGCCCGGGTTCGATTATCGGCTCTGCCACGAAATTTTGGAAGTGGAAAGGGAGGTCAACTGAGTAGACGGGGTTCGATTTCCTCCTCAGCCATCCTCGAAGTGGTTTTTCCTGGTTTCCCACTTCTCCTCCAGTCAAATGCAGGGATAGTACCTAACTTAAAGCCACGACGGCTTCTTTGCCTCTCTCTTGTCTGTCCCTTCCGATCTTCCCATCTCCCTCAAAGAACCTGTTCAACATTGCAAGTGAGGCCGCTTGGGTGTGGTATTGGTCTTCCACCCCATTTGTATCCCCGACCAAAAGTCTCACGCTCAAGGACACTGCTCTTGAGGCGGTAGAAAGGGGATCCCTCGCTGAGTCTGGGCGTAAAATGAACCATGAAGGATAATCGGATTATATTTTCTTCTAAATACAATTTTCTGTTTACGTCGTACTGAAGGAAGGGACCATGGCCTTTGTTCCGGGGTACTCTGTGGAATGCAGAGGTGAAAGAAGGTGCGGGCTGGAATGGGTCTATCTACGAGAGTCAAGGATTAATTTAAAACTTCACCGAGCTCGATAGCTGCAGTCGCTTAAGTGCGGCCAGTATCCAGTATTCGGGAGATAGTAGGTTCGAACCCCACTGTCGGCAGCCCTGAAAATGGTTTTCCGTGGTTTCCCATTTTCACACCAGGCAAATGCTGGGGCTGTACCTTAATTAAAGCCACGGCCGCTTCCTTCCCACTCCTAGCCCTTTCCTATCCCATCGTCGCCCTAAGACCTATCTGTGTCGGTGCGACGTAAAACAACTAGCAAAAAAACACATTTAAACTTTAAAATAAAGGTTATATTTATTTTCAGAAATTAAATTTTAACCAATAACATTTCAGGTACAGTAGTTAGACACAATTTTTTAAAAAAAAAAAACAGGAAAAAACCAGAAAAGACTACTTACAATTTGAGCTTCAAGCTCATAATTTACCAAGGTCCCAACATCACAATTGTTGCGTTAGACAGGTAGAAAAGGAGAGATATCTCCCAAAACACTCATTTCAAGAGCACTTTGCTCCAACGATTACAATTTACGGCCTTCCAAAGGCCCCACTCAATGTTACACCAATATCTATTACATTGCAAGAAAAAAGCTTACATGCGGTACAAATTCAACCAAGGAGACTGCGCTCCCAACGCTTACCGCCTGATTAAGGCAACCTTTAAGTTTACATTAGGGATTAGAGCTTCTTCGCTCAATAGAATTACATTTCTAGGCCTCTCTAAGCACAACCTACAATTTAGAACGCCATATTAATTACCTTTTATATTACACAGGCGTGTCTAGTACCCATACTACCGGGCCTTCGTGAAGAAGAACAGGTTACATTACTGGTCCAAACATAAAATGTATGGCGGCGTACACTTGCTCTCCTCGAAATCAGAAATTGAAACCCTATTTGGACTTGTCGCCCGATGATGCAGAGGCTAATCCCACACTACTGAGGTGACTAGGAGGACAAGTTAACTTATACATACATACATACATTTATTGAACATAACAGGCGACTTCGCCCCTATACATGTTCACATGCAATAATAATAATAATAATAATAATAATAATAATAATAATAATAATAATAATAATAATAATAATAATAATAATAATAATAATAATAATAATAATAATAATAATAATAATAATAATAATAACGATAAAATGAATAATAAATAATAATAATAATAATAATAATAATAAGGATAATAATAATAAGAATAATTAGCAGTCATTAGCTGAAGCAGTTCACTCACTCAGTGTTCATCCAGTGTCCTTATTATGCTCTGTACTTGCGTCACATTCTTGTTACTGACCTACACCTGATCAATAATCAAACAACAACACTCAGCATTTCAGCACTTGCATTCCAGCTAACTTTAAAACAAACAGACCATGCAATCCTGTCCTCTTACCCAACTCCACCTAACTAAGTACTCAGTCCCTATATTCCCTAATCCATTAGAATTTTAACATACTATCCCCTTCCCTTATACAGATAACTATTCCACCCCCCTATCCCCCTGCCCACCCTCTAACTCACTCTCCTTCATTTTACTCTCGCAGGCCTTTTTTGTCGCACAAAAATACCTGTTCAATTCACCCCCTTTTTCCCATTGTTTAATAATCCATCTCAGTATTGCGTTCTCATCCCCTCTCCTCAATATTTCCCGATGCTCGGCACTCAATAATCCATGTCTTAACCCCCTCGTTACCTCACAGTCTCTTAGCAAGTGAAACTCATCATTCGCATCTCCACAAAGTACACACCTTGTCTTATCCCTCCCCTGTAACCAGCCTGTATTCCTTGGCAAACCTAAAAGCCACCACATCATCCCATATCGTTTTGACCTATCGACGTATCTAATATTCAACTCTGCTATCTCCTCTATTTTCGTCAAAACAGTCAGCGAATTTCTTAGTCTGCTTTCCCCCAATAATTTCTGCCTATGGATATCTCTAATTCTCCTTTCCAGTATATTCATCCCTCTCACTTCTGTCTTTGACCAAACCTCCCCCCACAGGTGTCCTAATCCTATCCTCTCCAAATATCCCTTTATTTTTCTAACCATCCACCCTTATACATGCTCTTATATTGCTGTACATATGCTGCCTGTAATACTCTCCCACCTTCCTGTCTTTTTAAATTCATCCAGTATCTAACTATTCTTTTCACACCCTCTGATTCCAAATCCTCCCCACACATTAATTCCGCCCCTACATTTGCTGTACACCTCGGTAAGCCCATCACTAACTTAGCAAAACTACTAACAATCCTTCTTAGTTCCTCTCTTTTCTCATCCAGCCCCCAAACTTCTGCTCCGTATAATACCCTCCCAACGATTACCGACCTGAACACGAGTCTCAGTGTTTTATAACTGATCCCCGGGTACTTGAGTAGCAAATTTCTGACTGAGGCTAAGGCTGCCAATCCTCTATATTTCACTCTTTTGATCTGGTCACTCCAAGTTCCTTTATCATTAAAAATAACTCCTAGATATTCCAACTTCCTTACCTGTTCCAATCTTTCTCCCTGAATTACCCAATTCCCTTCTATCTTTCTTCTTTTGTCCACCTGTACTACCAATATTTTAGACTTATTTCCATTAATTTTCAATCCCCATTTCCTCGCAAATAGCATCACTGACTCTAAGGCCCTATTCATCGCCCCTGAAGTTAGCGTCATCAATAACACATCATCCGCAAATATCAGTCCTGGTACTTCCAAACCATTAATTACTGGTACAGCCCAATTTTCTGCCCCAAACCCCTCTAAAATATCGTTGATAAATAAAATAAACAGTATTGGCGATAACTTGCATCCTTGTTTTAAACCCACCTTGGACTCTAATGGTCCACTCATTCTCCCTTCTCCCAATTTTACACAAAACCTGACGTCCCTATATATTCCTTCCACTGCCCTCAACATCTTCTCCGAAATCCCTAACCTACCTAATTTCTCTAGTAGGGCCTCTCTATTCACCTTGTCAAAAGCTTTCTCAAAATCTATTGCTGCTACATAAACCGTACTTCTAGCCATATTCTTATACTTTTCTAAAATAGTCTTTACTATCATTATATTATCCACTGTTCTTTTCTTTTTCCTAAATCCCCCTTGGTAATCTGTCAAAATTTCATTTTCTTCCGCCCACCCGCTTATTCTGTTCGCTAGCACCCCAGTATATATTTTACTCAAAGAATCCAACAGAGATATACCTCTATAACTGTTCACATTGTTCCTACTACCCTTCCCCTTGTATATAGGGCATATAATTCCTGTTTCCCATTCCTTAGGGTAATTTCCTCCCTCAAATATCCTATTGAATAGTTTAACCATGCCCTCTATCATTATCTCATTTTTACTAATTTCCTTCCAAAACTTGTTATTTATACCATTACACCCCCCGGCCGACTTCGCTCTGGCTCTGCTTATCACTCTCCGGATTTCCTCTCTTGTGATTTCTTTATCCAGGTCATAAATTGCCACTCCCCTATTCCTCCAAATTACTTCTTCTCCCGAACCTCTCCATCTATCACCCCCCCTTTTTTCCTAGTAATTCATCAAAGTGCCTGACCCATTGCACTTCCTCAATACTCGTTCTCTCTATATTCCTTCCACCCTTAATAATTCTATTAATCTTATCCCAAACTCTCTCAAAATTGTTTGTCTTGCAGTCATTATTTATGGCTTCCATTTGTTCCTCTAACCACGTCTTTTTTGTCTCAGAGATTTTCTTTTTATACTCCTTCCTCAATCTACAGAAAAACTCCCTTTCTTGGCTCCCACCTTTCCTTCTATATTCTCCTAACGCGCCCATCACCTTCCTCCGCAATCCTTCACACTCCCTATTAAACCATTCTTCTCCCTCTTTCTTATTTCCTTTTCTAGCTTTCACCTTCTGCGCTATCATCTTTATTGGATGTAGCAACAATTCCAAGGCTTTATCAGTATTATTCTCTTCTAACGCCCCTTCCCACCCATATTTCAGAAGATGTAGCTCCTCCTTTACTACCCTATTCCAATCCCGGCCCACCTTCTCTGTCCATTTATACTTATTATAACCACTCCCTCGTTTATCATTTGTCTCATCTTCCTTCATTGTACACTTCTCTTCCTCCCTTTTCAGCATAACCCTCACCGGGAAATGGTGTGATTCAATCCAATCTCCTATTTCCATACTTACAACTTCCTCAATCATCCCTTCCGAACTTAAAACCATATCTATCACACTACCCCCCTTCTCCATAACATATGTCAATTTCCCCGTCCTGTCACCCTCTATCCACCCATTCAGAATATACAAATTTCCCACAGCACACATCTCTAGGAGCTTCTCTCCATAACTATTTGTAATTTTGTCCTCACTCCTTCTACTTTCCAACAAACACATTCCATCCTCCCTACTATAAACTGGGCTCTGTTCTCCTATTCTCGCATTCCAATCCCCAAATAACAACATATCCTCCTCACCTGGATACATTCCCCTTATCCTTCCAATATCCACCAATAACTCTTCAAAAAAATATTTATTTGCATATGCTGAATTACTAGGGTGGCAGTAAACAAAAGCTAGATTTATTTTCTTCCTCCTTCCCTCACTCCCTCCCAAATTCAATCTCAGCCATATGGTTTCCATCATATCGGTCTCTATATCCTCTACTCTTTCACTAATTTCTTCCCTAATTAGAACTATCATCCCTCCTGGTACTCGTCCCTTATTCCTCTCTTTTCTTCTATATTTATATTTTATCTCAAACCCCTTCCATGAAATCTCCCTCCCTGTTTCCAACCACGTCTCCAAGAGTGCCACAACATCAAAACTTTCAATTACTTCCCGAACTTTCTTGTTTCCTAATTTGTTCCTTAGTCCCTCGATATTCACACATCCTATCTTCCAATATAGTTATAACTTTCCCTCCCTCCCTTCTAGGTCTCCCCCTCTATTCTTACTTCTAGTATTTATCGACCTCTCTTCCTCTGTATCCTCCATCCCTTTACGTACTTTTCCCCATAAGTCTTTTAAGCTCTTACTTCTGACTTTACTCATAATTTTTTTACCTTCTTGTCGATCTGTCTCCTCTTGACCTTTCTTGTTCACTACACCACTGCACCCTGCTCTCACCCCTTCTTGCTGCTCACCCCCACTCACCCCCTCACTATTTTGGACTTCTGAATCCACCTTCCTTTGTCCTTTCTTGCTCACTGCACCTCTACACTCTACTCTCCCAGTTTCTTGCTGCTCACTCTCACCGTCCACTTCACTATCTTGATCTTCTGTCTCCCGGCTGCACTGCCCATTCTCTTCCGAGATGCTCTGCTCTCCTGCCACGTCCCTCCTCCTCTTCTTTTCTTCTTTCTTCTTCCCATCTTGCCTTGTCCTCTCACCACCCTCAACCCTCTCGTTTTCGTCCATTTCCTTTAGCTTCGTCACTGAATGTACTCTCACCCATCGCCCGTTTGTCACCTCCAACCTCAGACCTCTTATTCGGGCCTTTAGCCCCTGGTTCCTCGCTCTCCATAGGTGCCTATTCAAGATCTTCATACTTTCACTTCCTTCTCTTCCCATGTCTCCTTTCACCCCTATTTTCAGCCCTTGTAAATTCTTGCTGTTACCTAACACAGTTTCTGCCATTAAGGTTGAGAACAGTTTAACCCTAATTGGCCTCCGACCTTTGATTTTACCAACTCTCTCTACATCATCTATGTCTATCTCACTAAAGTTTATCTTCATTGCATCACGTATAACTTCCACCACCTTATATATCAGCTCAATCTTGCTCTCTCTCGCCCCTTCCTCAACTCCATATATAAATATGGCTTTTTTCAATCTCTCCTGCCTGTACCCCTCCGCTTCTTTCTTCATCTTCATCACCTCCTCTTTCAGATGTTTCACTTCCCCTCTCAATAACTCGATTTCTTTCTCGTTATTGACCACTCTCCTGCTCGATTCCTCTGTCTTCGTTTCAAGCCATTTCTTCATGTTCCCTATCTCCTTTCTCTGCTCCTCCATCATGTCCTTTATTTCCTGCACCTTATCCCATTGACACTTTTCCTGCATAACTTCACTTACAACCACCCTGAGTGCGGCCAAATCCTCCGTACTATATTTTCCACTGGTATTTGGGCCTGGGTTTACTTCCACCCCCCCAATAACCAGTAGCACTGCTATCACTGTCACCACCAGCACCGCTTCACTCATTTTCAATCCGTCCGTACTTATCACCAATCCACTCCTAGTCTCCTTCTTCTGCCTTGCCTGCCATTTCCCAATAGCGGCCCGGTACTGTTCAATGCCGACCATGTTTACAGCACGCACTTCACTACGCAACCTCTCTCCTCGACCGCTCGAGCTAGACTGGTGGACAAGTTAACTTACGATTTACAAGATAAAAAGGGTTACAAAATCGTAGTCACCTCAAGATTAATTGAAGGGGAATTCAAGAGGCTAACGCACTCTCTATCCCCGATTTACAGTTTTAGTCCTTAGGACTTACATGAAATTTTACATTAGAAAGAAGAAAGTTTACATTTTAGGAATGGACTGTTACATAGTTAAAGATTGGAACTTTCCCCTCGGGCCAGCTTGCGGTGATAACTACTTACTCTAGATGGAAAACTGTTGGCCATTACCTTAGCTGATGTTCTGCCTGCCAAAGTTTGAGGCCCCCGCCTCCTGTCTTAACACATACAATCAGTAAGAGGACGATCAGAAAAACAAGTTAGCTCGAAAAAGCTACAGCTTTTATACCAGAGAGGAAGCTTCGAGAAGGCTCTGGACTAAATCCAGACACACTCTCTAATTTTATTGGCGGATAAAATATGTACAAGAAACGTTTGATTGGCTGAAAAATAAATACAGAAAATTTGTGATTGGCCAGACTCCAAAGCTGGTGTGATGAGAAGGAAGTATCGCAAACCTTGAAGTATCAAAAATAATGAAAGTCAATTCAGTTGAGAAAACCTATAAATACAAAACTTCTTTAAATTTCTAGTTATTTCACTTTGCACCAGAGTGCATGACCTCAGTTCTTTCATAGAGACATCTATGGAGAAAAGGCCAAATTTCTGGAAATAGTTGTTGCAACCAGTGATACACCAAAACAAAACACAGAAATCCAGTCAGTTTAGGAAACTTTAAAATAACAGATTACTCCATCATTTAGTAGCGACATCTTTTGGTCAACATCCCAACTTCTTGGTGTTTTTTTTTTTTTTTTTGTTTTTTTTTTTCTATTTGCTTTACGTCACACCGACACAGGTAGGTCTTATGCCGACGAACCAACTTCTTGTACTAGATGTTTCAGTTTTTGTATGATAGATAACGTTCTTCAAGGTGCTAATAACTCCTAGTGTTTATGCAAACCTCACAGCACTGCCGTCTTACGGGTAGACTCTACTCATTACTCGCTTCAGTAAGTTTCCATTCTAACCTATTACTGCATAAATATCCGGGCCCTAATTATTATTATTATTATTATTATTATTATTATTATTATTATTATTATTATTATTATTATTATTATTCACAACGTTATGCCGAACTAAGGAACGCCATTGATGTTATTTGTCAGATTAATTTGCTTTTTTCTCTTCCTAGAATCTCTTTATCCTCTCGTTGTGTTTTTCTTCTTTCTTCCGACCATGCAGTGGCGCTTCTCATCATGGGGTTTTCAACAAAATTATGTTTGTCCATCAACGTTCTAAAGCTGGGCCTGTCCCATATAATTTCACTTGTTATGCTGATTTCTTGAAGGTCTTTTTTTCAATTTCGATCACCCAAATATTCTTGACTTTTAGCGAGAAGGCTTAATTAAATATCGTTGTAGTAAGTCTTTCATAGTCCATTATTCGAATACGGCCATACAATTTCAGTCGTCTTTTTCTAATAGTATCTGATATTTTCTCGGAATGCTGGTATAATACAGGAGACCTCCGCCTGCAGTAGCTGTTGGGTGGATTGAGTACCGGTAGGTCAACAGTTGCTGTTGCCGGTCCCAAGCCCGGATAAAGGAGGAGGGTAAAAAAGAAACCAGAAAATATCTTGAGGCAACCTCTAAGGTTAAATACCTTAATTGTACTACTGAGATAGATTAAAATCGATTTCTCCTCTATCTTCAACTTACTAGCATAATGGAATCAACAAGCAATTATTATTACATTCGTTACGGTCATCTATGGACCACGTTTACACTAGCCACCAGATCTTCTCTCTCTCTCTCGAACTCAGACCCTTTTCTTTGTACTTCTTCCAGATGTTCTTACGTCTTTGATTCTCCTTTGTTGCTCTTCAACCGAGATGTTGCGTGACTTGACGAGTTTCTCCGGTACATCCCTCTTTCCCACAATTTTCTTCTTTCCTGTCTATCTCCCTCCTGGATCACCACTTCTTCCAAATCCTTGTGAACCTCCTTAAACCATTCAGGTTGTCTTCCATTATTATTATTATTATTATTATTATTATTATTATTATTATTATTATTATTATTATTATTATTATTATTACTGATGTTGTTTGAGCTATCAGTCCATAGACTGTTTTGATGAAGCTCTCCACGCCACCCTATCCTAAGCTAACATTTCTACGTAACTGCTGCATTCTACATCTGCTCTAATCTGCTTGTCATATTCATACCTTGGTCTACCCCTACCGTTCTTACCGCCTACACTTCCCTCTAAAATCAACTGCACCAAGTCCTGGGTTTCTTAAGATGTGTCCTATCATTCTATCTCTTCTTCCAGTCAAATTTAGCCAAATCGAGCTCATCTCACCAATTCGATTCAGTATCACTTAATTCGTGATTCGAACCGTCCATCTGACCGTCAGCAGTCTTCTGTAACACCACATTTCAAAAGCTTCTATCCCCTTTCTTTCTGAGCTAGTTATCGTCCATGTTTCACTTCAGTACAATCCCACGCTCCAGACGAAAGACTTCAAAAACATCTAATTCCTATATCAATGTTCGAAGTGAATAAATTTATTTTCTCAAAAAAGGCCTTTGCTTCTGGTAGTCTGCATTTTATGTCTTCCTTACTTCTGCCATCGTTAGTTATTTTAGTATGCTAGTAACGATATTAATCTACTTCCTTTAAGGCTTCATTTCCCAATTTATTATTATTATTATTATTATTATTATTATTATTATTATTATTATTATTATTATTATTATTATTATTATTATTATTATTATTATTATTATTACTATTCGTTAGTTCGATTGTTTTTCTGTTTGTCCATAATACATATGTATATGCATGGCGTCAAACAAATGTTGTATACAAGTATGGAGTAGGCTATTACTGTGGGGAGGTTCCACAGACAATATTGAGTAGGGTCTACTGGAATGTCACATTTGTGCCTTCTCGGGGGGCCTGGAGGACCTGAACTCGGCCATTGATTGATTGATTAATTCATTCATTCATTCATTCATTCATTGATTCATACATTCATTCTTGGATCTACAACTTAGACATTCAAATTTAACTTTTCAGTTGTAACTAAAAGTGACCCCAGAGGCTCTTATCTTGGGAGCGTGGGTTGGTGACCACGGGACCCTTAGCTGAATCCTGGCATTCCTTCCAATTACTTGTGCCAGGCTCCTCACTTTCATCTATCCTATCCGACCTCACTTGGTCAACTCTTGTTCTTTTCCGACCCCGACGCTATTAGGTTGCGAGGCCTAAGGAGTCTTTCATTGTCACGCCCTTCGTGGCCCTTGTCTTTCTTTGGCCGATACTTTCATTTTTCGGAGTATCGGATCCCTTTCTTTTTTTCTCTCTGATTAGTGTTATATAGAGGATGATTGCCTAGTTGTACTTCCTCTTGAAACAATAACCACTACCACCAGCACCAATTTTTGTTGTATGGTAGGCGCTTTAAATGGTGTAAAACGATTCTTGGCTATGTGCAACTATCCTCTTTATAGTTAATTATATAATAATTCCTATCTTTCATAATCGACCAGTTGTCGTGTTTGTATTACCATCATACACTAAATAAATAATAAGTAAATGACTGCAGTTTAGTTAGCGATAATACTATTTCACTGTACGGTAGTGATTAGAATTTAAGAACTATGTTTATACTTGAGGATGCTCGATTTGTCTGCGAGAGAGTGACTCATTGCTTTGCTTTATACTTTTTCTTTTCTGTCTTCCTTTTGTTCGTCAGTGATTACTTCTTGTTGCATTTATTTAACGTGTACTTCCTTTTGTAATTGCAGTTAAGTTATGTAAAGGTCAATGGTTCTTTTTTTAGCAGCAACAGTTAGTCAGCATCACTTTCACTTATTTGTCTAGAACTCCTTCGTTCACCCTTCCTATCTGAGCCGCCGTAGTAATTCTTTTTTAAATCGACATTATCTTTGCGAGGCCGCGGGAGCCTTTTGTTTCCTCATCTATCGTGTACCTCCCTACCCCTTTCTTTCCCCGATGCCGTAATTTTCAGAAGAATCTTTTAATTGCTATTAGGAGGAGTGATAATCAAGCGTAATATGACGAGTGTATTTCATCTTGTCGATAATTTAACAAATCCTTAGCGCGAGGGACCTTAACTGAACCAAGATGAAGCCACGAGTTGTATTTCTTTGGTAAGACTATTTCTTTCTTTCTTTCTTTCTTTCTTTCTTTCTTTCTTTCTTTCTTTCTTTCTTTACTCTCCAGGGTTGCTTTCTCCCTCGGACTCAGCGAGGGATCCCACCTCTACCACCTCAAGGGCAGTGTCCTGGAGCTTCAGACTTTGGGTCGGGGAATACAAATGGGGAGGGGGACCATTACCTCGCCCAGGCGGCTTCACCTGCTATGCTGAACAGGGGCCTTGGTGGGGGATGGGAAGATTGGAAGGGATAGACAAGGAAGAGGGAAGGAAGCGGTCGTGGCCTTAGGTACCATCCCGGCATTTGCCTGCAAGAGAAGTGGAAAACCACGGAAAACCATTTCCAGGATGGCTGAGGTGGGAATCGAACCCACCTCTACTCAGTTGACCTCCCGAGGCTGAGTGAACCCCGTTCCAGCCCTCGTACCATTTTTTCAAATTTCGTGGCAGAACCGAGAATCGAACCCGGAGTCCGGGGGTGGCAGCTAATCACACTAACCACTACACCACATAGGCGGACTGGAAAGACTATTTACTGAATGAAATATGTAATAAACTGAAAATAGCATAGGTAGTGTATTTTATATTATACAGTATTATAATATTATTTAATTGAATTAATTACATACCATTGTGATGACGTCGCTTCTACAAATCTCGTTGTAATTGCCACCAATATATTTGATTTATTCACTGCCTAGTAAATACTGCGCGTTAGGTTAGAATCTTCGAGCATATTTGTACGCTCGAACGTTAAAATCGGAAACAATTGCGAATCACCTTCGATAATTTCCAAATTCAGTGCTAGGCGGATGAGGTAAATAGTCTCTATAATCTCCATCGATAGGTACCACCACCACCACTTTCTCCGATCATCAAAGTGATCGAGATGAACTGTTATTGTAACTACCGTACAAATTTAGCTGCATATCTAACCTCAATTAATTGATAAAAGGTAGCATAGCACGATTCAAATCTTGCCTTATCTAGTTAATGTGATCTATGGAAATCGTCATAAGTTTCAGGGGGACTTGAAATTCAAGACAAACTGTTCTCTCCCTCTTTATTTTTCTCGTCTTTACCCCTGTGTTGCTAGATCAACTCCACACGGATGTGTTCATAACAACGCACTTATTGCATCTTTAAATATTCATGATTGATGGTAATTCCGAAGAATGTGGCCTATTTTCTCCAGAAATTAGTGTGTCTTAACTTTCTATTTAACGTGTTGCTATGCCGCGCCGGTCAGCCAGACATAAAGCGGGTACCTTGAACAAGCTCTCCCAGTGGAATCCCGTTTTCCTTGATTCTCCTTGCTCCAATCACATGTCGTTTTGGAAACCCGCTATCTTCAGACGACGTGGTATTGATGACAGTATATTGAGAAAGGGCAAGTGATGGAATGAAGTCCAAGAATTCTAAGAGGATTGTTATTAACATGGATATGATTTTGGACCAGAAGTCTCTCTCGGATTATCGTGGACAGTTTTACTCGACAATTTTCCGACACCGCGGTACCCTGGCAACCATTGTACGTCATCTATGTAGGCCTAGGCCTATACCAGGATAGGAAAAAAACATATCCATGCTTAACATATGCTTCTCCGTGTAGCGCAGGAAGTTAGTTACATTTGTTTAACTTTAGAGGCATAGAAAACCGTGATAAATATAATGTTTATAGTTTGTGCCAGTTTATTTCGTAATTATAAAATTTCAAAATTTTGAAGTAAATATATTTCAAAACGATTTCATTTCACTACTTGTGAATTCTTAATTTACACAGACTAATGATAATAATTCTAGAAATGTGTAAATATAAAATAAAATTAACACTTGTAAAAGCCCCGCTCAAGCTCATTCGTCTACTAATGTCATTCCACGGGATCTCTCTACCCCACACTCGGAACATACCACTTAGTCGAGCATCTCGTCTGCTTACTCCCAAGTCTTCCCAGCCCAAAGTTTGCAACATTTTCGTAACATTTTACACACCGATTTTCATTAAATTCTGTTCTGCCATTTTCTCGTGATGTGCGTACATCTATATATATATATAATAAGAGTTTTGTCTGTACATTGCTCAGAATTTAAAAAGGATGGTATTTATGTATCAGTCTTGTCCATAGTAACAAGGAAATGCACTTTTTAATTTTCCATAATGTCTGTCTGTCTGTCTGTCTGTCTGTCTGTCTGTCTGTCTGTCTGTCTGTCTGTCTGTCTGTCTGTCTGTCTGTCTGTCTGTCTGTCTGTCTGTCTGTCTGTCTGTCTGTCTGTCTGTCTGTCTGTCTGTCTGTCTGTCTGTCTGTCTGTCTGTACACGCATCACGAGAAAACGGGTGAAGATAATTTAATGAAAATCGGTATACAAAGTCGGGGGATAAGTCGCTATAATCTAGGCCATAAATAATTGTATTCACACTGAGTGAAATGGTAGTTTAGGGGAAGGCCTAAAACTTAATTCTCAAATATTTATGTTATTAGCGGTCGTATCTTAATGAAAATGGGTAAAAAAAAATCGAGCAAATAAGTCGCTACAATCTAACCTATAAATAATTGTATTCAGGCTGAGAAAAATGGTAGTTTAGGGGAAGGCCTAAAATTTAGTTCTCAAATATTTATGTTATTAGTAATCCTATCTTATTGAAAATGGGTACGCAAAGTCGATGAATAAGTCGCTATAATCTAGGCCATAAATCATTTTATTCACGCTGAGTGAAATGGTAGTTTAGGGGAAGGCCAAAAATGTAATTCTCAATTATTTGTTATTAGTGGTCGTATCGATAAATATTATATAATTTAAGTTATATAATATTAAATTTACGATCGTTTATGTCTGATACATTGTTACCGTACCGGCTATAATCACAGAGATATTCATGAATTTGGATTTTTGTTACTAAAAATGGGTATCGGTATGTTAAGTCGGAGAACAAGGAACTACAGTCTACGCTATAAATAATTTTATAAGATGCCCTAATATTACAGAGTCGAAAGAAAACTAAATGTGAAGGCCTACAATATAGAAAGCTTATAAAATTGATCAACAATAACATTAGATTGACAATTGTGTGTTGTGATGCGTTTTGTATCTTCTGTTGCCATTCATCTCCGATAGATAGGATTACTGCTGCGTAGCGAGTATTTTTTTTAATTTGCTTTACGTCGCACCGATACAGATAGGTCTTATGGCGACGATGGGATAGGAAAGGGCTAGGAGTATGAAGGAAGCGGTCTTGGCCTAATTAAGGTACATCTCCAGCATTTGCCTAGTGTGAAAATGGGAAACCACGGAATTCCATCTTTAGGGCTACCGACAGTGGGGTTCGAATCCACTATCTCCCGGATGCAAGCCCACAGCAGTGCACCCCTAACCACACGGCCAACTCGCCCGGTCGTACCGAGTGTGACAGCCTACCTGAATATTGACAGGAAGTAACTGGGGAGTTATATAACTTTCTTCTTTAGCTCGCCAATCCTCTGGTTCATAAAGTTTCTGATACTACTGGTAAGTAACACACTGGTTCATCTTAGCATTCGAGCTATTCAATCCCTACTGAGGCACTGACTGGAATGAGCAGTGTGCATATTTAACGGAATAATGGCAGAGGAGTGTTCACGGCTGTCTGCGACCTGGTCATTCCAGCCCTGGAACTTCCGACTGTTAGATCTACACCGTTCGTTAAAAGTGAGAAAATGTGCGGTTTTTCATTTGATCGAGTATTTCATATGATAACATTGCTTTTAATCGCTACATTCCTACTGACGTTTTCGTAATGACCTATGTTGACTTCAGTTAGGGAAACCACAAAGTCAGTCTTGCTGAGAATCCCGTAGCGAAGCACGGGTACATCAATTAGTACAGTATATACAGACTGACAGATGACACCTGCCTTTCTTTCTTACTGTGGACTTGACCGATACTGATTTCTTTTTTTTTAATTCTGAGCAATGTGCAGACATAACTCTTGGGGGGGGGGGGGGGCCGATTGTGTGTGTGTGAGATGGAGTAACAAATAAGTTACAGAATTATGAGCAACTACAAAAAGACCTCAACAAATGTATGAGATAGACTGTAGACAGTAAAATAGTAAAACGTTCAACCGTAGGGCATAAATTCATACAGATTATTTGTGTTGTTTTCAGGTGTAAAACCCCACTCCTTGATTACTTCCCACGTGTTTGGGAACACTCTGTGTACACATTATCTTTAGATTTAGAATTTAAAGTGTTCCTGCGTTAAGGACACAGCGGTTGCTTTGTATGAGTTGGACCCGGAAGAAAGATGTCTGGTCTCAAATGTGGGTACCGTTCTTCGACTGATGTTGGTTTAACCAAATTCAATCCGTAAAACAGAAAGGTGTTGCAGTGCTTTTCGCTACTTAAAGACGCACTTGCATTTTATTAGAATCGAAAGAAGCATGTAGCAGCGCACATCAAGACCACTTACCAATCTAGACAAGAAAAAAAGTGGGAACGATTTTGTTTCAGTGAATGGTAGTAGTTACTGACCATCTGGGTGTATGATTTGGAGGTTAAAACCTATTAACGACGCTGGTGGATCATATCATATAGAAACAACATACCATAGTCAGCATGTTTCTCGTAACTCAGATAGCCTTCTTGGAGAGTTTCATTCTTTTGACCTTGTGACTGGACAGCCCAGAAGAAGCAACATCAAGACCCGTGCTGAATTCAAGGAGAGGTATCGGCGAGGGGGAGATCCCCACCTCCCCTCCCGGGCTCAGGAAATCCAGTTACGTCTCTAATCTAACGATTTTGCGATTTTGTAGTTCAGTAATGTTCATATATTTAATCAACTTAGCATTATTTTAAATATTTTCCACATTATTATTTTGTTAATGAAAGTGTTCATATTTTACTTAGTTCTGTACACCTGTCTTTTGTTCATTTCTTTTTTCTTTCTTAGTCCTTTTACTCCCCAGGGTTGGTTTTACCCTCGGACTCAGCGAAGGATCCCACCTTTACCGCCTCAAGGCAGTGTCGTGGAGCGTGAGACTTTTGGTCGGGGGTATACAACTGTCTCACCTGCTATGCTGAACAGAGGCCTTATAGGTACCATCCCGGCATTTGCCTGGAGGAGAAGCGGGAAATCACGGAAAACCACTTCGAGAATGGCTGAGGAAGGAATCGAAACCCCCTCTACTCAGTTGACCTCCCGAGGCTGAGTGGACCCCGTTCCAGCACTCGTATCACTTTTCAAATTTCCTGGCAAAGCCGGGAATCGAACCAGGGCCTCCAGGGGATGCAGCTAATCACACTAACCACTACACCACAGAGGCGGACTCGTTTGTTCATATTTTCTATAATTTTGTACATAGATCGCCAAATCGAATCAGTCACCACTGACATGCATTTAGGAATGTCGTCCAGGTGGCAGATTCCCTATCAGTTGTTTACCTTGTCTTTCCTTAAATGATTTCAAAGAACTTGGGCATTTATTGAAGATCTTCCTTGGTAAATTATTTCAATCCTTAATTCCCCTTGTCCGCCTTTGGGTCGGGAGATACAACTGGGGAGGAGGACTATTACCTCACCCAGGCGGCCCCATCTGCTATGCTGAACAGGGGCCTTCTGGGGGGGGGGGGGAGATTGGACGGGATAGACAAGGAAGAGGGAAGGAAGCAGCCGTGGCCTTAAATTAGGTACCATCCCGGCACTACAGCCCTTTAAGGGCCTTGGCCTATCAAGCGACCGCTGCAGATTACGAGGTGTTGTGTGGTCAGCACGACGAATCCTCTCGGCCGTTATTCTAGACCGGGGCCCCTATCTCACCGCCAGATAGCTCCTCAATGACGTAGGCTGAGTGGACCTCGAACTAGCCCTCAGGTCCAGGTAAAAATCCCTGACCTGGCCGGGAATCGAACCCGGGGCCTCTGGGTAATAGGCATGCACGCTACCCCTACACCACGGAGGGTCCCGTACACTGGAACTATACTCTAATTGGAGTCTTATCAGTGACTTACACGCCTTCTCTTTTGCATCCTTACTGCAATCTTCAGCTGCCTCTGTGGATCAGTGGCAGAATGTTGGCATTGGCGTTGGTCTCCAGGGGCCTTGTGGGGAGATGGGAAGATTGGAAGGGATAGACAAGGAGGAGGGAAGGAAGCGCCGTGGCCTTAAGTTAGGTGCCATTCCGACATTTGCCTTGAGGAGAAGTGGGAAACCATGGAAAACCACTTCGAGGATGGCTGATTTGGGAATCGAACCCACCTCTACAGCCGAGGGAGTGGACCCCGTTCCAGCCTCGTACCACTTTTCAATCCAAGCCGGACTTCCGGGGGTGGCAGCTAATCACGCTAACCACTTCACCACAGAGGCGAACACGATTGTTCTTCTTCTTTTATTATTACTATTATTATTATTATTATTATTATTATTATTATTATTATTATTATTATTATTATTATTATTATTATTATTTGCAACCCTTAAATATCCTTATAACTGTATGAAGACATCTGTAACCTTTATTTACAATCACGTTAATGTGATTACCCCAATGAAGATATTTCCACATATTAACCCCTAGGTACTTACGGTGATTCCCATGAGGTATTTTCACCCCATCAACACAGTAATTCAAACTGAGGGGACTTTTCCTGTTCGTGAGACAACCTGACTTTTCATTCCGTTTACCATCGTACCATAGTTTGCTGTCAATCTCATAACTTTGTTGGAGTTTTCTTGTGGTCGCTCACAATGCTGCATTATTACTCTATACAGTATATCATCATCCGCAAAAGGGCTTTTCTGTGATTCCAGCTCTTTAATCACATCTTATCTATATTTACAATTTGCCATACGTCGCACTGACACAGATAGGTCTTATGGCGAAAATGGGATAGGAAAGGGCTAGGAGCGTCAAGGAAGCGATCGTGGACTTAATTAAGGTAGTCCCAGCATTTTCCTGGTGTGAAAATGGGAAACTACGGAAAACTACCTTCAGGGGTGCTGACAGTGGGGTTCGAACCATATAAGAAAACATAACAGTCAAATAAACTGCTATGCAGATCTCATGGTTCACCTATTATAATTCTCAGAGTTCTATTTCCTAGAAATTTAGCCACCCATTCAAACACTCTTTTGTCTAGTCCAATAGCCCTCATTTTCGTCAGTAGTCTCCGATGATACCCCATCAAAAGTCTTGAGTACGTCAATAGTGACAGAGTCCATAGTCCATATCACCTAAATCCAAAATATCTTCTAGGGATATCTTGCTGCAATCCTACAAGATGAGAAAGAAAAACTCAATTTTTAAAATTTCCTCAAGATTTAGTTGGAAAATGGCCAGTGTGGCAAATCTGATTTAGTGTGCATCAATGGTAAGGGAATATTTTAAAATGTTAGTTTGTGTAATAACATGGATGAGCGATGAGAAACAACAATTAGGTTTGATTGCGTGGCCTGGAGCCGGTAGGGGTGAGATGTAATAATTATGTCTCGCGTTGCCTTTTTTTAGAAACCAGATAACCCTTCCACAAGTAGTGATTCTTTTCGTCTTATATGTACACACTTGGCTTACATTTTTTTCCCCTTCCTTATGTTTTTGTTTAATCCCATGCATATGAAGTTTTTTGTCTCAAGTTCGGCAAGTAGAGCCAATTCTGTTAAGATTCGGATATATTTTTTTTACTTCCGGCACGCCCAAAATGCCTTTAAAGGTTAGCCTATTATTCCACCTACTAGTGGACACGCCTACTCGCTCCCCGTGTAACAAAATGTGTTTTACTCCAATGTGTCGATTTGCTATATATTTACGTTGTATCATACAGTATGATAAACAATCGACGACTACCTCAAACTTTTATCACGTATTATACGCTTCTGAGCCTTAACAGAGTTACAAGTCTTCATGATCTGTTAACAATAAATGACCTCAGATGAAGTATAGCAACTAAAAACATTTGGCAGCGGTGGGATTCGAACCCACGCCCTTTCGGACTGGTGCCTAAAACCAGCGCCTTAGACCGCTCGGCCACGCTACCACTGGTACACAATTCTGTAAGAAGCGCATAAGAGAAAGCGCTCCTGCTTATCCATGAAGCTGTGACCTTGTTTATGAAGCTGTTCTATTGTAGACAGCGATCCAAGTGGCGTATAAAACAAACTACTGCCGTGTGCTACGAAAGACAACTACTGTCAAACGTGAAATGTCAA
Organism: Anabrus simplex; assembly: GCF_040414725.1. Lineage (NCBI taxonomy): Eukaryota > Metazoa > Arthropoda > Insecta > Orthoptera > Tettigoniidae > Anabrus > Anabrus simplex. Next base: position 49,297,186 of record NC_090277.1, read on the forward strand.
CAGATACGGCTTTAGCTCCGTAGCAGCTGGATCTGTGGAGTAGTTACCTCTCTTCAGTGATTTACATAACACGTGTAACATAGTACAAGTGTCAAACATGTCGGAATTAGAAAGTATTAAGAAAACCTTAGTACAGTATGATCAGGAACATATTCTCCAGTTTTGGGATATCATATCTAGTGACGAGAGAGATCAATTACTTCAAGATATTCGAGAAATCGACGTGGCAGAGGTGGCTTCGTTTTTTAAAACTGCTGTGGCATCATTAAATGAGGATGGAGCAAAATTGGACGATCGTTTGAAGCCTATACCACCTGAGTCATATGGATCAGTGAAGAGGTCTTCTGAAAGTGAACTTCAATGTTATGAGGAAGAAGGTCTGAGACAAATTTCAGAAGGAAGAGTTGGTGTTTTGTTGATGGCAGGAGGGCAAGGTACCAGATTGGGTGTCACTCATCCAAAAGGTATGTTTGATGTTGGACTTCCATCTCGTAAAACATTATATCAGATTCAAGCTGAGCGAATCATAAAACTAGAGAATCTTGCTTATGAATTTACTGGTAAACGTAATAACATTACTTGGTACATCATGACTAGTGAAGCTACTATGCAGCCCACAGAAGAATTCTTTGCCAAACATCATTATTTTGGATTAAAGGAAGAAAATGTTGTGATATATGAACAAGGTCTTCTACCATGCTTTACTTTTGATGGCAAAATTATAATGGACCAAAAATACAAAGTAGCCAGAGCTCCTGATGGAAATGGTGGAATTTATCGAGCACTGAGGGATAAAGGTATTTTGGATGATATGGAGAGACGAGGTGTAAAATATCTTCATGCTCACAGTGTTGACAATATTCTGGTTAAAGTTGCAGATCCTGTATTTATTGGATATTGTGTACTTCGAGGTGCAGATTGTGGTGCTAAAGTGGTTGAGAAAGAAAATCCTACCGAAGCTGTTGGTGTAGTTTGTCAGGTCGATGAACGTTTTAAAGTGGTGGAGTACAGTGAAATAACACAAAAGACTGCTGAACGAGTTGATAACGATGGCAGGTTAACATTTAGAGCAGGTAACATATGCAATCATTTCTTCACAACAGAATTCCTTCGTAAAATTGGAAATGATTTTGAAGACAAACTGATACTCCATGTAGCTAAGAAGAAAATTCCATTTGTTGATACAGATGGGCAAAGGTACAAACCAGAAAAGCCAAATGGTATCAAGATGGAAAAGTTTGTTTTTGATGTCTTCCCATTTGCTGATAATTTTCTTACTTGGGAAGTGAACAGAAATGAAGAATTCAGTGCACTTAAAAACTCAGACGAAGTTGCTGATAAGGATAATCCAACAACCGCGAGGAACGACCTTTATGCTCTTCATTGCCGTTACATCATTGATGCTGGTGGGAAGATCTGCTGTTCTAAGGGATCTGTACCAGTGTGTGAAATCTCTCCCCTTGTCTCTTATGCGGGAGAAGGCCTTGAATGTTTGGTTGCCAACAAGACTCTCAAAGCTCCGGTCCTGCTCAGGCATCCCACCGAGGAGAAGAATGTGGCTATAACTAACGGTACAAATGGTTGTTCCAAGGATGACCACTGAACAAGAAAGGTAGTAGAAGTATTCAGTTTTATGAATATTGATAGGGTGCCTAGTTCCTAACTAAATGGGCAAGTAATTTTCCAAAATTATTTTTAGAGTTAGTGCATATTTTTTTGAAATTTTATGTTTTCATTCAGACAAAAGAGTGGGTGGTTGCCTTTTTTTTTTTACCTAGTAGCTCTGTGAGATAGGTATGAAGCAAGCTATTATGACCTCTACATTCTTCTTATTTTAACTCACTCAAGGCTAACTTTCTTGATTGGTAATATGAAAAAGAGAAAGTGGGCTGTACCGTTACAGGCCAGCTATGTGGAGTACAGGTATTTCATAATCCTCTCTGTCTGCTCTTACAGCTTATTAAACAAGGAAGTAGTTGAAAACCGAAAGTACCCTTTCTTTTCTGCTCCCTAAAGACAATAATAAATCTTAGACTTCAGATACATTTTTCTCTTTTTAATTGCTCATAATCTTAAATTTGGTGTTGGCTCTGTTTTGTGTGTATATATATGACATTTTTTTTAAAAAGACAGTGTTGTGTTGAAAAAGTATTATTATATAATATTTTTAATTATTTTCTAAATATATGTATACATTCAAAGACCATGTTGAAGCCAAAACAAATCAAATACCAGTTAATTTAAATATTAATTTTATTATGGCTTTTAGCATGGAAAAGAGATTAGATATGAAAAGTCCTACATACGTTACCATATTTTAAATTAGTACACATGAATTATAAATGCCTTAGAGCCTATAGCTAGAGTTAATGAATCAAAAATGTGTATATAAATTTTTTGTACATTTGACTATGTATCTTATGGTACATATTTAAATATTATAAAAGTATAAATGTTAATATATCTTCTATTGAAGTTATGCTATACTGAGTTTAATGAAGTCAGTTTTATGACGCACATAATAATTATGATGATAGCTTTTTCAGCACAGAGCTGGTGCTATGTCCTGCCTTTCTTTGTTATTTTAAGGAATATTTTAATTGACAATATCTGGCAGATGTTCAATATTTTATAAATTGTTCGTGAATAGCAGCAGCTCTTGTCGTGTGTTGTGTTTTAAAATCGAAGGAGTAAGAGTTGTGCATATTTATTTTTCATTATTATTGTTCAGACTGAATTTTAGCCTAGTATATGTAATGGAATTTCATAGCAATGAAAATATGTGTGGTATTTGAGATAAATAATATGTGTATATAGAGCATCGGTGGCTGTGTACTTAGTTCTTCTTACGTTTTCTGTCCTCTGCCTGTTGCATTTTATATGATAATTTATTCTTAATGGTGCTAGTTTTGATTCTTGCCATGATTTATATAGCCTATATTTTGTTATTATATGTCTTCTAGTTTGTGAGTAGCTTGTGCAGATTTTTAAATTGTTTTTAATATATATATACATATATTGTAGCGTGTTTCTGTGACATATAGGTAAATCCGATTATAGTGAAGAGAAAAATGACCATTTTAAAGGATAAAAGACATTTTCTTTTTTGTATAATGTTGATTTTGCGTTGGAAATGTAAATTATTTTATACAGTTGAAAAGAAATTTAGTAAACCCATTGGTTTTTGATCTATATATAATCTTTTAATTCCATATCGTCGCTTAAGAATGGTGACCTTGTATCTGCAACTTTTGTGAAATAATATTTTATTATTTCGTTGTAGCTATACAAAGCCTTTGGATAATTCTGTGGAGACCTTGTAAAAAAATACTAGTTGAATCGCTTAAAATGAATCAAACTGCCATCTCTTATATTGTGAGATTTGTTTGTAGGTACTTCTTAAGTGAAAATCTTAAAAGAACAAAATTAATTTTGTGCTAATTAATATGATTATCAAATTGAATTCATAATTTGTAATTAGCGCAATTTTGTTTTCAATTTTCAATTATAGTGCTGATTTCCACTCTCCTGTAAAATTAGGCTGTTGTTTCATACAAGATCTCCATTCATAAGTTATAATACACATCTTATCCTAATCAAACCTGTGAGAACTTGAGTGGCTATGTGAATGAAGTATAACGTTGACAAACTGCTAATACTGATGAGAGAAATTTATTGCAAGGAGTGTCTAAAAAGTACTGTGAATGGACTAATATCATAATGGAACGGACAACAGCACTGTATGTAGTTCACAATTGTAGTCTTCACCTTATCAATACCCGGTATTTGTTACAATTGCAAGTTATGTATTTAAATTTAAAATTACATTACAATCGCAGGACTTGTTTCAGTCTCACTGGGAATCATCTTCAGCTGCTGAACATATCATTAACATAAATTGTCAAAATAGCAGATACATTGATTTAAAACATTAATCTATCTAAGATTCATGTGGAGTTCTAAATCCTAATAGTAAAGTATAACAATAACAGATTAAAATAGTGAATTTGATGTCGAAAATTGTTACTTGTGGTTCACGTGCACTGTCTTGCACTGGATGTTGTTTAACTAGAAGTTCACATGAATAGTCTTATGTTCTAACAAGGGCACCCATACCCGGGGGCAAGGTGGGGCCACGGCCCCCCTCTGGCTCTTAGGGAAAGGCAAAAATCTAATGTAGTCAGGTGTTTTTCTTTCAAGAAAGTGATTTAAAAGTCGGTATTACATAGAAGGGGTACTACCGCCCCGCACCAACAAGCAGGTGATACCGTGGATGTTATTCTACCGCGGAATACAAGCCGCCATTCATCTTCCAAAATATTAAAACTACTACATACCCCCAGGTCTAGCCCCCCCCCCCCCCCCCTCTACAAACTGTCATATGGGTGCCCATGTGTTCTAACGCTAATAGTGTTTTATGTTACCATTTGGTGAGAAAGCACCTCCAACAATTATTGAGTGGTGCAAATAAAAAATATTTTTTTAAATATAAACTTTCTCACCAAATGGTGACATAAAACACTATTAGTCTTAGAACACAAGACTATGCATATGAACTTCAAGTTAAACAACATCCAGTGCAACATCATAATTAGAATGTAAGACTGTGCAATTCCGCCTCAGTGGTGTAGAAGTTAGTGTGATTAGCTGCCACCCCCGGAGGCCCAGGTTCGGTTTCCGGCTCTGCCACAAAATTTGAAAAGTGGTACGAGGGCTGGAACGGGGTCCACTCAGCCTCGGGGGGTCAGCTGAGTAAACGTGTGTTCAATTCCCACCTCAGCCATCCTGGAAGTGGTTTTCCATGGTTTCCCACTTCTCCTCCAGGCAAATGCCGGGATGGTACCTAACTAAAGGCCATGGCCACTTCCTTCCCTCTTCATTGTCCATCCCTTCCAATTTTCCCATGCCCCCGCAAGGGCCCTGTTCATCATAGCAGGTGAGGCCGCCTGGGCGAGACACTGGTTATCCTCCCCAGTTGTATCCCCCGACCCAGTCTGCAGCTCCAGGACACTGCCTTTGAGGCGATAGAGGTGGGATCTCTCGCTGAGTCTGAGGGAAAAACCAACCCTGGAGGGTAAACAGTTAAAGAAGTAGACTGTGCAAGTGAATCTCACGCAAAAATAAATTTCGACATCAAATTCACTGTTTTAATTATTAGGCTATCATTAAGCAATGAAAATGGCAGGAACAGTTCTTCGGCCATTGCTGATTGCTCAGTTTTGGACTGCTTCCGTAAACTTTACTCCGAAGGAGTTATGAGGTTTCCTTTGCCCAGCGACGATATGAATCTTAGATAGAGTATTGTTTTAAATTGATGTATCTGCTATTTTGACAATTTATGTTAATGATATGTTTAGCAAATGAAGATGATCCCCGGCGGGATCAAAACTAGTTCTGCGATTGTAATGTATTTTTAAATTTAAATACCTACACTTGTAATGTAACAAGTACTGAATAGGTGGAGACTCCCAACCCTATAATTGTGAGCTGTTGAAATATCAGTATGGACATGAACTTAATAATATATAACGCTGTATGTACACTGCCGGCTAAAAGTTTCCGAACAAGCATTGAACTTTAATGTCAAAAACTTCATTTTAGGGTCCGTATTGAATCAAGATTTACATTCAAGTAGTAAAAGACAAGGTATTAGGATCCACCTATTCAATACTAAATTATGTGGTAAGTTATTAAGTCATCACATATTCATTTATGCTACCAAAACCGGTACTATAAGTTTGAACAAACTGTGGCATGGTGCTCACCAGGTTCCTCACGTCCCAATAAAAAAAGAGCCGCTTCCAAAATTGGAGGATTGAGACACTGTTGATCGCCTTTTCTGACAGCAGTGGCATGATCCACATACTGCAATCCATGTGTGCAATTTCTTCAATTTCTTGGCTAAGTGACACGTAACTGTACTTCTCGGGTCTGGCACCTTGCAGACTTCTATTTGTTTGCTCGCCTCAAAGGGAATCGTGAAAGGCACGCACTTTGCTGACATACCAGACATCCAAAGACGTGCGACATCAGTGCTTTGATCGATTCCAAGAGATGCCTTCGCTGTCAGTTACCGGCAGCTGTATACATGTACTTTGAAGATGACTAAAGATATTTTGTTTGTAACTTCTGTTTTCTTTGTGGTACAGTATCTTTTTATTTTTATAACTGTTAGGTTCTTCAGTCTGCTGAAACTAATTTTGAGTAATAAATTTATAAAAGCCAGGTTAAGTGGCTCGGATGGTTGAGGCGCTGGCCTTCTGACCCCAACTTGGCAGATTCGATCCTGGCTCAGTCCAGTGGTAACTGAAGGTGCTCAAATACGTCAGCCTCGTGTCGGTAGATTTACTGGCACTTAAAAGAACTCCTGCGGGACTAAATTCTGGCACCTCGGTGTCTCCGAAGACCGTAAAAATAGTTGGTGGGACGTAAATCAAATAACATATTATTAAAATTTATAAAATACCTGAAAGAGAAAACATATAGAAACAGTATTATACTTGTAGAAGTAACAAGTTAATTAAAATAGAAAGACATGTTTCATTTTTGGAAGAACATCATCAATTTCTATCAAATTGCACTCAAGTATTCAAAAAAGTATAAGCATTTCTGTTTAAATACTTATGAACTTGAAAATCTGGAACTTTTCTTAATGAAGTTCTGTGCAGTTACCGAGAAACCACACCTGGAGAAAATTCAAGTAATGTACATAGTATGTTTATTCTCGCAGTACGTGAAATTGAATCGAGGTGAAAAAATAAAGTAATAATCGTATGGTCTCACCTACCGTGTGCAGGAATTTTTAATTTGATGTCATTTGGCTGCTTGCTTTTCAGTTTTGATATTCCATTTTACTCTAGGCCTACTAGATGACAGAATAAACTGAATCTCTCTAGGGTGTCTGTGGGTGAGATCTTATGAACTTTATTGGATAATCACCAAATATGAAGCCTCCGTGGCTCAGACGGAGCGCGCCGGTCTCTCACCGCTGGGTTCCGAAATTCATCCTGGTCACTCCAAAGCGAAGGCAGGACAGGTTTTTCTCTGGGTACTCCGGTTTTCTCTGTCACATTTCATTCCGGCAACACTCTCCATTATCATTTCATTTGTCAGTCATTAATCATTGCCCCAGAGGAGTGCGACAGCCTTCGGCAGCCAGCACAATTCCTATCCTCGCCGCTAAATGAGGGCTTCATTCATTCCATCCCTGACCCGGTCACTGACTGGAAAACAGGTTGTAGGTTTCCATTTTTAATCACCAAATGTGTCACCAGAGATCTTTTACATGTGGACGTCATACGACATGGAGTGTCAAATGGACTATTTTCCTCCCTTCAAAAATCCGACTACCTCTCTTAGGTTTGAACCCGCTATATTGGGATCAATAGGCCAACACTCTATCACGGATCCACAGAGGCAGCTTATACAGTAGTTCCATTTAAATAACACAACTTCGTATTATTGACCTGGTGGTTTATAAACCCTAGACAGACTGTACCGGTCATTTTGAACAGTAGGATTGCTCTATAGTAACATAAACCACACAGATTTCACTTTAATTTGACTACATTTAATGATGTTTAATGAACTACAGCAGTGAGAGTTTCCTAAAAAAAAGAAACTTGTATCTTACACATGGAGAGGGTTATTATAAATTTTACCTTAAAGGACTGCCGCCAGTCATTATGTCTCAACATTTCTTCACTTGCAACCCTGCAGAACACAATACTAACAATAGTAATAATAATAATAATAATAATAATAATAATAATAATAATAATAATAATAATAATGAAAATCCACTGCCTGTTTCCAGTCATTCGAATGGGTCAGGAATTACAAGTAACAAGTAAATAATTTCATTTTGTTCTGTATTGAAGATACAATAAGTAAAGTTCTTTCTTGAATAAAATTACTGTGTCCACCTATTCAATACAATACAATACAATTGGGTCAGGAATGTTATGAATGAAGCCCCCGTCTAGTGGTGAGGATTGAAATTGTGCCGGCTGCCGAAACCTGTCAAACTTCTTTTGGGGCAATGATTAATGACTGAAAGATGAAGTGAAATGATATTGGAGAGTGTTGCTGAAATGAAACATTATAGGAATAAATGGAGTACACAGGAAGAAACCTGTCCTGCCTCCACTTTGTCCAACACAAATCTTACATGGAGTGACCAGGATTTGAACCACAGAACCCAGTTGTGAGAGGCCGTCACACTGCTGCTGAGCCACAGAAGATCCAATAATATTAATAACAAGCACTTTACATTGGAAACAACGTATGGGGACCTCTCCATGCTGTTTCTCGGATAACGCTAAGAGACATACTTTTTTTAAACAATCTTATTTACTGCATGTACAGTATTTACTTCAATATTCGTATACAATGCAGAATACCGTAGCGAAGCACGGGTACATTTGCTAGTTGTAGATAATTTCGCTGCTGTAGAATCTTGGAGCTGACGTTGCCATGGTTACGGCAGTTCATTACTTTATCAGATTTCTAGAGCAGGGGTAGTGTGGCGCCAATATCTCCGTAATGGTTGGTTTTAGGGCCTTAAAACATGGTTTTCTGGCCCATAGGGCTCACCGAGTTTTGTTCTTTGTGTCAAGAGGATTAAATTGAGCTTTGTCTCGTCCTTATACGACAAATTCGATATTTTGCCTATATTAGCCCATTATTTTTATATCTCCCCCCGTGCCCCCCACCTCGAATTATTTTGAAAATAAAATACAGCCCATGTTACTCACTGGCGATGTAGCTTTCTATAGGTGAAGTAATTTGTAACATCGTTTTAGTAGTTTTTGAGCCTGTTCGTTACAAACAAACAAATTTTTCCTCTTTATAATATTAGTATAGATAATAACAGTGTGTTTCATGCGGCCAGTACCTAGCTTGCAACAAAGAGTGTTTCATGTTACCCGTAAATTATTTCCTTATCATAGCTACACTCTTTTGCTTTTTATTGTTATTGTATGGTGTGTGTGTGTGAAAGCATACATCACAGTAGAACTAAATATAAAATTAGAATCTATTGTTTCATGAAATTCAGCTAGCAACATTACTATGGCATGTCAGCATTTCAGTCAGATGAGGAAATATTAAATGTTTTATCGTCTATGCAAGATACAGAGCCTGAAAGAGAAGATATAGACTGTGATGAATTGAATGACTGATGGGAAAGTACAAGAAAAAAGTAACTGGGCTGAATTACAGTTACCTGAAAAGTATTTTACTCAGTTACAGTTACAAATTGCTTTTTAATAAATTATCAATTAATTTACAATTACACTACAGAACACCAGTTTTACAGAAATTGCTGGCTTTTTTCTTTTTTGTATGGTGCTGGAATGATATTTACCATCACTTATTTTAGACTATTGTTACGATGGGGTCACCACTTCCAAAATGGCATTTTAGAGCTTCTTCCAGCAATTATTCAGGCTGCACCTTGCATAGGGAAGAGACACTCTTGCAGCCACCCCTAACACGGGAAACAAACATGCTGACGAATGGTGTACTCATATTGTTCATTGAGTATTGGGATGGCTCTTCTGCAATCTCCAACATTCCAAAGTCCATCTTCTCTGCTGTAGATTCTGTTGAGGTCTTTACTCGTAACCCTGAACTAGGAACCTTACCAGATGCTGTCAGTGTGCTCTGGGACTTGCATAGGAAAGTGTGCCACTCCCTGGGCAAGGCTGCCTTCCAAGAGGAGCCCCTACGTGCTACCTGCTTTTTTTCTTATACTGTAGACTATGTCAAAAACTGTACTGTATAAGAAAAAGAAGACTGGAATGGTATACAATTACTGAAGAGGAGTGGTGGAAAGAGAGACAACGAGGGACAAGTACCATCAACATCCCGACCTGGCAGGAGCTGAACAAGGGGAAATGAAAATAATAATGGTGCTAGAATGTTACCAAAGTTTGAAAGGAAAAAAGATATTACTTCATCTTGTGTTCCTTTAGCATAGAAACATTAAGTGAAACTAAACATGAGATTTTGGAACTTCCAAAATGATTTTTATGCATAATGCTTATTTTAATTACAAAATTTTAACATTTGAAATTATTTGTCACTTACTTTACAAAATGATTGGTTCTTAAAAATTTTTCAATCATCAAGCACTACTGATCTGCATTTAGGGCAGTTTCCCAAGTGGCATATTCCCTGTCTGTTGTTTTCCTAGCCTGTTCTTAAACAGTTGCAAAGAAATTGGAAATTTATTGAACATCTCCCTTGGTAATTTATTACAATCCCTAACTCCCCTTCCTATAAACAAATATTTTTCCCAATTTGTCCTCTTGAATTCCAGCTTTATCTTCATATTGTGATCTTTCCTACTTTGAAAGACACCACTCAAACTTATTCATCTATTGATATCATTCCACGCCATCTCTCAACTGGCAGCTCGGAACATACCACTTAGACGAGCAGCTTGTCTCCTTTCTCCCAAGTCTTCGCAGCCCAAACTTCGCAACATTTTTGTAACACTACTCTTTTGTCGGAAATCACCCACTGTGTAACACCCAGAACAAATCGATCTGCTTTTCTTTGGATTTTTTCCAGTTCTTGAATCAAGTAATCCTAGTTAAGGTCCCATACACTGCAACCATACTCTAGTTGGGGTCCTACCAGAGACTTATATGCCCTCTCCTTTACATCCTTACTCATCATCATCATTTCCCTTTATCCAGCTGTAGCCGGGTAGGGGCAAATATGGTTCCTCTCCACTTTCTTCGGTCTTTCCACCACTCCTCCTCCAACACTGTGTCCCAGTCCAGGTTTCTTTCTATAATGCTGCATTGGATGGTATCCTTCCATCTCAATTGTGGTTGTCTACGGCCTCTCCTTCCTTGGATTTGCATTTCCATCACCTTTTTTTAGCATTCTTTCATCGCTCATTCGCTTTATGTGCCCAAACCATCTTAGTCGGCTCTTCTCTATTCTATCATTCATTTTTTCCACTCCAATTTCTTCCCAGATTTTCTCATTCCTTATTTTGTCTCTTCTACTCTTCTGTATCATACTTCTCAAGAATTTCATTTCGGCTGCCTGTATTCGACTCTCATCCTTCTTTGTCATTGTCCAAGTTTCTGCTCCGTAAGTTGTTATGGGTATGTAATACATCTTGTACATAGTATCCTTTGCTTCCATTGGCACATCTTTGTCCCATAACATGTTTCTTACACTATGATAGAAACAACTTCCAGCTTGAATCCTTTTACTAATCTCAGCATCCAGTCGAGCATTCTCCATTAATTCACTCCCCAGGTATTTAAACGTTTCCACTACATCCTTACTACAACTCCTAAATACCCTCATACCCATGTGCAGAGATCTATACCCTTTATTTACAATCATATTTATGTGACTACCCCAATGAAGATCTTTCCTTATAATGAAATGAAATGGCATATGGCTTTTAGTGCCAGGAGTGTCCAAGGACAAGTTCGGCTCGCCAGATGCAGGTCTTTTGATTTTGACGAGCGTAGGTGACCTGCACGTCACGATGAGAATGAAATGATGATGAAGACAACACACAAATCCAGCCCCCGGGCCAGCGAAATTAACCAATTATGGTTAAAATTCCCGACCCTGCCGGGAATCAAACCCGGGACCCCTGTCACCAAAGGCCAGCGAGCTAACCATTTAGCCATGGAGCCGGACTTTCCTTATATTAACACCTAGGTACTTACAATGATCTCCAAAGGGAACTTTCACCCCATCAACGCAGTAATTAAAACTGAGAGTACTTTTCCCATTTGTGAAACTTACAACCTGACTTTTAAACCTGTTTATCATCATACCATTGCCTATTGTCCATCTCACAACATTATTGTGGTTTTTTGCAGTTGCTCACAATCTTGTAACTTATTTATTACTCTGTACAGAATAACATCATCTGCAAAAGGCCTTCTCTGATTCCACTTCTTTACACATATCATTGATATATATATATAAGAAAACATAAAGGTCCAATAATACTGCCTTAAGGAATTCCCCTCTTAATTAATATAGGGAGAGATAAAGCTTTGCCTACTCATAATTCTCCGAGTTCTATTTTCTAAAAATATAGCCACCCATTCAGTCACTCTTTTTTTCTAGTCCAATTGCACTCATTTTTGCAAGCAGTCTTTCAGGATCTGCCGTAACAAATGCCTTAGATAGGTCAGTGTGTCGACCTCTTCAGGGAAAGTTCATCTTTGCATTTGCTGGAAAAAAACCCACTGTATACTTGAAGGAATACTTGTGTTTATCTTTTAAGAACACTTCCAATAATGATGGATGAATTTGATGTATTTGTTAGTACTGGGGAGCATATAAATTATACACAGGAGAGTTTTCCACCTATTCAATACTAAGTTGTATTTACAATGTTATTTACATTACATGGGACTAGTTTCAACCCTACTTGGGGTCATCATCAGCCATATTAAACATACACAATATTTTGACAAAATCCTAAAACATGTTTCTAAGCAGTAATAATCTTATGAATATATGATTTACAATATGAAGTGTGGTTGAATTAGGCAAGGGCTATGGCGCTCAAAATGTTGAAAATGAAATTGAAATACTACGTGTGACATAGGTGAGCAATAAATAATATAAGTACACTAAACATGCTAAAAAGTCTGGAATAAAAGTACAAATGAGGTGCTCTGTGTTGTAGGTTAAAAATTTCAGTATGATTTTAGACTCGTGGAATTCAGTAGGTCGTGGTAATACGTAACGATTGTGAACCGAATGCTATGGTACTAAGAATGAACACAGTGTAAACTGACACATATATAAAAATATACAAGTATGTACAATGTCTGAGTAACAAAATGTGTAGTTGATACTCTCTAGAAGAAGAGTTGACTGTACACTCTATCAGCTTAAGCAGAGAATTTGGTACTTGGTGTATTAAGTAACCAAGCCATGTTGATTGGGCTGCAGGGTTGATTGTAGGAATTGTGCAGACTGAATATGAAGTTTTTGAATTCTTCCCGAGATTGAATCAAGGTGTCGTAAAGCTAATGCAGTGAGCTCGCAGTTGCGATCAACGGTATTCTGTAAGAAGGAAGTCAGCTCCCAGACGAAACTATCTTTACATCGGTCTGTTTTCAGACCAACTTTGCTTTACGGGAGCGAAAGCTCGGTGGACTCAGGATATCTTATTCATAAGTTAGAAGTAACAGACATGAAAGTAGCAAGAATGATAGTTGGTACAAACAGGTGGGAACAATGGCAGGAGGGTACTCGGAATGAGGAGATAAAGGCTAATTTAGGAATGAACTCGATGGATGAAGCTGTACGCATAAACCGGCTTCGGTGGTGGGGTCATGTGAGGCGAATGGAGGAGAATAGCTTACCTAGGAGAATAATGGACTCTGCTATGGAGGGTAAGAGAAGTAGAGGTAGACCAAGACGACGATGGTTAGACTCGGTTTGTAACGATTTAAGGATAAGAGGTATAGAACTAAATGAGGCCACAACACTAGTTGCAAATCGAGGATTGTGGCGACGTTTAGTAAATTCTCAGAGGCTTGCAGACTGAACGCTGAAAGGCATAACAGTCTATAATGATAATGTATGTATGTGTGTATGTATATAATTTGTAATCTGTAGATTGCATCCACAAAGCCTGGATTCAATTCCATACCTCCATAGCGTTCATATTGACTGAGGACATGTGACACTCTTGATGGTGATTTTTCCGTCGGATGGATACATTAAACCTGGAGCAGACTTCTTGGTGTTATTTGACAGGAGTAGGCTGTGTGCTGACACCTGGTTTCACCCTCTCCCTGCTTCATCGTCATCTTCATTACACTTCCCTAGACGTGCAGGTTGTCGATGGGCATCAACTAGAAAGACCTATATCTGACATCTCCGGAGGCCACACACCATTATTATTTCTTCTTTTTCTCGTTTCGGTCTTTTATGAACCATGCTATTTCAACTGCTTTCTCCTACTATCTTTCACATTTGCCCAGTGTTCCCACATTCTTTTTCGGTCCACTTCTTGCCGGTTTTCATTTTGGGTTTTGGCTGAAAACTCTGCACTTCCCCAACTTTCTTCTTCAAAGGGTCACATTCCAAGATGTCCTCATGTGAGATCCCCGGTTCTTGTAAGTCTTTTTCCACCTCTATAAACCAGATCCCTTTGGTTTTCTTTTCTGCAAAGTAGGCACAGATTCGATTGGACCATCTTCCGGAGCTCATTCGTGTCAAGTGGCCGTAGCAAGAGATTCTCCTTTTGTTGTTGTTGTTGTTATTATTATTATTATTATTATTATTATTATTATTATTATTATTATTATTATTATTATTATTATTATTTTTATTATTATTATTATTACTGAAATGAGGAATTCAAGATGGTGCCTGTTTAACAATTTATAACTTGATATACTAGAGGCCTCTTAAGATATTATACTTTTCCGTGGTTTCCCATTTTCACACCGGGCAAATGCTGGGGCTGTACCTTAATTAAGGCCACGGCCGATTCCTTCCAACTCCTAGGCCTTTCCTATCCCATCGTCGCCATAAGACCTATCTGTGTCGGTGCGACGTAAAGCCCCTAGCAAAAAAAAAAAAAAGATATTATACTAAAACTGATTAGAATTTCAACCTTAGAAAGTTGAAATAAAATACCATCAATCCTTCTAGATAGACAAATAATGCCAGTCCTTGTTGTGTTAAGGCACTGTACACATACTCCACATTCTTTCATGAACCTCTTATATTGTCTTCACCAAGTGAAGTCCGCCTCCATTGCATAACAGCATTGTTAGCTGCTTCCTCAGAGGACAGGGTTCGGTGGTGGTGGTGATTATTGTTTTAAGAGGAAGTACAACCAGGCAACCATCTTCAATTACTACTAATGAGAAGGAAAATTGAAGATGCCCGATGCTTTGAAGAATTAAGGTATCGACAAAAGCAAGGAATGGGCGTGAAAGTGAAAGACTTGTTAACTTGTTAACTTTATACCATCGGGGTCAGAAAAGAATGAGTTGACCGAGGGAAGTCGGACAGGAAATGTAACAGCAAATAGCCTGACTCAAGTTTGTGGAGGCAAGGCTAGGGGACCTGTGTTATCACCAACACATGCTCCCAAGATGATAGTTCCCGGGCCTTTCTTTCTTTCAGTCAATCAGTCAATACTGATCTGCATTTAGGGCAGTTGCCCAGGTGGCAGATTCCCTATCTGTTGTTTTAATAGCCTTTTCTTCTCCTTTAGTTGTCTTTTACAACTGGTAGAGGATACCGTGGGTGTATTCTAAAAACCCCACCCTCAGGGGGTAGGTTGGAGTTCAATTCCTGGTACTGTCAAAGATAAGAATGTCAGGAGGTCTGGTACGTGGTACAAGCAGTTCACCTTCCCAAACTTGAAAAGAGCTGCACCATCTCAAGGAATACGAGGACACAAGTTTGCTTTTCTGGGGTGAAAACTGTCATTTGCTAATATCAAATAGTTGGAAGATATTTTAGGTCAAAAACTTTTTTTTTCTTTTTTTTTCTGCAAGTTGCTTTACTTCACACTGACACAGACAGGTGTTATGGCGACGATGGGACAGGAAAGGCCTAGGAGTGAGAAGGAAGCGGCCGTGGCCTTAATTAAGGTATAGCCCCCAGCATTTGCCTGGTGTGAAAATGAGAAACCACGGAAAACCATCTTCAGGGCTGCTGACAGTGGGGTTCAAACCCGCTATCTCCCGAATACTGGACACTGGCCGCAATTAAGCGACTGCAGCTATCAAGCTTGGTAGGTCAAAAACTTAGCTAGGCCACCTTGAATATAGTGGGAGTACACAGACCCAACTTTAGCTGATCGTTACTTACCTTTGAGCAGAGACACTCCTTAGAAATGCTGAGCACAGTTTCCTGAGAAACCTGGAGAGTGTCAAACCCAATAATTAGACCTCAGCCTAGAAAAATGCCTATTATAAGCATTTCAAGGCTTTTAAAGTACAGTAGTATTCCATTTATCCAAGGTAATGTGGACCGGGCAAGTTGGCCGTGCGGTTAGGGCTGCGCAGCTGTGAGCTTGCTTCCAGGAGATAGTGGGTTCAAACCCCACTATCGGCAGCCCTGAAGATGGTTTTCCGTTGTTTCCCGTTTTCACACCGGGAAAATGCTGGGGCTGTACGTTAATTAAGGCCACGGCTACTTCCTTCCCACTCGTAGGCCTTTCCTCTCCCCTCATTGCCATTAAGACCTATCTGTGTTGGTGTAACATAAAGTAAATAGAAAAAGAAAAAAAAGTAATATGGATCAATGCTATATGCCTTCAGTAGTACCTTGCATGTTGCAAATAGCTGCATACAGTTTGGATAAAACTTACTGATATTTTTAAAAAACGTTACTGATGTTTATGGTACAGTTCACTTTTGAGCATACAGTATTTTAATTTTTTGTAATATTAATATAGTGTTGCTAGAAAGTTTAGGGTCACAGTATGATTTCAATATAATTGAAACTGTCCTTATATTCTCTCTCTCTTTCCTAGTGTTTATCTTGATGTCTGCATGTAAAAGATCTGGAGACACATTTGGGATTTACCCGACAAAATTCATTAAATCTCTGGCCCAGATGCCCAAGAGGGATTCCGTTTACTCTGCCATCTAGTAGGCCTAGAGTAAAAGGGAATGTCAAAATTGATAAGCAGACAGCCAGATGGCATCAAATTAAAATGTCTGCATATTTTAGCCGAGGCCATATTATTATTATTATTATTATTATTATTATTATTATTATTATTATTATTATTTAGCTGAAGACTTTGCTGGATATTAATTCATTACAGCTATTACTTGTTCATTAAGGTAATTTTTTCACCTGTTTATGTCACTGGTTCAAGAGAGTTTAACTGGTAATTTCCCTAAGCAGACATCTTCCTAATAGCTTATCTTGACATTTACAACTAGTACCGTATTCTGTAATTTAACTCTTAACAAGTCTTTAAAAGTCAAATGGCTTGAAGAGGTTGTATGGCCTTGTAGTTCATCTGCCAACTAATTTACATACTAGTTTTAATATTTATCATCTCATATTGCCAAATTGGTTGTGAAGTTCAAAGTGTTGTCTGGATCTTGTTGTATATGGGAAAGTTTAAGGTCAAACAAGTCTTAAATCAGCCTGTATTACCTTAAGGCAGTGATGTTCATTATCCTCCCCCATTCTGAAAATGATAGAATTCAGAATATAATTTGTGTGGAGTTCAATTATGATTTACTTGTTCTTGAGAAAACTTCCACGGGGTAAAATTTAGACTCTATTTTTATAATGGTAAGTGAATGGCGTGGTTGAATCGGTTGCTGAGGGTGTAAAGTGGTTGAAATCTCACCATAAAACTGTTAATATCACAACCTAATGGGCAATCAGCATGAAGATTAATTATGATTTTTTAAAATTTAATCTTGAAAGTAATTTCTTTCTATGAGACAAAATACACTGTGTATCAGAACTATACTGGCCAAACAATCAGGGATGCTGTTTGTGTTATGCTAAGAACAATGGTTCAATGGGATTGGCGGAAAAAAATTGCTTTTCAAGAAAATGGGGTTGCTTTGTTACTTCCGGGCGCAAAATTCAAATTGACGCAGTTGCCATATTTGCTATGCCAGAGCACAAGCCACTGTCGTGCTTCAGGGAAGAAAAGGGTAGGGAGGGGAAGTGGGGTGTATGATGGAGACAGAAATAATGCTCCGCGCGTATGCACAAGTTTCGTTGTTTGATTTGCGCAGAATTGTCTTTGTCTCTTACAGCAATATCCATACTATGTTTATTAAATAGCCTGAACTGCGTATACAGTGTACTTAAGACACACTTGTCAGTGAAGGAATGCACCAGATTGTTTCTTCTCTAGTCTGTTGGTCGCAGTAACATTCTTTATTATTTAACATGCTCAAAGATGCAACGCTGCTGCCCCACGATTGTGTATTCCGTCACTCACAACATTGTAAATGGAATGAAATACTGAACAAAGGAAACAATACACCCAATGGTTTGATTACAGTAGATGTTCAATATGCCCCCTCCTACTTCGATGCACAGTTCACAACAGTGTAGTAGTGATTTTTGGACTCTGTTCGGGATGTGTGGTTTGTCGCGAACGACCTGGAAAGCTGCCTATATTCTCAGTACAAGTTCATCTTCTCTTTCTATGGCATTTGCATAGTAATAATATTGTGCAGAATTTGGAACAACAGTGTTGTTTCCAGAAATTTTCGTCAGCCAGGTGACAGGAATGAGTAGCCGGGTGGGGAATACTACGTAAAAATTAATATGATACAATTTCAATTTATTCCCCTCAGGACATTAAGAGTAATATCCGACAGGTAAACATTAAATGCAAAATTGAACTGTTTCAGTGTTGTTATCACGAACAAGACACGACAGAGTATTCTGAACTTCTAGTGTTCTACTGCTCATTCATAATCATGCAACACTGGGGCTTACCTCTCGATTTCTGTGGAGTGCCAATGGGTTTGTGAAGTCCCATGAAATCAAGAGCTCGCGTGCGATTCGACGCTAATCCAGACTCTGCACATGACACTATGTGATAGTCAAGTTAAATATTTAAATTCCTATGTAATTGATGAAATTATGCTGCCAAGATTTATCATTTGAATAAGCAGTTTTACAGTATTTACATTTCAATATGGAGCATCCAGTGACTCAAATATGTATTAATATTATGTAACTAGCACATGTCTAGGTCATGTTAGCCGGCCGATCTGTAACAACGGTAGGGTGGTGTGACCATTAAAAAGGTCCTAGAGAGAACACTGGACAAACTGTACACTGCCTACTGGACCTGGAAAGCGGCTATGTGTGAAACGAACGAGAAACTTATGCATCCGCACCAAGTATACCTCTGTCTCCCACTTCCCCTCCCTTCTCTTTCCCCCTCTGACACAGGTGTTGATGGTGATTATTGTTTTAAGAGGAAGTACAACTAGGCAACCATCCTCCTCCTCTGACGCACAGCAACAGGCAGCGGCTGGCTCTCTGGCACAGCAAATACGGCAAGTTTGCCAATTTAAATTGCGTGTCTGGATGTAAGAAACTAACCTCATTTTCTAGAAAAGAACAATTGCACCAATCAGATTGCACCATCGTTCTTAACATCATGTCTTCTTATGGCTGACCCTGAGTCTGTTTCTCTCCAGTAATTCTCTCCTTTGTTCTACTGTTCATCTCACAACTTCATCAGTCACATAATACTTCACTTACTCTAATTTTCTGAGTTCTGTTTTCTAGAAATTTAGCCACTCACTCAGTCACTCTTTTGTTTAATCCAGTAGACCTCATTTTCATCAACCATGATCTGCCTCCTCAAAGGCCTTGGATAAATCAATAGCAGTACAGTCCATTTGGCATGCAGTGTCTAAAATATCTGCTATATCCTGCTGGAATCCTACAAGTTGAGCCTCACAGGAATAACTTTTCCCAAACCCAAACTGCCTTCTACCAAACCAGTTAGTAATTTCACATATACCGAGCTCGATAGCTGCAGTCGCTTAAGTGTGGCCAGTATCCTGTATTCGAGAGATAGTAGGTTCGAACCCCACTGTCGGCAGCCCTGAAAATGGTTTTCCGTGGTTTCCCATTTTCACACCAGGCAAATGCTGGGGCTGTACCTTAATTAAGGCCACGGTCACTTCCTTCCCACTCCTAGCCCTTCCCTGTCCCATCGTCGCCATAAGACCTATCTGTGTCGGTGCGACGTAAAGCAACTAGCAAAAAAAGAAAGAAAAATCACATATGTGTCCAATATAATCTGGCGGAGTGCTTTTCAAGAGTTAATGTGCAACACATGTCAAGCTCACCGAGTTGAAATTATCTACTTGATATTTAGCACCCTTTCCTTTGTACACTGGGGCTAATATAGCTATTCTATGAAATATAATCTGTATAGATATCTCATTTTTTTTGTCAAAGGTGGATCCATGGCTTAACTTGTGTCAAGGCCCAAGAATGTAGGAAAGGGGAAGATCAAATTGTGTAGAATGTCCTTGTCTCGTCGTTTTTGCTGCTCATTCCTCCAACACTTACCAGTCATTTTGTTTATCCTATTTATTATCTGCCACTGTTAATCAGTGGTCGGGTGTCATCCTCCAGATCTCAAGATAGCTGGTTTAAACCTGGCAGGGGTGGCTGGATTTTTGAAGGACGGGAAAAAAGTTCATTTGACACTCTCATGTCGTACAATGTCAACATGTAAAAGATCTCTGGTGACATATTTAGTGTTTACCCGACAAAATTCATTAAAACTCAGTCATAGACATCCAAGAAAGATTCGGTCTACTCTTCCATCTAGTAGGCCCAGAGTAAAATGGAACATTGAAATTGATAAGCAGACAGCCAGTTGCCATCTAAAATGTCTGCACATGGTAACTGAGGCCATACGATTATTATATTTTCCTATATTTCTATACATGACTCAACTTCTTGTGGTGCCGGACTGAGTAGTTCAGACGGTTGAGACGCTGGTCTACTGACCCCAACTTGCCAGGTTTGATCCTGACTCGTTCTGATGGTACTTGAAGGTCAGCCTCATGATGATAGATTTACTAGAACATAAAAGAATTCCTGAGGGACAAAATTCTGGCATCTCCGAAAATCGTTTTGGGACGTTAAGTCAGTAACGTTATTAATTATTTCTTGTGTCAAAGAGATTGTAAATTGTTTGAGGGAAAAGAAAGAGATTCTGCTCAATCACATTCTAAAGTTATGACATTTATTCCAGATTGTGATATGTGTTGGTAATCCATCACACTGTACTGTTCTAGTATTATTTCTTTACAAAGACTGTTACACATAAGATAAGAAAAATTGCTCAGTATCCAGGTTATGGAGATAATTTTAATCAATGCTAAGAGCAGTTATGTTCTGTTATCATGTTCCTTGTGATGTTAACACAGATAATGATAAGGACAGGTACAGAACGACATTGAAGTGGGCATGTTGAAGGAAAATAAATGTACAGCATTTAGCTCAGTGCATTAAGAACATTTTTTTTTCTACAATTGGTTTTACGAAGCACTGACACAGATAGTCTTATGGCGACAATGGGATAGGGGAGGGCTAGGATTGGGAAGGAAGCAGCTGTGGTTTTAATGAAAGTACATCCCCAACATTTGCCTGGTTTGAAAAGGGGAAACCACAGAAAACCATCTTCAGTGCTGCCGACAGTGGGATTCGAACGCGCTATCACCTGAAGTAGAGTTCACAGCTGCGCAGCCCTTAGATCACGGCCAATTCGCTTGGTGAATCAGGAGTAGAGAGTTGAATGTGTTGACTGGAGATCACATGTTTGATCCTCATTTATTAGGTGGGAGTGATCTAAGGATTTAACCGAGTGAGTTGGCCGTGCGGTTAGGGTCGCGCAGCTGTGAGCTTGTATTCAGGATATTGTGGGTTCAAACCCCACTGTCAGCAGCTCTGAAGATGGTCGCTCTACCTTAATTACAGCTATGGCGGTTTCCTTCCCACTCCTAGCCCTTTCCTATGCCTCCATTGCCATAAGACCTGTCTATGTCAGTGCAATGTAAAGTAAATTGAATTAACATGGGTGATAATTTTTCTTCATTTCAGACTCCCTCCAGCTCTTGGTCCCACAAATTATTAGGGTCAGTTAAGATAATTCTGACCTTATATTATTTCAGTCTTACTTTTACCCTTACGATGTGTACAAGCAAGTTTCTTCAGTAAGTATTTCTGCACCATAGAGCACATAATGATCCAAAAAAGCCTACTTAATTATGTTTTTAATACTCATTGTAAGGGTGAAAAAGGAAATGAATTGGTAGAATTATATCAGATGACCCTATTAACAGTTATTCTCACTGTTTTTATACTGGTCAGTGATGTTGATCGTTATTATTCTTTTAGTGGGAAGAACAACTAAATAACCATCCATCCTTACCAATAATGGCCCCCGTATACACACGGTTTCATCTTCGGTTCGGCTTCATCACATGCACAACAGTAAATTTGTAAGGATATAGATGCAGGTCCTTTTTGATAATATTTTGTTGGAGTTCATTCCACGTTTTCTTTCATTTGAGCAATGTTTCACACCATTTTGCCACAAGTTTTGCATTGCAGACTTTGCTGGCAGTTTTGCCAAAACACTTCCCGTCTTAAACTCTTCCGCACAGGTTTCCCACGAATCATGCTTCGCGTAACACTCGACAATCAACACGCGCTATTTTATCGTGAACACCATTTTGTGTTGCATTCAACTGGTCACTAAACACCTCTGCTCCTCGCACTCACTTGCACAACACAGAGATGCACTGTGGAAATCCGCATGCACAGACATGTGACGGAAACCGATTGGTGCATCAAAATCACGGTTTCCGGCATTTCCTGTGATGGGCAGTTCTCCTGGTCATTAACAAGGGTCTGTTCTGTGTCAGTCTTATAAATATTTTTTGGGACAGTTTTATTTTGCCACCTGTATATCTAACCTACAAGAAGATGTACTATGTTTTGAATTCATAATACGAAATGAAACTACCATGTTTCAGATATTTAGTGAGGAAGGTTTGGAAGAAAATGTTTTCCATTCTTCATCTAAGCGTATCATTTGTATGATACCTCCAGTTAATGTTATATTGTGTTTAAGGTCCTGTAGAAAGTTCCTTTCTGCTAGAGTAATGATGTTGAACAGTTCTTCATGAGAAGACATACTGTTAAGATTTAATGATCATTAAACCGACAAGAAAGTTCTGCATGGGTGATGCTTAATGCTTGTTGAACAGCTTGTTAATTGAAGGAAGTGAAGCCTATCAGTCCTCTCACCAAAAGGAATTTTCTTCTTGTTATGTAAGTAACCAAACTGATGATATAATGTTCACGATGAATAATGCCAATAATTGTTATATGTATCTAAAGGAACCGTTTGATATATACGAGAGATTTTTTTTTTCTTTTCAACCTCTGATGGACTATAAAAAAAATACACATTGACATAACAAAATGATTTTATCACTAAACGTTTACCAGTTTCGTACTCATTTTTCCACATAATCGCCAAAACAATTTAGGCATTTGTCGTATCGTGACACCAGCTTTCTGATGCCCTCTGCAAAGAAGTCTGCCACCAGTGAGGTAATGTGCATCTCGACAGCCTCCTGCTCCATAAAGTCCACCAACAAGACACCTTTATGGTCCCAAAAAATGGCAGCCATTGTTTTCCTGTTCCTCAGTGTCAGTTTAAAATTTTTTGGCTTGTTTGGAGAAAGATGAATCCACTGCTTAGACTGTTCTTTTGTTTCTGGAGTGTCATACAAGATCCAAGTTTCAATGCCAGTAACGGTAGACTTTAAAAACTCTTCCCCCTTGCTATAATAATGCGTGAGTAACATTATGGCTGACACCATTCGCTGAGTTCTGTGATCATCAGTCAACAATAATGGGACCCAACGTGCACAAAGTTCCTGGTATCCAGTGTTGAGTCACAATTGTGTACATAGAAGACCTTGAAATGTCTAGGATTGCTGAAGAAAGTTCACTGATCTTAAACCTCCATTTGTGGCGTACAAATGAAGAACTTCAGGAGACTGTTGGGACGCACATTACCTCACTGTTGGCAGACTTCTTTCCAGAGGGCATCGGAAAGCTGCTTTCACAATATGACAAATGCCTGAATTGTTTTGGTGCTTATGTGGAAAAATAGGTATGAAACTACTAAACTTTTAGTGATAAAATAATTTTGTTATGTCCTTGTGACTTTTTTTTTTTTATAGCCCATCAGAAGCTGAAAAAGAAGATAGCCCTTGTACGAGGTGTGTTCAAAAAGAAAACAAACTATAAAATAGCACCGCAACCGGCAGTGTGAGTGTGCTTTGGCTAATAAGCACATGTAGTGGGAGGATTAAGCAACAAACTGCCATTTTCTGCATTTTGCTCTGACCGTTAGTTGGCGAGCTACAGCCGCTGAAGTTAGCATGTGCACAAGCTGTTCGTTGGATTAGTGCCAAAGTGACAATGAAAGAACTTGAAGAGGGGTGGTGTGTTTGCGCGTGTGCACGTGCGCGTGTGCATGGAATTTTGCTACAAACTTGGCAGCAGTGAATAGGCAAAGAGTTTCCTTGTCCAAAAGATGCACACATGAGTCAGTCAAAGATCGAGATGATATTGGTTGTGTTTTTTGACTGCAAAAGCATTGTCCATCAAAAATTTTTGCCACTTAGTCAGATGGTAAACCAGGAAGTCTACCAGGGAATTCTAACACAGTTGAGGGATGCTGTGCGCAGGAAGAGTGGGAAAATCAGACTTGGATGTTCCATCATGACAATACGCTGGCTCGTGCATCGCTCCTTGTCCGCAGCTATCTAGCACAACATCACAGTCCCGTTCTGCCCCATCCACCGTATTCTCCAAACTTAGCACAAGCAGACTTTTCCTCTTTCCGAAACTCAAAACCACGTTGAGAGGACGTCATTTTCAAAGCATAGACGAAAAAATGAAATGGCGTATGGTTTTTAGTTCTGGGAGTGTCTGAGGACAAGTTCAACTCGCCAGATGGAGGTCTTTTGATTTGACACCCGTGCCAGCAAAATTAACCAATTAATGTTAAAATTCCCAACCCTGCCGGGAATCGAACCCGGGACCCCTGTGACCAAAGGCCAGCACGCTAAGCACTTAGTCATGGAGCCGGACAGCATAGAAGAGATTCAGGACAATGTGACAAGAGACCTGCGCACCATTCCAGAAAGTGCATTACAGGAGGCTCTCCAAAAATGGAAGAAATTATGGGAATGGGTGTATTGCCAGTAGAGGGGACGAATTTGAGGGGGACAGTGCTTAAAATGTTGTACAATAAGCAATAAAGATGTTATAGCAAAAGTTTGATTTCTTTTTGAACACTCTTCGTATCTCCCAGTTCATCTTCACCATTTTGAAACTGCACAAAAGATTCTAAAATGAATCATTCCTCATTGAAATTAATTCACTTAGTATTTTAAAATAAGCACACATTTTGAAAGATGACTGTAAGACGTGGGTCTCCTAGGATCTGAATAAATTATTTAAAGTCATATAAAAAGTCGAACTACAGTAGTTTGTTTCTGTCTCAGTACCAGTATTTAATATTTAAAATACATTTCCAGAGATGAGAAATAATTGAGTAAAAGTAACTGAGTTACTTGTAAATGTTACTTTTTTTGTAATTTTTACTCTTTCACAGGTCAAACTGTGATTGCTATTTTGCATAACCTGCCCCAGGATTAACACTTCCTGAGTTCAGTATTTCCATCTTAGACACAACACTGGAACAGGTTGATCACTTTTCATAGCTTGGAAGCATCTTGTCCAAACGGTGATAAAAGAATTGGGGCTGCTCATGCAGCATTCGGACGGTTAATGCACAGAGTCGTCATGAATTACGACCTAAAACTGCATACCAAACTCATGGTGTACTAAGCTGTTGTCATTTCCACGCTGCTGTATGGCTGTGAAACTTGGACACTCTATCTCCGTGATATCAAAAAACTTGAGCGCTTCCACCAACAGAAAATGAGATTCATCTTGAATATTAAGTGGGAGGACTGTGTGACCAACATGGCAATTCTCGACAAAGTGCAGCTAAATAGCATTGAGGCAACAATCATCGCTCATCAGCTGAGATGGTTAGGCCACGTTCACTGCATGGGTGATACCAGGCTTCGCCGCCAAATTCTTTATGGTGAACTTTGCTCTGGCAGTAGACCTCATGGAGCCCCTCTTAAGCATTTTAAAGACCAGCTGAAACACATCATGAAGACAACTAGTATAGATATACAGACATGGGAAAAATGTGCTGTGGAGTGCTCACTGTGATGGAACACTATATCCACCGCTGTCCACTTGCTTGAAAGAGAATGCCGTTGACATCAAGAGGCCAAGGGACAAGCAAGAAAACTCCTTCAATTACAACCCCACCCTCCTCCATCCATTCCATGTGATTTGTGTGGGCATATGTTTTATGCCAGGAATGGTCTGTTTAGTCATCGTAAACACATCCATAAACTGAGTTGAACTGGTCAATGTATGCAGGAAGAAGATATATATATATACTCGGATTGAATTACAGCTGACGATTTGTTACTCTTAATTTACTTCTGGAAATAAAATGGTTAATTCTAGTAATTGATATACAGTACATTGCATCGAGTGCTTGGCAACTTTGGAGCCCCAGAACCCGCTAGGCGTCACACCAACGATATAAATCCCAGGTTATGACGTGTATATGTTTGTGTAATCGAGATTTGTTGTGGTTATTGGTTGAGATTTAGATAATAGTGTACTACGTAGTCGAGAATGGAGCCAGAATAACCATGTGATGGCGAAGTTGTTAAGGAATTTCTGTTCTCCTATTTGAATATATATCTTGTATTTATCCTCCTCCTCCTCCTCCTTTCTCCTTATCCACCTTCCTCTCTCCTTCCACCATTCTTCTTCCATCATTTTGTCCCACACCACGTTTCTTCTTCTTGCACTCCTCTTTATTGAATTGGTACAATCATTATCTCATCTGTAATTGAAGAAGTATTGACTCTGTTAATGAAAAATTATTTTATTTTATTTTACTTTTTATGGCCGACATTGGACCACTCTAGTCAATTATACAAAGGATTTCTTGATTTCCTGTAGCCTCCATGGCTCAGGCGGCAGCGCACCAGCCTCCCACTGCTGGATTCCATGGTTCAAATTCCAGTCACTCCATGTTAGATTTGTGCAGGAGAAAGCAGAGGCGGGACAGGTTTTTCTCTGGGTACTCCAGTTTTCTCTGTCATAATTCATTCCAGCAACACTCTCCAATATCATTTCATCTGTCATTCATTAATCATTTTTCCAGAGGAGTGCGACAGGCTTCGGCAACCGACACAATTCCTATCCTCGCCGCTAGATCTTCATTCATTCCATTCCTGACCCGGTCGAATGACTGGGAACAGGCTGTGGATTTTCATTTCTTGATTTCCTATTCATTCTGAGAGATGCTGCCTTCCTTTGTTCTGTAGCCCAAAGTGGGTGAATCAGACAAGAAGAAGAATGAGATAGGTTATAATTGAATAAATCACGAAGTTCATTAACTTGTGAAACAGGAGATAAATGAATCAAATCAAATCAAATTTTGAATTAGTTGTACTGAAAATAATGAAAACTCGAATGTGACATGCAAACATTTTGTAAGTTTGTTTAGTCTCACTTAGTGATGATAGCCACCTAATGTCTCTGTGCTAAAAATCACAAAATGAAGTACTTAATGACTGATGAATCCCAACATTGATAGGAAATGATGGTGAGAACCCTACCGGACTTTGTCATAGAAAAGTTGAGTCCATTGGACATAGGCTTCTGGAACATTATGAAATTGGAGGGCTTTCCAAATAAGCTTATGTGATATCCGGTCAAAAGCCTTTTCTTAAGTCCAAAAAGGCTAGGTGAAGAGGTTTGTTTTTCTCTCTATGTTTCTCTAGCAGGAGACAGGCTGTAGAATAGTGTCAGTTGTACTGACCCCTTTGACAAAGCCGCATTGGTTTGTAGAAATTTGTACGATGTTTCGTAGGCAACATTCAAGAACAGTTAAAAAATCTTCATCGTCTGACTTAATAAACGTATTTGGTCAGTAATTGACGTATTCACCAACATCACCTTTCCCATTCCAGATAGGAACTGTAGTGTTGTCAATCAAATTGCAGGTATGCTACTATCATGGAGAATTCAGCTTCATGAGAATCTCAGCTCCAACAAGTCCAAGGATCTTCCAGACCTTGGGTGGTATATCATCTGGTCCTGGTGCTTTGTTATATTTCTTGTTTTGCATAGCCCCTAAGACTTTTTCAATGATAATGGCTATGATAGGTCCAAAAATTAGAGGAAAAGAAAATTCCTCATTACTCAAACCCTTGAAATAATATTTTACTGACTACTTATTGAAAAAGTAATTAGTATTATTGTCATTGGGAAACAGAACTGACAAAATCTTAAAAGTAGAGAGAAGAATAGTTAGCACATGCATAAATAAAAATATATCAGAAAGATGGACAATGGCGGATAGGGCCAAAGGAAGTGGTGTATAGAGAACTGGAGCCCATCACAGATACTATACGGAAGAAGATGATCTCTTTGTTTGTTCACATTATGAGGAGACCAGATTACCAAGAAAAATTATAGAGAAATTCAGGAATCTGAAGCAACAACTAGGGTGGATTAAGGAAATTAGAGAGGATATGGAAGAACTAGAAATAACTCTGGACGATTTGCTGTACAAAACAAAAATGTAAAGAAAATTAAAAACATAAAAATAAGATTTAAACCAAAAATAGACAAACAACATACAATGAAATGGGTACCGTATTTACAGATGAGGAATGACAGAAAGGATCAGAACTAATGAAAAGTTACAGGGCAATTTGGAAAGAAAACTTATCGAAGAAAATGACCAGAAAATGATTGACTGAAGTGGTCAAATGAGGTGGAAAAAGAAAAAGAAGAAGAATAATTAAGAGACATATTTCTCAGGTAATAATAATTCAGCCCAATTACTTTTATTTTGTACTTTTCCCATCAGTGTACATTTTACATGCATTTTTCTGACATTCATTATAACTAACATATATACCCTATGTATGATAAAGCGGAGGAATATTTTTAAAAACACTAAACAACAATTATAGTAACTAGTCATGAAAATATTCAGATGCTAGCCTTTAAATCCATTTTAAAGTGACATGTTTAAAACAGAAGGAAAGCTGAGACAAGAAGAGAAAGTAAATTACATTATCTTACAGCTGGCCTTTCACCTTGGCAGTCACGCTTAGAGCATCTGTGACAGTGCGAAGAAAAGTTGTATAATTTGGATTCTGCATGACATTGTGAAGCCATTGACCTAGCCTTACTGAAACACAGAGCTCTACACATCTCACTCTCAAGCAAGACTAGTGAAATAAAGGCCATTGTTGCTTCGTTATTAATTACCAGCTATAGTACCTGTCGTTGACGGGGTAGCATGTACAGAATTATCCAACTACTTCCCGCAATATTCAGGCATGCTGTTTTACCCAGGATGCAGCACTAATCCCATCTATTGAAGATGAGTGGCAGCAAAAGAGACAAATCACATTGCAACAGTGGTCAATATAATGTTATTGTTGATCAGTTTTATGAGCCTTCGATATTGTGGGCCTTCACATTTAGTTTTCTTCCCACTCTGTGATATTAGAGCATCTAATGTAATGGGAGTCCTTCCTTTTTTTGTATCTCCCTCATGTTTCATTTTTCATGCGATCGTTCCTTTACGACTTTTTATCGTTTTTTCCAATCATCTTCACGATTCTCCTTATCGATATGGACCGATGACCACGCGGTTGTACACCTTAAGACAATCATGATAAAAATCAACGCCAGTTAACATAATTGAAAATATTTCCATGTTAGCAATGCTTGGCGTTGGTATGGACAAAGCAACAAAATTCTAAATTCATGGATTCCTTCATCATAATTGGAACGATAAAACTGTAAAAGACATAAATGATCGGAACTTGTATTCTCTGTAACTTTTGTTATATAAATACTTTTCAATAGGACCAAAATTAAATTCAATTTCAGGTACTTTCCCCCAAACTACCATTGCACCCAGCATGAAGAAAATTATTTATAGCCTAAATTATAGTGCTTTATGTCACAACTTTATGTACCGATTTTTATTAAATTCTGTTAACCCACACACTCTCACTCGGAGTTGATATTCATGAATATCTGTTATCATAGCCGGTGCGGTAAAAATGTATAGGACATCAATGATCGGAAATGTAATTCTATGTAACTTTATAATAATAATAATGCTATTTGCTTTACGTCCCACTAACTACTTTTACGGTCTTCGGAGACGCCGAGGTGCCGGAATTTAGTCCCGCAGGAGTTCTTTTTACGTGCTGGTAAATCTACCGACACGAGGCTGTCATATTTGAGCACCTTCAAATACCACCGGACTGAGCCAGGATCGAACCTGCCAAGTTGGGGTTAGAAGGCCAGCGCATTAACCGTCTAAGCCACTCAGCCCGGCTATATAACTTTAGTTATGTAGTATTTATTGGTATGACCACTAATGACATAAATATTTGAGAATTAAATTTTAGAACTTCCCCTAAACTTCCATTTCACTCAACGAGAATAAAATTATTTATAGCCTAGATCATAGTGCCTTATTCCCCGACTTTACATACCGATTTTCATTAAATTCTCTTCAGCCATTTTCTTGTGATGCACATACAGACAGAAATGCTGGAAAATTGAAAAGTGCATTTCCTTGTTAATGTGGACGCGACCAATACAGAAATACCATTCATTTTTAATTCTGATCAATGTACAGACAAAACTCTTGTTTTTAATATAGATAGAAGATATATAGATGGCTGGGGGTCATCCAAAAATTTGTGTACCGAGCTCGATAGCTGCAGTCGCTTAAGTGCGGCCAGTATCCAGTATTCGGGAGATAGTGGGTTCGAACCCCACTGTTGGCAGCCCTGAAGATGGTTTTCCGTGGTTTCCCATTTTCACATCAGGCAAATGCTGGGGCTGTACCTTAATTAAGGCCACGGCCGCTTCCTTCCCACTCCTAGCCCTTTCCTGTCCCATCGTCGCCATAAGACGTATCTGTGTCAGTGCGATGTAGAGCAACAAGCAGAAAAAAAAAAAAGAAAAAACTTGTGTAACGTGACACGACAAAATGTGTGACGGAATTGTAACCATAGCAATCATGCAGGGCTCTGTCTTATGGCTGGTTGCCATCTAAAACTAGCAGCCATTGATGGATGGCCATGACCGGGAGACATAAGATCACCGGACAAAAATTTAGTGCACATGCACAGGTGGATCGTTAAGTCTGTACAGATAGCGCAGCGAATGAGTCCTGTGCTCAACCGCACGTGCATTGCCTCTATGTGAGCATAAGATAGTAGCGATCAGTGAGATGTGTAAGGATGGGACAGACAGGTAAAAGTGGGCAATCGTGTTCGGTCATGCCTATGGCCATACGGTGCGTGAATTTTCTGGGTTTGTTGGTGTTTTGCAGCGGACTGTTCAACGTGTCTACAAGCGGTGGTGTACTACACGTGGCCACGAAACACCACGTTAGAACCGTGGCCATAAAAAGATCCTGACTGAGAGGGACCGGAGACACATTTCACGGTTCACAGCTTGTCAATCAAAATCGCTTCCAAACTCGACAGAAATTGCTGCAGTCAGTGAATGAAGGGACATCCCAACTTGTTAGCAAGAGAACACTGTGACGGGAACTGCATGCTATGAACATTTGGAGTCGGTCACCTCGCAAGAGGCTATTACTCACACAGGCACATAAAGATGCACTTCTTCAGAAATCATCGAACGATCGTAGTGTGGTCTGACGAATCACGTTTTTGCCTGTATTTCACGATTCACGTCGTCGAGTGCACCGAAGGCCAAATGAAGAATTTCTTTCTGGATATGTGCTAGGTCAGGTTCAAGCCGGAGGTAGGTCTGTTTTAATTTCGTGTAGCTATTTCTAGCAGAGTCCAGCCTTTGTAAGGCAGACCCTCCGATGAGAGTGGGCGGCATCTGCCATGTGTAGGTAACTGCGTGTTATTGTGATGGAGGATAGTGTTATATGTGGTGTGTAAGTTGCAGGAATGTTGGGGACAGCCACCCGGTCCACTGAAATTAACCAATGAAGGTTAAAATCCCCGACTCGGCCGGGAATCGAATCCGGGACCCTCTGAACCGAAGGCCCGTACGCTGACCATTCAGCCAACGAGTCGGAGTTGGGAGTGTTTTTCGTATCATGGATTGAGCCCACTCACTGAGGTGACCTCTAACATGAACCAGTATATTTATTTAAACATTCTGGATGATCAGGTTGCTGCCTTTCACTCAACATCTGCATGATGAGTATGCCACTGATACCCAGATTTTTCAAGATGCCAACGGCAAAGTTCATCTAGTTGTGACTGGTTTTATGAACACATCCCCACCCTATTACATCTCGATTGGCCTGCAAGATCACCTGACTTGAACCCCACTGACAATCTATGGGACATGTTGGAACAGCAGGTAAAACGCCGACATCATCATCCCCACAATTTGGTGGAATTGCGCGATCAAATCGTCAGGGAGTGGTTTAACCTGGATGCGACGCACCTGCACAACCTTGTGGACTCACTTCTTAATCGAATCCAGGCGCTTATCAAGTTCAGAGGCGGAGTTACGCGGCATTAAATTATGCGTGTAATGATTTCTCCAAGGGTGACGAATTTATTGTCCGGTAAGCTTATTTATGATCACTAAATTTTCACAAAGGGAAAAGTGGTTTCGTTTTTCGTGTAGGTATGTATGTATGTTTAGTCATCAGACCGAAGGCTGGTTGGATCCTCAACAGCTCCGCCATGAGCTGTCATAGATGGCCTAGGCATCACTGAAGAGGCGTACTAGGGAAATGAGGAGTGAGGTAGTTTCCCGTTGCTTTCCTCATCGGGCCAGAAGTTGTTATAACATATCAGTCTGCCAGGCCCACTGAAATGCATGCACCAACTGGCCCTATGAGCAACAGTTTCACACCATTCATAGCAGGGACTGGCTGCGTAAGGAATGGTATTACTAGCATCGCTCATACCTCAGTCACTTTGATATTGTCAAAGCCAAGGATAAGACAGAGACAGATCAATGAAAGTAACAAAATTGCTCTAGCCCATACCAGAAGACATAGTGCACTGTAAACATTAGGTCCTGCCAGCAAAGGCAATCGTTTTTCGTATAAAGACATTAAACTGTTATACGTGTATGCGCGTATTTTTTTTAACTTGGTTCAGTTTTGAAAAAAAAGTTGTACTCAGGCAAATGTAGAAACAACAATACCGCAGTCTTTTTCAATCACACAGCTTCTCATGTAATAACCTTTAGAAGAATGAATGAAAACCTACAACCTGTTTTCCAGTCTTTGACCTGGTCAGGGATGTAATGAATGAACTATATATAGGCTATTATTACAATGGGGTCGCCACTCCCAAGGTGTTTATTAATGACTGATAAATGCTATGAAATGATAATAGAGAGTGTTGCTGGAATGAAAGATGACAGGGAAAACAGGAGTACCCGGGGAAAAACCTGTCCCGCCTCCGCTTTGTCCAGCACAAAACTCACATGGAGTGACCGGGATTTGAACCACGGTATCCAGCGGTGAGAGGCCGACGTGCTGCCGTCTGAGCCACGGAGGCTCAATAACCTTTAGAAACGTTTTAAAAAGTGCTAGAAAACTGCAGATTTACAAAGAAAACTTGGAAAAAAATTTGAGTGATGAGTTCGTTCATTTGAATATACGTATTAAGAGCAAAAAAAATAAAAACTTCCTCCTTAAATTCATTGTATAGAGCGGTGCTTGAAAACCATATTCAAGAACTGTTTCCTAATTTAGAGATTGCATTACGAATATTTTTGTAAATCATTGCAACCAGTGCTTGACCGAGCGCTCTTTCTCATTCTGCAAAAGACTCGAGAATTATTTACGATCATCCATGGCGCAAGATCGTGTCTTGCTATCTTCTCCGTGAATTCGGACGTAACACAATTACTAGACTACAGTACGAATAATGTGATCGAGGAATTTGCAACAAAGAAAGCACACCGCAAAACACTCGTTGCTTGACTTGCGTTTGGTGAGTTCAATATGCATTTTTATTATTATTCTATATTTCACAACTTTATACTTGGTAATACAGCTCCTAGAAATACAACTTAATCATCATTTTCATAAATTTACAATATACGTCTTCATTATTCTCTTCGCTGTAGTGATTCCATCCTTTTCTATATATGGTCCGTATTGAGCATTCAGGATTGATCTGACGATTTTGCAGGTCGTCAAAATAGCGGCCTTTTATGCCACGTTGTGAGTATAGGTAGGGAGCTGTACAGTAATATCATTAAGTTTGTGGAAATGATTGTTATGTGAGACCAGTGGGAGAAAGAAAAAGAAGAATTGTCACTCTGTTTTGTTTTCAGATCCTTGCTACTTCCATAGCCAAACGAGTATATTTGTCGATCTTCTCCCTGTATATCTGTTTCATATTATGGTCATTCGGGATAGCGATGTCTTTTTTTAAGTTGCTTTTACGCCGCACCAACACAGATAGGTCTTGTGGCGACGATGGGATAGAAAAAGGTTAGGAGAGGGAAGGAAACGGCCGTGGCCGCAATTAAGGTACACCCCCAGCATTTGCCTGGTGTGAAAATAGGAAACCACGGGAAACCATATTCAAGGCTGCCGACAGTGATGCTCGAACCCACTATCTCCCGAATACTGGATACTGGCCGCACTTAAGCGGCTGTAGCTATCGAGCTCCGGATGATAGCGATGTCAATGAGATATGTTTGTTGATTCTTTCTGTTTGTTAGTATTATGTCCATGACTCAGGAGCCAGCGCGTCGGCCTCTCGCCGCTGGATTCCGTGGTTCAAATCCCGGTCCATGTGAGATTTGTGCTCGACAAAGCGGCGGCGGGAAAGGTTTTCCTCCAGGCACTCCGATTTTCCTTGTCATCTTTCATTCCAGCAACACTCTCAATATCATTTCATTTCATCTGTCAGTCATTAATCATTGCCCCAGATGAGTGCGACGAGCATCGGCAGCCGGCACAATTCCCACCCTAGCCGCTAGATGAGGGCTTCATTTATTCCATCCCTGACCTGGTCGAATGGCTGGAAAACGGCTGTGAATTCTCATTTTCAATATTATGTCTGGTCTATTGTGCGGAGTTGTTTTATCAGTTTGTATCGTTCGTCCCAGAACAGTTCAAAATTTTCATTTTCCGGTAATTTCTTGATATATAACTTTGGTTACATTATTATGTCTCTCGATGTACGATGTTGGCGCAGATTATTATTATTATTATTATTATTATTACAGTCGAACTTCGATATCTCGAATTTTCAGTATCTCGAAGTAACTTAGACCTAAATTTCCTGGCCGTTTGTCCTATTCTTCACGTGTATTTATTTCTCTATTACCGGTACTCGAAATTCGGTTACACGAATTTCTCGATTTCTCGAAGCAAACATTTCTTCCCCTGAAGTAAAAAGTACTCTGTAACTTGAATTTTGTGCAACATTAATACGGCATTTGTGGTTTGTGAGGAACAATTAACAAGTAAAGAAAGGTTTACAGTGATGCTGGGAGCTGATATGACGGGAACCGAAAAACAAACTTCTAACGATCGGAAACTGCGCGAAGCCTCACTGTTTCTCAGGTATGAATTAATTACTGGTCACGTACGAAAGCAACCCCCGAAATCGCGGATGACAAACTCTATTTACGAATCTCGGCTGCGCGCTATTGACGAGAAGTTCCAACGTGAAGGGAGTTAACCGTAACAAACAGAAGAGACTAACGGATTTTTTTTTTTTTTTTTCCAAAGGTGTCAACGGAGGTATGTTTCTTGTTTCACTACTGTATGTACTTTATCCTGTCTTCTAAAAAGTTACTATAATAAGGGTTATAATTAAAGTGATGCCGTAAAATAGAGTTTGTTTGTATATTTTGAAATACTGTTCTACATAATGTATTCAGTACGTATGATTCAATTATGTGCTATACATGCTCAAAACTGTTTTCTCTATATCTCGAAATTTCGATAATTGGAATTAAAATTTAGCTCCCAAGGTGATTCGGGATATCGACGTTCCATTGTATTATTATTATTATTATTATTATTATTATTATTATTATTATTATTATTATTATTATTATTATTATTATTAAGCTACTTGATGGCACATTCATACAGAAATAAGGGGCAGAACTATTTTTATTTTTCTCTGCCTTGAGGCGCCAAGTAGCTAAATTCGCTCCTGAGTACCGCAATACAGCACATATTCTCGTCGTTAAGAGGAGTAGATAGAAACATACTAACGCTATGTTTAATGATAAATGCTTCCTTATATCGGTCGTAGTTAACTGATTGAAAAGTTATTGACAAATCATTTTTAATTTTATGTGTTGCATGGAAAATACTCCATGCGGCACAGTTTTCATTTTTCTGGGTTATGATTTGGCAGACTTGTCAAAAATACTCATATATTGAATAATAACTCCGGGTTATGCAGTTAGGTACCTATAAACTAGCTATTGGAGATATGTCTACCATTTTTTAAATTCTTAGTTCTTCATTCGATAGGCAATTGTGCTATTTTAGGAGCAGAAATATGAAGGTAGTGATGGGATAATCGAACCAAAAATAATTGCTTATTTGATTATTTCATTTTGTTAGATTATTCGATTATATTTCCCATTCGACTATTTTTCGATTATTCATTCGAATGAGTGAGACAATCGAATAGTGAATATTTTTCCATCCGATTATTTTTTCGATTATTCATTCGAAACTCCATTCGAATGTGCGAGGTAATCGAATAGTGAATATTTTTCCATCCGATTATTTTTTCGATTATTCATTCGAAACTCCATTCGAATGTACGAGGCAATCGAATAGTGAATATTTCTTCATCCGATTATTTTTTCGATTATTCATTCGAAACTCCATTCGAATGTACGAGGCAATCGAATAGTGAATATTTTTCAATCCGATTATTTTTTTCGATTATTCATTCGAAACTCCATTCGAATGAGTGAGGCAATCGAATAGTGGATGCTTTCGAAATAATCGAATGAAAAGTGATGCTATTACGACAGTTAATTCACTCATTTAGTTTCAACATTTGGACATAGCCCTATGTTTGAAAAAAGGCCTATTTCTATTTTTCGTAAGAGTTCGTGTGTTCACTTATTTCAATCGATCCACCCGACACACTTAAACCGAAAAATTATTCATGGCGCATCCAAATATTGTATGCGATACAACCAAACAACTGAATGCTATTTGAAACTCATTCGATTATTTATTCGATTATCTAAATAATCGGATGGAGGTTGTTCGATTATTAAAAGTATTCGATTATCCCATCACTATGCTATTTGAAACTCATTCGATTATTTATTCGATTATCTAAATAATCGGATGGAGGTTATTCGAATATTGATGATAATACTGATAATAAAATGCGGAACTACTTTTAATTCTTGTACATATTCAAACATTGCCTGAAAATGTCAGGTGAATCTGATAAGAACTTTGTCACAAGAAGCATTTTATGCATGGCAAAGAGCTGAAAACGTTTTTTAAAATTTATTTGCAAATGCAATTTGCTTTTCCTCGCACCGACACAGATAGGTCTTATGGCGACGATGAGATACGAAAGGGCTAGGAGTGGAAAGGAAGCGGCCGTGTCCTTAATTGAGGTGCAGCCCCAGCGTTTTCCTGGTGTGAAAATGGGAAACCACGGAAAACCATCTTCAGGACTGCCAACAGTGGGGTTCGAACCTACTATCTCCCGAATACAAACTCACAGCCGCGCGACCCTAACTGCATGGCTACTTGCTCGGTGAAAACGTTTTAAGGTAGATAAAAGTTTTAAGAAACATAATCGCTTTAAAACTGCTTTGGACTGTAACTTATCCCCTCAATGCCTTTGTCCTCTTGCGCGCAGAGTAGGTTTACTACAAGGTAAATATATTCCACTGGTAGTATTGAAATGGTAGTCCGAAATGACTTTGAAGCTAATTTTGGGCTGACAGCCTGATATAAAAGTTCGTGGGCTTGCTCTCGCGCCGTGCCGCTACAGTTTAAATCCGGTACCGCTACTTAGCGATTAACCTCCGTAGTGTAGGAGTTAGCGTGATTAGCTGCCATCCCCGGAGGTCCGGGTTCAATTCCCGGCTCTGTCACGAAGGCTGGAATGGGGTCCACTCAGCCACGGGAAGTCAACTGAGTAGAGGGGGTTCGATTCCCACCTCAGCCATCCTCGAAGTGGTTTTCTGTGGTTTCCCCACTTCTCCTCCAGGTAAATGCCGGGATGGTACCTAACTTAAGGTCACGGCCGCTTCCTTCCCTCTTCCTTCTTCCAATCTCCCCCTCCCCCCACAAGGCCCCTGTTCAGCATAGCAGGTGAGGCCGCCTGGGCGAGGCACTGGTCCCCCTGCTCAGTTGTATCCCCGAACCAAATGTCTCACGCTCCACGACACTGCCCTTGATGGGATAGAGGTGGGACCCCTCGCTGAGTCGCGGGAGGGGAGAGACCCAACCCTGGACGGTAAATAGATTAAGAAAGAAAGATAAAGCGTTTTAAAAATGACGTTAGGGAAAAACTGATAACAGGACTGTAAAGAGAAAAAATTGGGGGATTTGTAAAGGTCAAAATTGAAAATTGCAACAATCTCCTTTTTTTTTTTTTTTTTTGCTAATTGTTTTACGTCGCACCGACACAGATAGGTCTTGCGGCGACGATGGGACAGGAAAGTGCTAGGAGTGGGAAGGAAGCGGCCGTGGCCTTAATTAAGGTACAGCCCCAGCATTTGTCTGGTGTGAAAATGGGAAACCACGGAAAACCATTTTCAGGGCTGCCGACAGTGGGGTTCGAACCTACTATCTCCCGAATACTGGACACTGGCCGCACTTAAGCGACTGCAGCTATCGAGCTCTGTAATCTCCTGGTTTTGGATGATGGCAATCTTACTTCTAGATGTCAGAGAAACGTATCTTTGATGAGTGAACTATGGCGGAGTTTTAATATTGTCGTCGAATTGACTTCATTCCGTCATTCCGGGTTCAAACAGGCCCCGATTTCAAGTAGTTAGCGCCCTGGGCAAGCAATATTTAGCCGCCCGCCCCTCTGCTCGTTTTCCTGGTCCTCTAAAAATAATTGTTTACAAATTAAATATTACAGTTTTCAAGATTATGAGTTTTAAAACAGCACATTATCCAAACACAGTTCTCATAATTAAACTTATCAAACCAAATAAAGATAACAGTCAAATAAGAATGAGGCTGTTTTTATTTTTATTTAAAAACCCGTTGGTTCAGTCTGATAGTTTGTAAATGATTTTAGAAATAAGATACTTTTTCTTTGTAAAATGTAAATATATAGATTAAATTAAGGTTTTAAAGTTAGAATAGTTTAAAGTGTTTTATATAGTCTAATAAAATAATTGGAATAATTTGTGGAATGTAAAAGTAATTTGATTGTAATGAA
Source organism: Anabrus simplex (assembly GCF_040414725.1). Taxonomy (NCBI): domain Eukaryota; kingdom Metazoa; phylum Arthropoda; class Insecta; order Orthoptera; family Tettigoniidae; genus Anabrus; species Anabrus simplex. The sequence continues at coordinate 49,336,299 of NC_090277.1, forward strand.
TTTAAGATGTAATTCACGCAGTCCATAATTACTCGATCCACCGGCCGCCGCCCCTCAGAAACTGGCGCCATGGGCAAATGCCCAGTCCGCCCATTTGTAAATCGGGGCCTGGGTTCAAACCCGCGAATCTTGGGACTGGAGGGATCTACAGAGTGTGTTAACGTCTTGCAGATAATATAAAAGTCAAGCTATTAAAAATTAAATCCTTCCATTTAGGAAAATAATTATATAATTTTTCCTGTGAGTGTGTAGGCTTTTAAGTTCCTTCTGATGGTGCACTTTGTTCTGGAATTAAATATGTACGAGGATATTTATGTTGTTTTAATATTCATATTTAGTTATTTTTTTATATTGAACGTAAGGCAACGTAAAAAAAAGAAAGGAGCAAGTGTTTAGTGAATCACCGAGAAGCGCTAACGGAGCATGTTTACATACGCTAAATAAGTAAGCAAACTTCCTCTACCCGTGACAGGAAACATATTACCGTAGCCTTCCTACCTAACTTGTCCATGGCCGAGACATGGCAATCAAGGGTCAGACCCACTGTGAAAGGTGCAAGTTTCACTAGTGTACTATATTCGACGGAAATAAGTGCAGAAACAGCCTACCGTTACCAACTTAGTAGTTTTACAATCGCAGTGATTCCTTTCCAAAGGCAGTTTAATTAGAGAATATTTCCTAGCAGGTGAGAAGTATTTCCCACTTGACATTTTCACTTAATAAATAATAATAATAATGAAAAAATGAAATGGCGTATGGATTTTAGTGCCGGAAGTGTCCGAGGACGTGTTCGGCTCTCCAGGTGCAGGTCTTTTGATTTGACGTCCGTAGGCTACCTGCGCGTCGTAATGAGGAAGAAATGATGATGAAGACGACGCATCCCGTGCCAGCGAAATTAACCAATGATGGTTAACATTCCCGACCTGCCGGGAATCGAACCCGCCACCCCTCTGACCAAAGGCCAGCACGCTAACAATTAATAATAATAATAATAATAATGGCGGCTTGTGGCCTCCGGAGAGGACTGATGGAGGTCTTTCGAACTGACGCCTCTAGGATACCTGCATGGCTGTGAGGATGCGACCCTACCTACGATGAATTATAATGCTAAAAATTAAATCCGTACATTTAGGAAAATAAACTAAATATTCTTTCCTGTGAGTATGTAGGCTTTAAGTTCCTTCTGATGGTGACATTGTTCTGGAATGAAATACCTCAAGTCAGAGGAATTATTAACCAATTTAAAGTTAAAATCCTCGACTCGGCCGGGAATCGAACCCAGCTCCCTTTGGGCGAAAGGCCAGCACGCTAAACATTTAGCCATGGTGCCGGAAATAATAATAATAATAATAATAATAATAATAATAATAATAATAATAATAATAATAATAATAATAATAATAATAGAAGGAGAAGAAGACGAACCTAGTAAGTGGCCGCGTGGTTCGGGGCAAGTAGCTGTCAGCTTGCGTTCGGGAGAAAGTAGATTCGAATCCCACCGTCGGCAGCCGTGAAGATAGTTTTCCGTGGTTTCCCATTTTCACACCAAGAAAATGTTGGCCCTGTACTTTAATTCAGGCCACGGGCGCTTCCTTCCCACTCCCAGCCCTTTCCTACCCCATCATCGCCATAAGACCTATCTCTGTCGGCGCGGCGAAAAGAAAATTCTAAAATAATAATAAGAAGAATGTTATCCTACTAACTACTTTTGAGGTGACGAGATGGAGTTGAACGACTCTAAACGAGGCTGCGTATTTTTTAACACAATATTACCGGCCTGAGTTGGGATCACATCTGGGCTCAAAAATCCATCGCTGGGCTGAGTGGCTCGGACATACGCAGCGCTGGCCTTCTGAACCCGACTTGACAGCTTCGATCCTGGCTTAGTCCCACTAAACTACTTTTGATGGTTTTCGGAGTCGTCGAAGTACCGGAATTTAGTCCAGCGGGAGTTCTTTTACAAGCCAGTAAATCTACCGACACGAGGCTGGTTTATTTGAGCACCTTCAAATACCACCGGACTGAACCAAGATCGAATCCGCCTCAACCGTCTGAGCCACTCAGCAAGGCCCTGGATTCGTTTTCCGGACAGTCCAAGATGTATTTATTTATTTATTTATTTATTTATTTATTTATTTATTTATTTATTTATTTATTTTCTTAATCTGTTTACTCTCCAGGGTAGGTTTTCCCTCGGACTCAGCAAGGGATCCCACCTCTACCGCCTCAAGGGCAGTATCCTGGAGCGTGAGACATTGGGTCGGGGATACAGCTGGGGAGGAGCACCAGTACCTCGCCAAGGCGGCCTCACCTGCTATGCTGAACAGGGGCCTTGTGGGTGGATGGAAAAAATGGAAGGGATAGAGAAGGGAGATGTAAGGAAACGGCCGTGTCGTTAAGTTACGTACCATCCCGGCGTTTGCCTGGAGAAGGAGTGGGAAACCTTAGAAAACCACTTCGAGGATGGCTGAGGTGGGAATCGAACCCATTTTTACTCAGACCCCGTTCCAGCCATCGTACCACTTTTCAAATTTCCTGGCAGAGCCGGGAATCGAACCCGGGCCTCCAGGGATGGCAGGTAATTACTCTAACCACTACACCACAGAGGCGGACTTATTTATTTATTTATTTATTTATTTATTTATTTATTTATTTATTTATTTATTTATTTATTTATTTATTTATTTATTTATTTATTTATTTATTTATTTATTGTTGCTAGTGGCTTAATGTCGCACTAATACTGGAAGGTAGCACAACTTGTTTTGTGTGATTTTTGACAAAAGAGTACTGTTAAGAAAATGTTGCAAACTTTGAACTGTGAGACTTACGAGTAAAGAGAGCAGCTGCTCGACTAAGCGGTATGTTCCAAGCTGTCAGTGGAGAGATGGCGTGGACATTAGTATATGAATAAGATTGAGTGTAGCTTTTAAAAGTAGAAAAAATCGTAATATGAAGATAAAGTTGGAATTTAAGAGGATTAGTTGGGGATATATTAATTTATAGGACGAGAGTAAGGGATTGGAATAATGTATCAATTTCCAAGTTCTTTGGAAACATTTAAGAAAAGGCTAGGTAAATAATTGTCAGGGAATCTGTCACCTGGGCGACAGTTCTAAATGCAGATCATTGATTGATTGATTGATTGATTGATTGATTGATTGATTGATTGATTGATTGATTGATACCACTGCATGTCTGTCTGTTAGGTCGTCAGCCCAGAGGCTGGTTGGATCCTCAAACAGCACCACCAAAGGCTATATAGGGAAACCGCAAAAACCAATGGCAGCACCAAAATGAGGCGTACTAGGCAAGATGAGGAGTGAGTTAGTTTGCCATTGCTTTCCTCACTGGACCAGAAGGTGCTACTGCACCACGACTGATCCTATGAGCAACACCTTTCATAACACTCAGACACTAGTTGTGCTCCAAATATCATTACTCAGCACCATCCATACCCCAGCAGCTTCCATATCGTCACAGCCATGGATGAGACTGATACTTCGGTGGAAGCTACACTTTGCTCTGGCCTGTGCCAAGAGACGAATACAAAAATACTGCATCCATCAAGAAATGGCAACAGGCGGAAAGCGAATTGAGCCAACGGCACGTGTTGTTCCGAAGCGGTCACCCATCCACGTACTGACCACGCCCAATGTTGCTTAACTGCGGTGATCGGACGAGAACCGGTGTATTCAACATGGTATGGCCGTTGGCATGTGTAAGCTAAATGCTATCATTGACGAGTTCGCCTCACAGCAAGCACACCGATTAAAGATCCTCATATAGTATGAGCATGTGGGTGATGCATTTATATCATCATTATTTCACATGTTTATAGTGCAGCGCAATCATGATTTTGTGTGTGTGTGTGTGTGTGTGTGTATGTGTGTGTGTGTGTGCATTTTCCAGAAAACAGGCAAGACATTGTTTACAGACAATTTGAATCATTCTGTTAAATATTCTGGAAACGTAAATGCAATAATAACATTTTGAATGTTTATGCTGCGTTTGAATTTGAGGAAAATGAGCATGTAAGTAACTTAAAGTTTGGGCCCTCTAAATTAGTTATCCTAGATCCGCCAATGCTTCTGTTTTTGTGCTAGCTGTGGGGAAACTGCAATAACACCGGCTAGAAACTAGACAGATTTATATTCCTGCAGGCCTACTACATTTTCAACAGATTATTATTATTATTATTATTATTATTATTATTATTATTATTATTATTATTATTATTATTATTATTATTATTATTATTATTATTATTATTATTCAAACATACTTCACCGGTAGTAGAGGCATTCTATTTCCTTGATGGAGAAGACTTACATCCGTCACAGTGAATGCCTCTTCTTTCGAGATGTAGTACAGTACATTCTTGCGGTCCTCCGAGGCTATTGCATAACATGCGGCTGGAAGATACAAGCATCTGCAAACATGATAGGTGACACAAACGGAAACCTTCACCTTTGAAACAGTCTGTATGTCAGACAGTTGGGACACAGCCTCCGCTAGCGGATTTCTCGGCCTTCAGAGAATACTGGCGATCAACATGAAAACATTTAGGTTCGAGAGCCCCGAGATGGGAAGTTACCAACCGTTCTAGGAATGTGGAAATCAAGATTCTCTAAGGCAAAGTAGTGAAAACGAAGACCTTGTCCTTGGTTAATTAACAGCTTCGGGGTCAGAACACAGAGGAGACAGGAAAGACGAAAGGAAATTCATAGCCCAAATAATATGACAGTGGAAGCAATTCACGCAATTTGAAATGGACAGTACGAAACCTAAGAAAGACAATACTGAATATTTATCAGGGTTCATTTCTTCTGAGATTACTACATCGACAGATTGAATTTTTCACTTCGAAACGCTGATAATTTTGTTAATAATTAGCGGATAAGACAACAGGGCTCGTACAAATTGCTTGTTTTAATAATTCCTTGTTTTAGCCAGCTAAAATGGAATACAAATGTAATGTTTTCTCCACAAAGTGGGGGGCGACTACCCCCCCCCCCCTTTGTCGCCGCTACTGGTTCTGTCAGTCCTATTCCTTTATTAACTCCTAATTTGTACTCCGTCTTGATATGCTGCGTGAACCGTCAACGATAGACCCCAAGTGTAAGCGTACGAATTGTTGAGTATAGAAACCTCTACAAAAAAAAAAAAAAAAAAAAAAAAAAAAAAATCCGCGATGGTATATACCTATTTCGAACCGCTTGCTCTCTAGAAGCGATTTTATGTTACAGTCCGCGGCAAAGAAAAATAATTCCTTCAGATTAAATAAATATTTCGATATTATCCTCGAACTCCTCATCGAAATAAATTATTTGACCTCCTCCACTATTTCATAAGGATTACAATAACCTTGTCAGGGCATTATTTGCATGAATGGTTCAGAAGTTATGACCATTTTAGACTGTTGTCTGCTAGCAAGTTGCCTCTACCTCGCCGCTCGGAGCGCTGTAGTCACCTCGGATGAAATAGTAGGGATATTTCGCTCCTCTTAAAGACTTTTGGCTCTTTACTTCATAGAGAAGGGAAATATTTCTGAACCTATCCCAAAACATAGGCATGTTTGATAAATTACCGGTACGGTTTTATTGTTTGAAGAAATTAGGGGAAAAAATATTTTTTTGAAAATAATTAGACTCTGTTACAAATACAGAAAATGAACGGCATTTTCCCATGATATGTAATATCTAGAGAAATGAATAAAAAGTAATTCTTCTTTACATCCTAAAAATAAGGACTAGTACAAAATCACCTTGCTTTCATAACCAGGAAATGCATGATTTTAGAACTACAATAACTAAGAAATACCTGTAGGCCTACCTAACAAAATAGTGATGGTGAGTCTAAGTAGGCCTACCGTACTTTTTCGCTTTTCTTAACTTAGATTTCTTTGAGGGATGTCTAGACCATGTTCCATTTCTGTTAAAATTGATATTTTCTTCTTAATCAATTCCCATTGGCTGCTTTTCCGTTCTTCTTGATCTTGTTATTTCGTCAATTACATAGAATTCGGGTGATTCGGGGACATAGTAAAGAAAAGAGGGTTGGCCACATTGCACAGAATAGGCTTACTCCTTTTATCTTTTTGCTTCACTGCAAATGGACCTGTAGAACTGTAGCTGAAGTAATTATGGAGTCTTGGTTGTAGGCAGCTCCACATCGTTCATAAATAAACCAGCCCTCATGGATAATAAGATTTATTTACACCACACACAGTTTTAGTACACCTTTGCATGTGAGATAGGTTACACTGATTACACCAACAAGACACAAACAGGCGTGATGCTCATGCGCAGCCGAATGACGCTAGTTTAGCAAGCTATACCCTGATGCAATGTTGCATCGTGCACAAGGGTGTGTTCTGTATGTGGGGCGAGTTCATTCTTCGTGATGCCGCCACATCAACCCCCCCCCCCCCCACGGAGAAGGAAAGTTCACAAATCGAATGGACGGGCAAAGCGAACTCTGCGTCCTGATCGTGTTGTGTACTTTCTGGGTGGTGATGACGCATCAGGTAAGTCAGGTGTAAAAGAAGTGCTAGGTTGACCGGATGAAATGGGGGTAGCAGATGTGTCAGGTGTGTTGGTGCGGGTAGGAACAGCAAGGTTTGTTTCTATGTATGCAGGTTTCACACGGTCTGTACTCACTACTACTTCCTTGTTTCCGATCATTAGCGTCAAAGTCTTCTCATTACGGCTGACTACAGGGTAAGGACCAGAGTATGGGGGTTGCAAGGGAGGCTTCACATGATCAACTCTCAGGAAAACATGGGAGGCAGTTGCCAAGTCTTTGAAGACGAATATTTTCTCTTGACTATGGCGGGAGGCAGGAACAGGTATTAGTTCGGCCATTACCTTCCTTAGGTGATGTACAAAATCCGCAGGGTCAAGTGGAGTAGGAGAACTGGGCGAAGAAGTAACCATTTCCCCAGGGAGGCGTAGAGGCTCCCCAAAAACTAGTTCGGCGGGGGAAGCTTTCAGATCTTCCTTTAGAACCGCACGCATGCCAAGTAACACTAGGGGTAAGGCTTTTATCCACGTTGCACTATGACACATCAGAGAAGCTTTTAGCTGTCTATGAAGACGCTCCACCATACCGTTAGCGGATGGGTGGTAGCTGGTTGTACGGATTTTTGTTGTACCAAATTGTGTCATAAGTCTGCGAAAGAGTGTAGACTCGAATTGTCTTCCTTGGTCAGTAGTTATACGAGTTGGGAGACCAAATCGGGAGATCCAACCACTTATTAGCGTACCGGCTGTTTCTTCGGCAGTGATGCTGCGCATCGGCCATGCCTCTGGCCAGCGAGTAAATCTGTCAACAGCAGTGAGGATATAATTATAGCCTTCGCAGACAGGCAGTGGACCAACAATATCCAAGTGAATGTGGCTGAAACGGCCTGTGGGTGCTCCGAAATTCCCCAAAGGAGATATATTATGCCTCGTCACTTTATTGCGTTGACAGGACAAACAAGCACGTGGTCCAAGATAGGTTATGGTATGAGCGTGTTCTCCATCACGTCGGGGTCACCATTTATGGAGTCTTGGTTGTAGGCAGCTCCACATCGTTCATAAATAAACCAGCCCTCATGGATAATAAGATTTATTTACACCACACACAGTTTTAGTACACCTTTGCATGTGAGATAGGTTACACTGATTACACCAACAAGACACAAACAGGCGTGATGCTCATGCTCACTCCACGCAGCCGAATGACGCTAGTTTAGCAAGCTATACCCTGATGCAATGTTGCATCGTGCACAAGGGTGTGTTCTGTATGTGGGGCGAGTTCATTCTTCCTGATGCCGCCACATAATAATATAATCAACAATGGAAAAATAATATAAGAATGAATATTGGTAGCCCTATACACAACCGATCGGGTTGGGGGGGGGGGGCAGCCGATTAATCACTGTCCGTCCATTCCCAGTGACGGCTGGTGCAGAAAATCAGTTGTGTGCTGTAACCCCCCCTCCCCCTCCAAAAATTAAAAATATTTAGAAACATACGTGGTTTTCAAGAATCTCTATACTGAGTTTTTCATAGTGAACAAACACGTACACAACCCCAACACTTATACACATTCCTCATACGAAACTAATTAAACACACAATAACACGTGCAATGACAAAACATTCACGAACTCAGAAACACTTGGTGTGAGCGCGCAAAAACAGAACCAATCAATGTTATCAAAATCATTGAAATAAAACCAGCAACGTCGCAATGCACAATTACATGTAATGTTGTTATAGTGAAATTTATAAACTAGACATTTTGTAATTAAAGGAAATCACAATATCATGTCCTTATTTTGACAACATAAAAAGTACATTTTTTTTACAGTTCATCGATTTACAAATGTGGGTATGGAATAGGCAAGTTGGGAGTATTAAAAGACCTGGCGGGAACAGCTGATGGCTTCCTCTACAGTATTTTGTTTTCCCGTTTGCTCTGAGCGATCCCCTCTCAAATACTACCTCTGACTCAAGAGGGTGCCACCTGCCACAGTCTACGAACTTGAGAAATGTCCCTGCATATATAAAATTGTGCTTGGCAATGCCTCCCTGCGTCAATCGTCAATCGTGCACTGCTACTAATAGCCACATGCCAGACTAATAGCACAGTCGCGAAGCACGTTCTCATTTCGGTCGAATGTGACCAGTGCTGCCTCTCTGTTGTCGAACG